>NW_020174928.1:878122-1031947 GCF_003031525.2 Neophocaena asiaeorientalis asiaeorientalis
AGGGGCCCGTGTAACAAAAAAAAAAAAAAAAAAAAAAAAAAAAAAAGAGGGGTTTTGAAGTTTCCAAGTATAGTAGTAGATTTGTCTGTTTCTGCTTTCAGTTTTGCCTCATATATTTTGACACTTTGTTAGGTGGATAAATGTTAGTCATTCTGTAATGTCCCACTTACCCTTGATAACTTTCCTTGTTCTGATATTTGCTTTTCTGAAATTAAAAATCCACCTTTCTTTTGTTAATACTAGCACGGTATATCTTTATCCTTTAGTAAGTATATTCAGAACATTCATATTTAAAGGATTATTGACATAGTTGGATTAATATCTACATTTAAAAAATAACTTTTGTAATTATCACATTTGTTCTTTTTGTTCTTTTTCCTCCTCTTTCCTCTTCTTCAGCTTTGTCTGATCTTAATTGAGTACTTTATATATTCCTATTTCCTCTTCTTTTAGCATATTGACTATACTTCATTAACAGATTTTTTAGTGGTTGCCTTAGAGTTTGTCATATACTTTTATAACTAATCTAAGTTTGTATTCAAATAACATTATATACCTCACATACATTACAGCTACCCTGTATTAGAGAATCCTCAATTCATTTATGTCATTCATTTCATTTATCCAAATGCTATAATCACCCAATAATTTGTCATGATAATTACTTTAAACAAACTGTTATCTTTTAGATTAAGAATGAGCAAACTGTAGATTGCCTTGGGTAATCTGTAGATTCAATGAAATCTCTATCAAAATATCAATGGCATTTTTCACAGAACTAGAACAAATAATTTAAAAATTTGTATGGATACACAAAAGACCCTGAATAGCCAAAACAATCCTGAGAAAGAAGGACAGAGCTGGAGGAATCACATTCTCTGAATTCAGAGTATACTACAAAACTATAGTCATCAAAACAGTATGGTATGGACACAAAAACAGATGCATAAATCAATGGAATGGGATAGAGAGCCCAGAAATAAACTCACATACTTATGGTCAATTAATCTATGACAAAGGAAAAAAGATCTTCAATAAGTGGTGCTGGGAAAACTGCACAGCTACATGTAAAAGAATAAAATTAGAACATTCTCTAACACCATATACAATATAAACTCAAAACATATTAAAGACCAAAATGTAAGACCGGATACCATAAAATGCCTGGAGGAGAACATAGGCAGAACACTCTTTGACATAAATTGCAGCAGTATTTTTTGGATCTGTCTCCTAAAGCAAAGAAAACAAAAACAAAAGTAAGCAAGTGAGACCTAATTAAATGTAAAAGCTTTTTCACAGCAAAGGAAACTATCGATAAAATGAAAAGATAACCTACTGAATGGGAGAAGATATTTGCAAATGATATGACTGATAAGAGTTAATATCCAACATATATAAACAGCTCATATAACTCAACATCAAAAAAACAAACAACCTGATTATAAAATGGGCAGAAGAACTGAATAGACATTTTTTCCAAAGAGGAAATGCAGATGGTCAACAGGGACATGAAAATATGCTCAACGTTGCTAATCACCAGGGAAATGCAAATCAAAACCACAGTGAGATACCCCCTCATACCTGTCAGAATGACTATTGTCAAAAAGAACACAAATAACAAATGTTGGCAAGGATGTGGAGAAAAGGGAACCTTTGTACACCGTTGATGGGAATGTAAATTGGTGCAGCCACTGTGGAAAACAGTACAGAGGTTTCTCAAAAAAGTAAAAATAGAAATACCATATGACCCAGCAGTTTCACTCCTGGATATATATCTGAAAGAAACAAAAACACTAAATCAAAAAGACACATGTACCCCAATATTAATGGCAGCATTATTTATAATTGCTAAGCTATGAAAGCAACCTAAGTGTCCATCAACAGATGAATGGGTAAAGAAGATGTGGTATATATAAATATATACAATGGAATACTTCTCAACCATGAAAAAGAACAAAATTTTGCCACTTGCAACAACTTGGATGGACTTGGAGAGCATTAAGCTAAGTCAAATAAGTCAAAACAGAGAAAGACAAATACTGTATGATAAATCACTTATATGTGGAATCTAAAAAATACAATAAACTAAAAAAGACTAAACTAAAAAGGAAGCAGACTCACAGATACAGAGAACGAACCAGTGGTTACCAGTGGGGAGTGGGGGAGGGGGAAAAGGGACTATAGGGGTAGGAGCAAAAAGGGTTGTTATGGGATTATATGAAATCATGTGTGTGAAACTTGAAAATTGTAAAGCACTATAGAATTTAAAGAATCCTTCATTCAATAAAAAAAATCTAAATATATATATTTTAAAAGAAAATTGAATAAGTAAACCAAAAATGTCCTGGTTTATGTTTTGATTCATTTTGTTTTGTTTTTTCTTCCTCCCATCCACACTGCTCAATATGTAATGGATAAGGTCACTTTGTGGTGAGTTCTCACCTTTCTATTCTAAAATAAGGAATAAAAGGAGAATATTAAGTTTAAAAAAAAGAATGAGGAAACTATATACATACATAGTTTATATAGTTATATGTAAAACTAGCTATTATACTGGAATGCTCTTTGTGTGATAGTAAGATATGGAAGAAGAGTAGCATTCTCTAATTTTATAGCTTAATCTCAGTCTGGACTGTGGCTTTCACAAGTGTTTTTTTAGATTTTTTCCCCCTATTAAAAATAGGTGGCTGGAGTAGGAGAAATGCGCTTCCCTGAGCTGTGAAGAGTCAAGTAATGTCTTTTCCCTGGATAGTTGGCCTTTGTTATATAGAAAACTCCAGGCATATTTCACAAAGATCTGTAATGGGATCTTACTTAGATCTTCACATTGAGAAGTGGACTTTCTGGAGGTAAGTCCTATGAATGGGATACCTCCACTAAGTCTAGTCTCCAGGAGATTTTCATTGTTACTCTAGCCTATATCCAGTTTCTGACAATTCATCAAAATTACTGTTAAATATTCCTACCAGTTTATGGCTCCAGTGGATTTTGTTCCAGGTTAACTGATCTTGGTTCTGTCTCACCGATTTCACCTGTCTCCACTCCAGATTTTGGTGTGACGGTTTACCCTGCAGCACATATACTCTAGTAGTCTAAAAAGAGTCATTGATTTTCAGTTTGTTCAGCTTTGTCTTGTTGTAAGGAATGAAATAATGACTTCTGAATTCTTTACAAATCAGAGTTGAATCCAGGAGTCTGGGAATCTGAATTTTGACTTTTACAATAAGGAACCATGACTCAGAACACTGGAAATTCCAACATTATAAGAATATAAAAATGTGGGAAATTACAGGAATAAACAAACACAGGATGAGTATTCAAAACATGCAGAGCTACCACAAATATCACACATCAGCAAAAAAGAGAGTCAGAAATGATGTTCGTATTTAATAACATTCAATTTAGCTAGTTTCACAGAATTGTTGGCTGGCTACTGCGATCAGAATATTTAGTCTGTTGTCTAATTTCTCTAGATGCTATTTGAAAGGGCAAAGATGGTATTTCCACAGTGACTTTTTTTTCTAAACTTCCAGTGCTGACCAGATGCCTACTGCCCTGTTCTTCTGATTGACATATTCTTTCCTTAGTTAAATTTTGATAGTCAGATTGATGACAAATGCTGGGAGCTGATTTTGTGAGGAGAACATTTCCTTGTCTCTGATCTGATTTATTATGTGAGCTATTATGTTAGAACAGTAAGTACATAATTTTATTGCTTTATTTGCCAATATATTATCTTATTCTAAATACTGAAAATAGACCAATTTCCAAGATGATAATATATTTGTACCGTACTCCATATGCCATTGTCTGTATTGGGCCACCTATTTTTAGAATCTTGTGGGAAAATAGAGATACTCAAATAATCAAATCTGTCCAATATTTGATTGGGAAAATATTCTGATGCTCATGATTTAGTGAGGTTTGAAGATTCTCTTAAATTCCATTTATTTATGCTCTCTTTGCTGACCCATTATACGGGTGAATTTGACCCAAGGGTGGACAGTAAGTACTTGTTGACTGACTGCAGCACAAATGTTAGCTGCCACAAAATAAAGTTGCCTACTAAGAAACAATAGGGTCAAAGCTTTTCACCCTAAATGAAGTATTTTTTGACAGTTTTGCTTGTAAAAAAGTTAATAATTATAACAGGAGCTACAGTAATACTGTTGGTTTTTTCACGGTATGTACAGTATTACTGAAATATGTAAATGTAAGAAGTCTAGTTTAATAAGCTCTTTTTAAAGGTATGAATGTGCCCTCTTGATGGGAAGAAAAAAAAATAAAAGATAACTAGGTTGACTGCTATGAAAGAACTCACATTTCTATCCTGGGCTATAGTGAAACATTCTGCCTGAGTTACACAGCTTGATATATCCCAGAAAATTGCATTTATAGTACTTCTAGAACAAAGAAGTATAGAAACTAATGTCATGACCTAAATAATAATTCTAAATCTAATAAGAGCCTATTTTAATGAAAGAATATGATTTAGAATATGCATTTTAATAGCACTTATTAAACCTAATTTATAGGAAAATTTATACTTGGAATATGTTGATGCAGCTGTTGAAAATAGGTAGAGAATTTTGACTTCTAAATCAGAGTATAAACATTAGAAGATATATTAGCTTCTTAATATTCCTGGATTCTTGCCCTGTTGTGGAATCTCTGCCCATGGGTTAAGCTTCATGTATGGATCTGACACCAATCAAATCTTTGGATAACAAAGCATCACACCAAATTTGTGGTTAATCCCTCTCTGGCCATAATAGCTGAGCTGCGTGTAACCAGGATCCTGTTCCATCTATCATTGTTTTCTGATTAAGGACCTACCTTTTACTCTGGCATCACAGTTCCCTTTATATTTTCTAATTCTTCATCAGCTGAGTTGCTGTCATGACACATTAAATCTGCAAATACTTGGGTTTCTGCTCACACATTTTGTCCTTTTTTCTGTTTGATGCTTCTTAACTTCCCCTATCTTCTTCTTATCTTTGCTTAGAAAGTCTGGTTCTAGGATTCATTTTAAGTTTGTTTTCAGCATGTAGTTGGGGGTTGTGACTGATATTATTATAATGCTCTTGCCATCAAGCGAAATTTCAGGAATTAAAAAAAAATTCTTGTTAGTGAATCTTAAGGATTTCTTTATATTGCTATTTGAGTTCATTCTCAAATTTGAGGATTCTAGTGTGACTGGTTCTACACAAGAGTATGCTGAAATGTTGGCCCCTCTCAGGGAAGAGTCATTTTATTCTTTTGATGGTCCATATTACTTTTTGTACCTTTTTTGACTCAATTTTTATGAGGTTCCATATTATTGTTTTTTGTACATATCCTATGTGTCCTGTGGTCCTGTTCTTGAGAGTAGGATCTATAATTTCATTTGTTTACTCAGCAAATATTTCCTCCTATCTTCTTATTCTCCTTCTCCTAGCACTTAACATAATACAGAACACACATACAGTAGGTGCTCAATAAATGCTGGCAAAAAGCTAGCAAAAGAGAATATTTTTATTTTCTCAACCTCCTTGGCATAGCTTCCCTCAATATGTCCTTAATGGTCAGAATGGAAAATTGACACAGTAGGTGTCTTGTGTGTGTGTGTATTTTCCCTAATTAAAAAAAAAACCACATTGTACTGTTGGTGGAAATGTAAATTGGTACAACCACTATGGAAACAGTATGGAGGTTCCTCAAAAAATTAAAAATAGGGCTACCATATGACCCAGAAATTCACTTCTGGATATTTATCTAAAGAAAACAAAAACACTAATTTGAAAGGATACATACACCCCAGTGTTCCATTTCAGAATTATTTATAACATCTAAGACATGGAAGCAACCTAAGTATTCATCAGTACAGGAGTGGATAAAGAAGAATGAATATATATGTAACATTACTCAACCATAAAAAAGGATGAAATTTTGCCATTTGCAACAACATGGATGGACCCAGTGGATATTATAATAAGTGAAATAAGTCAGACAGATAAAGACAAGCACCATATGATTCCACTTATATGTGGAATCTAAAAAACAAAACAAACGTGACAAAACAGAAACAGACTTATAGATACAGGGAACAATTTGGTGATTGCCAGAGGGGAATGGGGTAGGGGGATAAGTGATTAAGGTGAAGGAGGTTAACAGGTACAAACTTCTAGTTATAAAATAAGTTATGAGGATATTATGCACAGCATAAGGAATATAATCAATAATATTGTTATAACTTTGTATGGTGACAGATGGTAACTAGACTTACGGTGATCATTTCATTATGAAAATATTGACTCACTATGTGATACACCTGAAACTAATATAATATTGTAAATCAATTATACTTCAATAAAGGAGGAAACACATTTTGAAAATATCATTTTGATATGTATCTTATTTCTAAATAAATGATGAGAAATTTGTTAATATGGGATAAAATTCTTAACTGAATTACAGAGAACTAGTCTAATAATTAATAGTTATGAGACAGAAGCAGAATATATTTGTTTATTCCTTTCAAAGAGGTCCCAAAGTGTCATGACAAAAGTTGCTGGTAATGCTTAGGAATATTGAAAAAGGAATTAAAATGCATCTAATTAGCTATAATTTTTGTGGCCTATGGCTCATTTGGATGAAGCACTGATGCACTTTTCAGAGCTCACAAATACACTGTTGACGTTGCAGGAATATTCTGTTTCCCACAGAAGAAATATATGTTGTCAGTGCAATACAAACAACTAACAACATTACAAAGGAGATGGAAGAAAAGGGTAATATGAATACAAAATAGGATTTTTTAAAAACTGTGTAAACATCGCAAATTTTGAATTTTCCACATTTAACTGAAGTTGTCTTTAGGCTTTCTACAATTTTAATTTCTTCTGCAAAGTATAAATTGAAGAATTTATGGGCTGAAATAAATCCTTGGGCAATTATATGTTTAAAATATGTTTTTCCTTTTCTTGGTTGTGAGTCTCTTGAGAATAGGGATTATTGTGTCTTTTCCATCTCTGAATTCCCAGCATTTATACAATCCCTGATAAATAGTAAATGTCTAATGTTCACTGAGTGAAGTAATTATTTTGATATTTCCTTATTGACCTCTTCACTCCAAGCTTTGTTTTCTAAAAAACATGAACTATTTTACTGCTTGTTATATTTTTAAAAATTCTCCTCTAGAATAAATTAAGGATAATATTTTATATTGTGCCCAAGCTACACTAATGCCAGGATATTATGGTTATATGAGATTTTAAACGTTATTTCTCTTTAAAACAAATACATTTGTATGTTGGTTGTGATAGAGAGGGTATTTACAGAGAAAAAAAAAAGCCTAATCATTGGAAGCCCCACTGTGTGGGGAAATATTCAATGACTGGAAAATTGTAAAGAATGAAAACCACCTAAGGTGGTATCAGTGAAAGGAGTTAGCTTAAATTATTTAGATGAGATATCTATGTTGGAGACAATTATAGTATACAAGAAAAAAAATCTGCAATAGAAGAAAGAAGCAAAAATTACAGATGCTACACATCCTCAGAGTTTTTTGTTTGTTTGTTTGTTTGTTTTTGGTATGTGGGCCTCTCACTGTTGTGGCCTCTCCTGTTGCGGAGCACAGGCTCTGGACGCACAGGCTCAGCGGCCATGGCTCACGGACCTATACACTCCACGGCATGTAGGACCTTCCCGGACCGGGGCACGAACCCATGTCCCCTGCATCGGCAGGTGGACTCTCAACCACTGCACCACCAGGGAAGCCCTTTTTTGTTTGTTTATTAGAGCTGGATTACCAGAACACTACTGCAAAAGTTATGGAAACTTAAACTTAATTAGAACCTTTAAATTAAAATCAGTTATTCATCATACCTCTTACAGACTTTCTGAACTCATCCTTTTCTCTCCATTCTTCCTGGTTCTACTCTGCCTGCAGGATAAAATGCAACCATCGCAGTTTAACACACAAGGCAAACCATGCATTCATCTCTGTATTTCCCCATCTCCTTTAGTGACGTACAAACAGCCCATGTTTTCTTGTTTCTGTGAACTTCTGCATATGGTGGTCTCTCTGCTTAAAATAAATTTCTCCCATGTTTACTTTTCACCAAATTCTACTCATTCCTTAAAACTCAGCTATAGTATCTATCACTCTTTAGGGAAACATTTTCTTGACCTCTCCCATCACTACCATGTATTGAATTCAGCTTTCTGCTTTGTAATCCCATTGTAGGCTCTGATTACCCTTATTAATGCATATTTATGTCATAGAGTCTGTATTTGTTTTCTATTGCTGCTGTAACAAATTACCATAAATTTAGTGTCTTAAAATAATATGAATTTATTCTTATAGTTTAGAGGTCAGAAGTTTGAAATGGGTCACAATGGGCTCAAATTAAGGTGTTGGTGAGGCTGTATTCCTTTCTTGAGGCTCTAGGGGAGAATCTGTTTCCTGGCTTTCCGCAGCTTCTAGAGGCTGCCCATATCTTTGATTCATGGGCATCATTCATCTTCAAAGCCTTCAAGGGCTGGTTAGTTTTTCTCACATCATATCACTCTGACACTGATTTTTCTGCCTCTGTCTTCCAGATTTAAGGACTCTTGTGGCTATACTTAACCCACCTGGATAATCCAGGAAGGTCTCCCTATTTTAAAATAAGCTCATTAGCAACTTTAATTACATCTGTCACCTTAATTTCCCTTTGTAATATCACATAATATATTCATAAATTCTGAAGATCGGACTTGGATCTCTTTGGGAGGCTATTTTCTGCCTACCACAGAGTCATAGATATTATTTAACTTTCATGTATATAACCATAGTTTCCAACATTGTATAAGTGCTCATTACAGAATTTTTCAATAAATTAGTGTTTACAAAATCATCAAGTTTTTCATAGAATCATGCAAGTTTAAAATTAGCAACAACCTTAAAGTTTAGCTCTTTCACATTTCTTGAGTTAAAGTAAGGGTTTCAAAAGTTTATTGATTGTGTATTCTTATATGTTTTAGTTCCTGCCCGTGTAAAACTCACATTCTTACTCTGATACATAAAATGTTATTGAATACCACACAAATGATGACACCGTTTTTAGAGGTGCTCAACTTTAATAAAAACCCATTGGACAAATCTTAAACCCCTATTTAAACATTCGCATGAACTGCAAGCAGTTTTGAATATTTCAAGAATACACTGACCATTTTGTACAGTTTTTCAACATCAAAAATGTACCATCCTCTAAACAAATTGTCTTCCTTAAAGTTTAGCATAAACAATAGTTTACAATTGATTTTTGTATCTTGCTAACATATAAATAAAAAATGTGCCATAACTGAAACCACAAGAAAAAATTTATCTGTAAGCCCCTACTTCTAAAATAGGAAATAAAAAAATTTTTTTTCACAATGAGATATGGGTTGGCACTTTAATTTGGGCTGATAACCCAAAAATATTCAAAAGTTACCTCAAAATAAAGAAAATTTAAAGAAATATCTTGCCCAATGGTCCAGTGACAGTATATCCTCTGTGTAAATGAGTTACAGAAAGGTAATATTCTCATCTTTGAATAAATTTCTATTCAGCAAAAGTTGTTTAACTCCATAGCCCTCCATAACTTTGTGGAATGTGATATTGGAGAAGGCAATTGTTGTGTGAATGTATGGATTAATGTGATTTAACATCAGAGTGTTATTATTCAAAAAAACTTTTTGCACAATGTTTTAATATTACATTATGTAATACTAGGTTATTGATTTTATGGTTCTGAAAAGGCAGATTGAAAGAGGACATAAAAATTCAAAGGAGGGGCTTCCCTGGTGGCGCAGTGGTTGAGAGTCCACCTGCCGATGCAGGGGACATGGGTTTGTACCCCGGTCTGGGAAGATCCCACATGCCGCCGAGCGGCTGGGCCTGTGAGCCATGGCTGCTGAGCCTGCGTGTCCGGAGCCTGTGCTCCGCAACGGGAGAGGCCACAACAGTGAGAGGCCCGCGTACAGCAAAAAAAAAAAATTCAAAGGAACTTAACACAGTTTACAAAGACATGGGATTCTTGTATTGGCAAAGTCAGTCAATTATATTATTAACAAATCTAGATGAATAGTCAGCCAACACACAATTTCTGGGCTTTTTTATATCTTATCCAGTTCAAAGTAACTTGAGATGATGTTAGATTTCCCAGAATATATAGTAGGCTCCCTTCCCTCTCAGGTATTAGGATCTCTGGAAAGCTGCCTCTTTCTATTTGTGTGGTAGGATTTTTTTTTTTTTTTGGCAAGTACTCTTTCTTGTTTGTCATTATTGTCATAAAATTGTTCTCATTAAATACAAAATATGCAAAGTACTATGCTGCACTATATAAAGAACATTCAGCAGACATGGTCCAGCACTTTCATTTCTATAATCTTCCCAGTTCTATTACAGAGTTCCTGATTGCATAATTTTGTTCTTTCTTTGGTTTTTATGCTGTAGAATTGCTGATGCAATTACAGATTATGGGCAAAACTGTAGACTTCTTGATCATAGCATAATGAACTAGGGAGTCATGAGTGTGAATATATTTTTGTATTTCATTTTTCTTGTAGGATTAAATGAAATTGAATAAAATTCCTAACACAGTTGTTGTACCTAATAGTGATCAAAAAATATTGTAACTTTTCTCTCTGGAATGATTGAAAAGTACAACAGAAGTTTTGAAACACAGAAACAAGTGTAAGTCCATAAGGAAAAGACAGGTGTTAAAATAACAATTGTAAAAGACAACGGCTCATATGAATATTCATTAATGTTTTCACTGTTGTATTCAAAGTTAGGAAGAGTATACCCTGAAGACAAAGGTTAATGATAATGGTATAAATAGAAATCTTCAAATATTTTATCCCATTATGCTTTACACAAAGGAAGTTGGGGATAATTAATGACTAAACCATCATCAGACATGCCAGAAAATGATAATCTTTTTTCTAATTGTAATTCTTAGGCATGATTAAAGATGATGATTTTATAAAAAGTTATTTTTCTTAGGGAATATTTAACCCCTTCATGTCCTTAATTTTAGCTGTAAAGTAAATAGCAGTTTATTCCTCTGTTAGCTTTCTCTTTAATAGAGAGGAGCACGTTGTCAATTCTTGATTGATTTTATAGTATTATAAAGATTACTTTGTTTTTTATAGCTCAATTATCTCTTTCGGTGAGTGCAAAGTTGTGCATAGCTTAAAGGTGAAGCTAAAGTTCTGGATAAAATTCATGTGTCCCATGACTGTAGAGTTCTCCACCAGCTCCCACAAACTGGGTGAGGTTTAATCTTTATAATAAATTACTTACTCTACATCACATCTACTGGTCCTGCCTCCCTGACCTCCCTGTCTGCTGCACCTATCATGTATGTTTTGCAGTGGTCATGGTAGACAGATTATTTCTACAACATTCTGACAGTTTATCTTTGAAGTAAACTATGACCTATCTCTGTTAAATTACAAGTTAAAGTCATTTTTTTCTTAAAAATGAATGATTTCAAAAGCTAAGATAATAGCTCTTAAGCTCATTTTATTGAACAACTGCATCAAACGTATTAGAGTCACAGTAGGTTTACATGCTTAAATTTACATTCATGAGGCAAGAATACTACCTTGTATTATGCACTGGCCCTTGACCATGAATCTCCTGTAAGTCATCCAAATTAATTTGCATAGGATCAATTCTAATCTCTGCTGTTGAGTGTTTTGTGTTAATTAAGGTGGATTGGCTTGTAATTACTCGATTTACTTACACCCCTCCTCAGTTTCTGCATTACTAACAATTACCCTGGCTTTAATACTGTGAGAAATGAATTAAATCTATATCTAAATTGACTTTAAAATATTTAAAACCTATGTGACAGATCAATATGTCTTCTTTTTCTAGATTACACAGAAGCAGCTTAATTTGTTGTCTCATTTCAGATTTTTGTATTATCCACGCACCTGGACCTCTGTAATGTCAAACTGTGTATCTAATTGCATTCTCCTACTACCTAAAAAGAAATAAGAAATAGAACTGAAATGAATCTAATATGTGCTCATCTTTCCCCTATTTTTTTTACCCTTTGTTTACATTTCATGAGTCTTCATATTTGTAAAGAAACTGAGACATGTATCCTTGACAGCAGAGACCCATTAACCTGATAATAATACGAACTGCTAAGGGAGTCAAAATATAACATCCTTTTTTGGTCCTCTTTAATGTTTAAAATGCTTCTCCACGCATAAACTTAATATTCATAAGAAAAGTGTGGAATAAGCAAATATTATCAGCCTTATTTCAAAGGTGAGGAAATTGAGACTCAGTGATTTAAATAACAAAATCACAGAGCAAAAATGTGACTGAGCCAAGATTTGAAATCGGGTTCGTCATTTATTTTTTTAAACACCTTTATTGGAGTATAATTGCTTTACAGTGTTGTGTTAGTTTCTGCTGTATAACAAAGTGAATCAGCTATATGGATACGTATATCCCCATATCACCTCCCTCTTGCATTCCCTCCCACCCCTCCCTATCCGACCCCTCTACGTGGTTGCAAAGCACTGAGCTGATCTCCCTGTGCTGTGACACTGCTTCCCACTAGCTGCTTTACATTTGGTAGTGTATATATGCCAATGCTACTCTCTTACTTCGTCCCAGCTAACACTTCCTGCTCCCCGTGTCCTCAAGTCCATTCTCTACGTCTGTATCTTTATTCATGTCCCACTCCTAGGTTCATCAGAACCATTTTTTTTCTTTTTTTGGATTCCATATATATGTGTTAGCATACAGTATGTTTTTCTCTTTCTGACTTACTTTTTGATATTGAGCTGCATAAGCTGCTTGTGTAATTTGATTAATCCGTTGTCAGTTGCTTCATTTGCAAATAGTTTCTCCCATTCTGAGGGCTGTCTTTTCGTCTTGTTTATGGTTTCCTTTGCTGTGCAAAAGCTTTTAAATTTCATTAGGTCCCATTTGTTTATTTTTGTTTTCATTTCCATTTCTCTTGGAGGTGGGTCAAAAAGGATCTTGCTGTGATTTATGTCATAGAGTGTCTGCCTATGTTTTCCTCTAAGAGTTTTATAGTGTCTGACCTTACATTTAGGTCTTTAACCCATATTGAGTTTATTTTTGTGTATGGTGTTATGAAGTGTTCTTATTTCATTCTTTTACATGTAACTGTCCAGTTTTCCCAGCACCACTTATTGAAGAGGCTGTCTTTTCTGCATTGTATATGCTTGCCTCCTTTATCAAAGATAAGGTGATCATATGTGTGTGGGTTTATCTCTGGGCTTTCTGTCCTGTTCCATTGATCTATATTTCTGTTTTTGTGCCAGTACTGTACTGTCTTGATTACTGTAGCTTTGTGGTATAGTCTGAAGTCAGGGAGCCTGATTCCTCCAGCTTCATTTTTCTTTCTAAAGATTGCTTTGGTTATTCGGGGTCTTTTGTGTTTCCATACAAATTGTGAAATTTTTTGTTCTAGTTCTGTGAAAAATGCCAGTGGTAGTTTGATAGGGATTGCATTGAATCTGTAGATTGCCTTGGGTAGTAGAGTCATTTTCATAATGTTGATTCTTCCAATCCAAGAATATGGTATATCTCTCCATCTGTTTGTATCATCTTTAATTTCTTTCATCAGTGTCCTATAGTTTATAGACAGGTCTTTTGTCTCCTTAGGTAGGTTTATTCTAGGTATTTTATTCATTTTGCCGCAATTGGAAATGGGAGTGTTTCCTTAATTTCTCTTTCAGATTTTTCATCATTAGTGTATAGGAATGCAAAAGATTTCTGTGCATTACTTTTGTATCCTGCTGCTTTACCAAATGCATTGATAAGCTCTAGTAATTTTCTGGTAGCACCTTTAGGATTCTCTATGTATAGTATCATGTCATCTGCAAGCAGTGACAGCTTTACTTCTTCTTTTCTGATTTGGATTCCTTTTATTTCTTTTTCTTCTCTGATTGCTGTGGCTAAAACTTCCAAAACTATGTTGAATAATAGTGGTGAGAGTGGGCAACCTTGTTTTGTTCCTGATCTTAGAGGAAATGGTATCAGTTTTTCAGCACTGAGAATGATGTTGGCAGTGAGTTTGTCATGTATGGCCTTTATTATGTTGAGGTAGTTTCCCTCTATGCCTACTTTCTGCAGAGTTTTTATCATAAATGGGTGTTGAATTTTGTTGAAAGCTTTTTCTGCATCTATTGAGATTATCATATGGCTTTTTATCCTTCAGTTTGTTAATATGGTATATCCCATTGATTGATTTGCATGTACTGAAGAATTCTTGCATTCCTGGGATAAACCCCACTGGTAATGGTGTATGATCCTTTTAATGTGCTGTTGGTTCCTATTTGCTAGTATTTTGTTGAGGATTTTTGCATCTATGTTCATCAGTGACGTTGGCCTGTAGTTTTCTTTTTTTGTGACATCATTGTTTTGGTATCAGGGTGATGGTGGCCTGGTAGACAGAGTTTGGGAGTGTTCCTCTCTGTGCTTAATTTTGGAAGAGTTTGAAAAGGATATGTGTTAGCTCTTCTCTTAGTGTTTGATAGAATTCAGCTGTGAAGCCACCTGGTCCTGGGCTTTTGTTTGTTGGAAGATTTTTTTTTTTTTTTTAAACATCTTTATTGGGGTATAATTGCTTTACAATGGTGTGTTAGTTTCTGCTTTATAACAAAGTGAATCAGCTATACATATACATATGATCCCATATGTCTTCCCTATTGCGTCTCCCTCCCTCCCACTCTCCCCATCCCACCCTTCCAGGCTGTCACAAATATCCGTGGGGAGGAAGGCGATCTCCGCGTCTTACTCTTCCGCCATCTTCAAGGTCCCCCTGTTGGAAGATTTTAATAACAGTTTCCATTTTGGTGCTTGTGATTGGTCTGTTTTTATTTTCTCTTTCTTCCTGGTTCAGTCTTGGAAGATTGTGCTTTTCTCAGAATTTGTCCATTTCTTCCATGTTGTCCATTTTATTGGCATATAGTTGCTTGTAGTCATCTGTCATGATCCTTTGATTTCTGCAGTGTCAGTTGTTACTTCTCCTTTTTAATTTCTAATTCTGTTGATATGAGTCATCTCCCTTTTTTTCTTGATGAGTCTGGCAAATGGTTTATCAATTTTCTTTATCTTCTCAAAGAACCAGCTTTTAGTTTTGTTGATCTTTGCTATTGTTTCCTTCATTTCTTTTTCATTTATTTCTGGTCTGATCTTTATGATTTCTTTCCTTCTGCTAACTTTGTGGTTTTTTGTTCTTCTTTCTCTAATTGCTTTAGGTGTAAGGTTAGGTTGTTTATTTGAGATTTTTCTTTTTTCTTGAGGTAGGATTGTATTGCTGTAAACTTCCCTCTTAGAACTGCTTTTGCTGAATCCCATAGGTTTTGGGTCATGGTGTTTTCATTATCATTTGTTTCTAGGTATTTTTTGAATTCCTCTTTGATTTCTTCAGTGATTTCTTAGTTATATCGTAGTGTATTGTTTAGCTTCCATGTGTTTGTATTTTTTGCAGGTTTTTTTGCTGTAATTGATATCTAGACTCATAGCGTTGTGGTTGGAAAAGATACTTGATATGCTTCCAATTTTGTTAAATTTCCCAAGGCTTGATTTGTGTTCTGTCATGGGGAATGTTCCTTGAGAACTTGAGAAGAAAGTGTATTCTGTTGTTTTTGTATGGAATGTCCTATAGATATCAATTAAGTCCATGTCGTTTCATGTATCTTTTAAAGCTTGTATTTCCTTATTTATTTTCATTTCGGTTGATCTGTCCGTTGGTGAAAGTAGGGTGTTAAAGTCCCCTACTGTAATTGTGTTACTGTCGATTTCCCTTTTTATGGCTGTTAACATTTCCCTTGTGTATTGAGGTGCTCCTATGTTGGGTGTGTAAGTCTGTTTATTTATTTATTAATTTTTTTTTTTGCGGTACACGGGCCTCTCACTGCTGTGGCCTCTGCCATTGTGGAGCACAGGCTCCGGACATGCACGCTTAGTGGCCATGGCTCACGGGCCCAGCTGCTGGGATCATCCCAGATCGGGGCACGAACCCGTGTCCCCTGCATCGGAAGGCGGACTGTCAACCACCACGCCACCAGGGAAGCCCAAGGGTGTGTAAATCTTTACAGTTGTTGTATCTTATTCTTGGAATGATCCCGTGATCATCAGGTAGAGTCCTTCTTTGTCTCTTGTAATAGTCTTTATTTTAAAGTCTATTTTGTCTGATATGAGAATTGCTACTCCAGCTTTCTTTGATTTCCATTTGCATGGAATATCTCTTTCCATCCCCTCACTTTCAGTCTGTATGCGTCCCTGGGTCTGAAGTAGGTCTCTTGTAGACAGCATATATATGGGTCTTGTGTTTGTATCCATTCATCCAGTCTATGTCTTTTGGTTGGAGCATTTAATCCATTTACATTTAAGGTGATTATGTATATGTATGTTACTTTGACCATTTTCTTAATTGTTTTGGCTTTGTTTTTGTAGGTCTTTTCCTTCTCTTGTGTTTCCTGCCTAGAGGAGTTCCTTTAGAATTTGTCGTAAAGCTGGTATGGTGGTGCTGAATTCTCTTAGCTTTTGCTTGTCTGTAAATATTTTAATTTCTCCATTGGATCTGAATGAGATCCTTGCTGGGTAGAGTAATCTTGGTTGTACGTTTTTCCCTTTCATCACTTTAAATATGTTCTGCCACTCCCTTCTGGCCTGCAGAGTTTCTGCTTAACGATCAGCTGTTAACCTTATGGGGATTCCCGTGTATGTTATTTGTTGCTTTTCCCTTGCTGCTTTTAATATTTTTACTTTGCATTTAATTTTTGATGGTTTGATTAATATGTGTCTCAGCATGTTTCTCTTTGGGTTTATCCTGTATGGTACTCTCTGTGCCTCCTGGACTTGGTTGACTATTTCCTTTCCCATGTTAGGTAAGTTTTCAACTATGATCTCTTTAAATATTTTCTCTGACCCTTTCTTTTTCTCTTCTTCTTCTGGGACCCGTATAATTCGCAAGTTGGTGTGTTTAATGTCCCAGATTCATTAATTTAATGTTTGTTGATGATTAACATATTGGTCTCCTAATGAATATTTGTTTTATATTTGAGTGTTTATTTCTAAAATGTTTGAATCCCTATTTAATTATGGTACTTTTTCAGGTTATTTTTATCCTTAAGAGTATATATCTAGCATTATAGGATAATGGTTCTCAAATTTTAGTATGTATTTGAATAGCCTGTGCGGCTTGTTAAAATACAAATTGTTTCAACTTCAGAGTTTGTGATCCAGTATATCTGAAATGGGATTCAGGAATTTGCATTTCTAATAAATTCTCAATGATGCTGCTGCTCCTGGATTAAGGATAATACTTTGCGAACTTTTGTTATTGATGAAAATATCAAAGAATGTATAATATGAAGAAAAGAACTTTACTTTTGAAATAATTGAAAAAACCCACATGCAAATAAAAAACACTTGACTTAATATATATATTTTTTAATACACTTTGGTTTTTAGAACCATTTTAGGTTTACAGAAATATTAAGAATATAGTACACAGATGCCATATACCACATACCAAGGTTTATTAACATTTTTATTAACATTATATATGATTACAATCAATAAACCAATACTGACACATTATTAATAATTAACATCCATAGTTTATTTAGATTTTCTTAGTTTTCACCTAATGTCTTTTTTTTGGTTCCAGGATACAACAGTTATTTGTTTGTTTGTTTTTGAATACTTCCTTATTTTGTTTTTGTGTGTGTGTCTTTGTTTTTTTAGTGTTTATCAATAAGTGCTTATTAATACTTTCTGGCAATACAAGTTGCTCCAGACTCATTTTTTATTATATTCTTCCCTAGTCTTAGAATCGGCCATATCTCCAAGGATCCCTGGTTACTGTTATTGGAGAATAATATTAGAAACTGAAATCTAGAGACTAGGTGTACTCATTGCTGCTGAATTGTTTCTCATCTGAGAGAGGAAAATATATATGTATTTATACTAACCATGTTTATGCATATCATAGCTTGGGCTGCCATAACAAAATACCACAGACAGGATGGCTTAATAACTGAAATTTATGTTCTCATATTTCTGGAGGCTAGGAATTGGGGATCAAGGTGCTAGCTTACGTTCTGGTAAAGCCTCTCTTCCTAGCTTGCAGATGGCCCCCCTTCTGGCTATGTCTTCAGATGGTCTTTACTCAGTGTGGTCACATGGAAGGCGGTGGTGGGCATTGAGAGAGAGAGAGAGGGAGAGAGAGAAAGCTTTGTCTTCTTAGAAGACCACTAATTCCATCATGAAAGACCTACCCTCATGACCTAATCTAACAGTGATTACTTCTTCAAGGCCCCATCTTCAAATACTATCACTTTGGGAGTTAGAACTTCGGCATATGACTTAGGGAAGAATATACAAATACTTAGTCCATAGTATCACACGTGTGTAGGAGTGAATACTAAAAATGAAGGATAACGGTGGAAGAGCCATGAATTTAGATCAGGCTAAATTTATTGATATGGGTTCACAAAGCAGAGGTTCTGCATTTAATATTATGGCTCATGGAGTTAGAAAGAGCTCTAGGAGTTTGGTTGGTTGGTTAGCTGAGACACAGACCAAAAGGTGGCTCACAGTGAGTGCTGGAAATGCTAGAGCTGCTTTGGTTTAATGTAGATGAAGGAATTCAAAAGCTTAGGGAGATTGAAATGTTAGAGTGAATTTATTATTTAAGATCCACTCACCCACACTGGGAGTGTCCAGAAGACATACCTTTCACCAATACTGTGACAAATAAATCTGTGAGAGTAGCCCCAGCATCTGTGAAGAGCTCTGTGATTGTTCTTCTCTGTGGGCCCAACCTTACAGTGGGAACTGCAATTACTGAATTGGGAAACCTAAATGCAGTAGTAATAATTGGACCCCAGGATGGCAGGGGCCCAGTGGTACACTTAACCACCAAAGGCAAGATGGGAATATTTACTATAATGAAGAGCAGTGTCTAAGCAGCAATCAGAACAGTCTGACCTGTGCAGACCTGTAGTGTTGGCTAGTTAATCATGATGGTCTTTGAAGGGAGATAGGAATCTTACTAAAGTTTTACTTAATCTGTATAAGCAGAAAAGTTCTAGGTCAAGTGAACAAAAGTCTAACCTGAATCATAAAAGCAAAGAATAGTGGCCCCTTAATTAATTCCCAGACTTGAGCCACCTTACAGACCCAGGACTCTGAATGAATGGAAGGCTTTACCCCTTGAGGAAGGACCATGGTACATTGCCAGAAGCTTATAATCATTCAGTCTTCCCCAAAGGGGTCTATGGCCTGAGGAAACAGAAACTGAACAGAACATATTAGCCAAATGTGTAATAGCAAGATCAATTGCTGATTTGATGGAGATCATAAATTCATTAATATTATCTTGGGTATGGAGGTCTTAATGGAAATCACAGAATTAAAGTTGTAGTAACCCAATGTGAGGCACCTTCATTCTTTCCAGGTTTAAGACCAGGCAAAATTGATGTCAAATGGAAAAGCAGTGGGAGAGCTACTCATTAATTAGGCCTTATAATATAGCCAGTTTGAATCCTTGAAGGTCAAGTTTAACTTACATTAAGTGTTTTAACTGGGAATCCTGAACCTCCAACACCCCAAAAAAACTTCTTCAATATTCAGGTTATAAGAGGTAGATAATTCAGACTCTCCCTCTGATATCCTATAAGAAACTAAAATTAGTGGCCCAGGGCCTTTCCAAAAGACAGTAGGCACTACCAAGAAGAAAAATAGGAAACTCTACCTAGTAAATTAAAATCACATTTGGAAGTAATAATGGAATCAATACCATATCCCATAATGATGAAATCAGGCAGCTTCTCCCTGGTAAGGAAAATCAACATCAGACAACAAAAGACTGTCAAATGCAGCTGCCCAACATTCTGTGGGCTGGTTGGACTTGTTACTCTTGGTCTGGGCGCTTTCATTTGTTTGTGATCTGGAGGCCCAAACCTTCCAAATAAACTCTTGTTTCAGCCAAGCATGGTAAATGCTGAGGCCCACATGTCATCGATTGTGGCTGACGCAAGCTCTGCAGCCCAAAGACCTTGCTAACTTGCCTGTCACCAATTGAACTGACAACAGAGACAAAGGCCCTGTAATAATTAGCTAAATTAGAGGGCCTGACTACAAGCTAACGCTAGAGGTCCAATCTTAGCCACAGATATTTTACTTAATAAACAACCTGATACCCTATGAACAACATATACTCAAATCAGTCCATATGACTCAAAACCTATTTTCAGCAAAATCATCATCATCTCTTATATGGGCAAAATGCTGGATTGTTGACAGTTTTTAGGTTCAGCCACACTTAACCAGAGTTTTAATTGGGCTGCTCAGGTTCCTGTAGTTTAGTTCAGTTATGGCAGTGACACAGATGGCAGAGTCAGAGATTATGGCAGTGATATATCACCTTTGCTGGCTAAGCAATCACAAAACCCCTTGAATTAGAAGATATTTGTAAATCAAGCTCCCAGGCCCAATGTTGCCTTCAAATTCCAAATGTAGCTCAGCCTTGTTATAATACCATATAGCCACAATAACATGACCCACATCAATCTGAGTGGGTATCCACTTGGGAAGAGTACCCATGTCCCATATCACCCTGACCCTGGAACTTACCACTAGAGATAACATTGTCTCAGATGGCATTGCCCTAGCCCAGGCATCACCATCAGCGATGACTTTTACCCCTTGCACTGGAGATGACTTCATCCTAGACACTTGTACCACTGCCCCAGCAATACCCATGGGCTGCCTCTCCTAAGAACTCACAAATTATACATGGGACATTTATTACTTTTCTTGCTTCAATATAAGCGATTCTATTACATTTCTTGAGCTCATTGTTTGCTTAGCCCATGATGTCATATGTGTCTTGTTCTCTTCCAAAATGTTCAGCCCTACATTTCGATACCTAAAGAAAGATCTTTTAGTGAGTACCGTTGTCTGTGCCACTCTAAAAGATACTGGAGATTATTGCTTTCCCCAGGAGCAACTGCCTCACACAGGTTCGCCCCTTAACCTTCTGGGAAGAGGATCTCTCACTCTCCAGAATCCTCTCATATTCTGCCCCTCAGCCCTCTACCGTGACCTCCCACTGTGTCTCTGACCATGACTGTCACAGCTACCCCTTCCCCTTGGTTACAGAAAAAAAAATACCACTAACCTCTAACTACCCCTTACTGAACTATCAGTTCATACCCTCCAACATTGTAACTCCAACTTGATCAAGGAATACAAGTTATTATTTTCATAAAAATGTTGCCAGTTAAAGACACTGTTAGAGACTCTAGAAATTTCAGATTTGTTTTCTTGGTTAATGCCATATAAATGGTCAATTTGCTTTTGGGCTGGTGTATAAGGGACTCCTTGTCCTTCCATTTATTTTTCTCTTTTTTCTCTCATAATAAAATGTTTCCTAAACTGAGGACATCTTTTACTCTCTGGAAGCCTCCTCTATTTTTCAGGCCACTCAAATACTTGAAATGATTGAGCTCAGTACTTATGTTAAGACATCAAGGGGTCAATTTTTAATACAGATTTTTTTTTTTGAAAAGCTGTCTTGACCTGGTTTTGAGGTTCTGGCTAGAGGCCAGTCAGTTCTTCTTCCTGAGCAGCTGTAAATCCACACCCCGACCACTTCCTTTATGGGACTCTCACACTCTGGGCACACTATGCCCCTGTCCTAATTGCCCCTATGATGGGGTACCAGACAACTGGGGACAGCCTCTGAGCCCTGGAGCCTGCAGAATTATTCAAATTAGCCAATCTACAGGGAACCTGAAAAACCTAGCTAACCCTACCTTGATGGCTGTATATAAACTGCCATTTATACAGTTCCAGCTTTCTGTTACCTCGTCCCTAAGTACAACCTCCTGTTTGTCCCTACCTAGCAGCCTTCTCTTATTTGGATCTGTAAGGAACAGAGTTTGGCCTTTTGTCTATCTGAGTGTCACTGTGTTGTGTCCTGCCATCAAAAGAATCTTTACATCGTACAAAACAACTTACAGGATTCCGAACCAATTCCAACATGTGTCATATTAAACCTGCACCCTTATAATAACACTACCAGAGTTGTAATTCTTTTTAGCGGACCACACATCCACTTTTCTGCTGGTGCCAACAAAGAAGCAAAGCGAGCTTCAACAAACTTAGCAGCAAAGTGAATGTCAGCCTAGGAAGGAACTAGAGGCAACAGTATTGATTGAAAGATCCACACAGGAGGTATATAAATGCAAAAGTTCTGATTTCCCACAACATGTTAGGCAGCGGTCGTTAGCTCTGGGAGCCAAGTAGAACCACCAAGGAAGATTTTACTAAATGCTGTTTCTAGGTTCTTAACCCAGAGACTCTGATTAGATCCAGAGATTGGTATTCATTAAGGTTTCCCAAGTGATTCAAACACGATGACAAGTAAAGGAATCATTACTGAGTTAAGGAAGTTGACCCCGGGAAACAGGGATGCAAGTGTAAGTGAATGTTAGACTAAATAAAAGCAACATCATAATAACCAATCAAAAATAGCTGACAGTCATTGAGAACTAAACATGTGATAATCTCTGTGTAGCAGAAATGGCTGGTTGTCCAATGATAATATTCTTTTCCTTCTATCATAGACTGTTATTGCTTGGTGTTGTCTACCTAGAAAATGATTATATTTCCCAACAGTCTTTACATTTAGGGCCTGCTTTGTTCTCGATAAGGGAATGCTACAAAAAATGATGTGTGCTACTCTTAGGCCAGGGTAGCCAAGAAGAAGGATGCATCTTCTCCAGACACTTTCTTCTTTCCTTTCTTGGCCAGAGATCAATGTGCAGAGTAACCTTAGCTCACGTATTAAATGTGGCATTGTCTGTGTCATGTTGACACTATAACAGACCACCCACCAACTTGGAACACTTGCACTAGATTGTTACGGGCACAAGTGTAGTTATATTGTATCAAGCCAGTGACATTTCATATGCCTTTATTACAGTAAATAACATTATTCTGACACAGAAAATTTTAGTATTAGGGTGTTGCATAACAAATATAAAATTTGTAGCCATGGCTTAGTGGTTGGGTGGCTGTCAATAAAAAAAAAGAAAGAAAGCATGGTGGAAGTCAGGAGAGCCTAGACATGCTGTGGGGAAACTGTTGCCTGCAATAATTTTGAAGCAGCCATGTGACTTAATGAACCTAAAGACTGAGGAGAAATTGTTGTGAAGATCCAGAATGTCATAACCTGTGTTGGCTATTATTGGTTGTCTTTAGCAAACTATTATAAGAAATATATGAGCTCAGGAAAGAATTGGTTCATTTTCAAACACAGAAAAATTATATAATTATGTGTGGAACATTTATATTTTCATATCATTAAATTGCAAGCTTAATATTGCAGGTTTTAAAAAATAAACATTTTATACATTGTAGAACAGATTTAAAAAATATGGAACTCATATAAACTTATATTTTTATAATTCTCTCAGTTCCTTTCATGCTTTGATTTATCAACTTATATTGTTTAAAAGGATTGTGGTGAGAGTAATCTATACCTATAATGGGAAAACTATGAAATGTGAAGGTTGTGGCAGAAGATAACATGCCTTCACCGTTCTTTATGACTCAGAGAAATGACTGCTAAGGAATTTGGAAAACACTGTTTGCTGATTATTTTGAGCCATGTATTTTTGCACAGGGCCTTGCAATTTATAAAGAATTTTTATAAACTCATTAGATATTCCAATTGAGCACATGAAATAGGACAGGAAGGACACAGATAGAAAGAGGGTTCATGCTAGCTAGGATTAAAAACATGAGATTTGGCGTTGGATTGACAGGGTTCTAATTCTTGTTCTTCTAGCTCTGTAACTTCAGACAAATTACTTAACTTCTCTGTCTTCAACTGTAAAATGAAGATATTTACTAGAACCCAAGAAGTTGTTGTAATTATTAAGTGAGCTTTGTATGCAAAATATTCAGAAGAATGACACAGGGAAAAACTAAGAACATTTTAACTATTGTCAGCTGTCATATTCAGAATAATGAAATTGTGACCCAAATAAATAAATTTACTAAAGATCATATAATGAATAAGTATATTCACCTAGAGTAGGCTCAGAATCTCTAGACTCCTAATTTAAGTATTTTCTTTCTTCTACATAATTACCTGCATTTCGGATAAATTAGTACAAACATTTATTCACTAATTTTCAAACTACAGATTTGTCTGAACTATGCTCCTGAATATAGCATAGCATATACATGAAAGAGATTTACATACCATATAAAATATTTTGTCTGCGTTCACCCATTTATCTGTTTCTCCTCATCTCCTGAGCATATGGAAACTTTTATTTCTGAGCGTTCTTGGTAATTGGCCATGTGGCTAGGTCTAGGTAATGGGCCAAGAGCAGAAGAGATGTGTGCATTTAAGAGCTAATCTGTGATTTTTTTCTGGGCTTTATTTCCCTAGCACAGAAATAGTAGATATACATGTTGAGATAGAGAGCTTAAATATAGAAACAGCCTGCATCGCTCAGCCACTTTACTCAGGCCAGTTGCCCTGAAGTTTCACCCCAGAGTGTCACTTTAGTTGGGTTAAGATACTGAATTTTGGAAGTTGTTTGCAATATAACCTAGTCAATCTTGTCTAATCTATTTTCATAAAGCTCTTCTGATTAACCAACTTAGGTCTTTCTTCAGCTTAGAAATATTTTCCTTGATGTTCTTTCTTTGATAATTATTTTTGCTTTATCTATTTTGTTTTACAATCTAGGTAGGGAATAAAATTATGTTTTTGATTTCTAGTATATTTAGATTCCTTCTGGACTTCTGTCATCTTTTAATTCATAATTTCTTAAACTTTTGCTTAACACTCTTTATTTAAATATTTAATTTCTGGAGTTCATATTGTTAATTTCTTATACCTGCTGCATAATATTACATAATATCTATCTATTATATATCTATTCCCTTAATGATGGACACCACCTACTCACTACCATGAACAACTTGCTAAGACATATTCTTATGTGTCTTTTATAAACGAGTGGAAGAATTACTTGGCTGTACATACACAAGAATGTTCTTGGTTTACATGTGTTACATTTTACTAAAACGTTGCCAGAATTCTCATCATTATGATTGTCCCATTTGACACATCTACCAGTATTTCATGAAAGTTTCATTTTCACGTTTGCTAAAAACTGACATTATCTACTTTTCAAATATTTACCACTGAGATGTATGTAAAGCAAGTTATCATTTACATTTTATTTTGCATTTCTGTGCAAAAGTTTATCATCTCTATATGTCCTCGTTAGCTGTTTGCTTGCTCTTCTATAAATTGCCATTTCTTATATTTTGTCCTCATTTTCTTATTGATTTGAAAGCTTACACTGTGTATTGGTTTTGTACGTCTTCTTCAGATTTTTAGTGTGGAGTTCTTCAATTTAAAAGGGTTTTTAAAAATTTTAATTTACTCTGATTTCTAGGAGTTATTTTTCTCTTCTAATTTTACTGATATGATTTTCTCAATATTTACCCTGCAACTTTCATCATGATTTATAATTTGGCAATTAACTTTTTAAAATTTAAACAATTTTGGGGGGATTTCAGCTGATTTTCTATTGATGGTTATCTTCTCCATATTTTTAGATAAAATATCTTCTTTAATACAATTGAACATATTAACTAAAAATCTTCTAACATTTTGTTCATTTCCAGAAATATTTTTTATAGGTGAGGCACTTTCTTTGATGTTAAAGAATAACCCACTATTCTGAATGTCATTTTTCATAGTTCTAATTATTTTTCTTTGTAAAATGCTTACAAATAAAGAATGAAGTTCTTTCTTTTTTTTCTAACTCTGAAACTATATGCTGAAATTTTCAGTTAAATTATCCCACTTTTTAAGCTCAGTTCCTCCTATGTTTTATTCTTCCTTAGTAAGGGGAAGCTCTTTAATTTCTTACCTTCTCTCACTTCCCCTTTATATTAATTTCCATCACCCAACACTCCTGACAATACCCTCAAATTCTGCCTCCTCTAACTAGAGCTACATAGTAACTTCTGTCCAATGACCTGCCCTGTCCTAAATGTCATATTTCAACCTCCATGTTTTTATTATTGTTGGCTGTTTTCACTCTTTTGCATGCCAAAATCCTACTTACTCCTTAGTAATTCTCCTCATTCAGCAGGTTTCTTTAACTCTTCTAATGTGGTTTCCATAAACCTCTTATCTTGTTATATAGCTTCCTGAATCCACCATTACATTAGACATGTAAGCTCTTTGAAGAAAAAATCTTGTGATTTTCTTTCTTCATTCATCAGTCTACCCTCAAGACCTATCTTATTGCTGAACATGTAATCGGTTTCCAATAAATATTTGTTGAATGAATAAATAATGATTGGGTGAGTATAGGCATATAGCAAGCTTCAAAGTGTCTTTTGATTTGTACTGATTCAAATCTCAGTTTCCTTCCTTATTTGGTAAGCTAGGACAAAATCCAATTATTCCTTGTAAATTTCTTTCTGGACCTGTGGAAATCTCATTTAGGAATAAAATATTTCAAATGAGTAGCACAATGCTCATTAATAAGTCTTTTCAGAAACACACACACACCCCCATACAGTAGCCTTTTGTAACTAAGTTTCTGTATAAATCTTAATTATTGATTTATTTTTGAAATCTTTCTGATATAATAGTTTTCCTCCCCTTGGAGGAAGAAGTAAAATCTATATGCCTATATAGTGTGTAGAAGAGTTTTCCCCCCAAAGAACTGCACCCTAATTTTTTAAGTCCAGGTATAATTCTTATCAAAATATTTAAAGAAATTTAAGAAATGGAAGCAAAAAAAGGCTCTAGATTTTGTGTTCCAAGGAACATCTCTTTAAAAGCTATATCATTTTGAAGCTACATCTAGACAGTGTGTTTCTAGAATACTTTCAGATGAAAAATTGACTTACACATTTTAGAGTTTTTTTTTAAGTCAATGTAATATAATTTGAAAATATGCAGTATGTAATGCTTGTGGGCATAAATTCCACCCAAGAATGTTCACAATTCAAAGGGGTTCCTTAAGGGAAAGGGTGTAGTAATTGGTAAAGAGGCTTGGTAGAGACACATCTCTGATTTCAAGGAGCACTTTTCTATGAATGAAAAGGAAAGAGGTAACTAATTGAAAAGAAAAAATGCTTTGAGTTAAAGCACAATCTACCCTAGGATAGCTAGATTTAGAGTGGCTAATAAGCTGCAAATTGATTTTCAATTTACTATATATATATACTACAACTTAAAGTATGTCTATCATTGAGCTGAATTTGACCATCTCTTGCAAAGAGATTCTGCTACCCTCCATACATTTTAGGTGAGCAAATGCCCAATTTTGCCACATTCATGAAATCTAGTTTTACTATGTAATTACATATGTGAACGCTGTTCTGCCTAGTCTTATGTGATTTGGGGCCAATTGAAATATGCCATTTGAGCTTCTTGACATGAGGCAGTCTGAGGCAATGGAAACAACCCTAGAATTAAAGTCAAAATATTTATGTCTGAATTTCTTATTAGATCCTTATTGGATCCTCCAATGATTAAATCCTTAGTAAATCTATGATAACCCCGGTTTCTTCATGTAAAATGAGATCAGAAACACAGCCTGGCCTTATCAAAGGAGATAATATTTGTGAAAGGTTTTAAGAAACTGTAAAACATTTTAGAAATATTATTTATCAATAATTCATTGTCAACAGTTAATTTGTCTAAATTTTTTTATTTCACCTTTTCCTGAGTTGATTAAATAAAACATTCCTCTGGAATTATATATATAGCTTAATTAATTGTTGGAATAAAAATCAATAAATAATAAAGCTTTCTAATTCTGCTGAGAATTTGTGAATATCATTGGCCCTCCGTATTTGTAGGTTCTGCCAACTGCAGATCAAAAATATTAGGAAAAAATTCTAGAAAGTTCTGTAAAGCAAAACTTGACTTTGCCACTTGCCAGCAACCATTTACATAGCATTTACATTGTATTAGGTATCATAAGTAATCTAGAGATGATGTAAAGTTTATGTGAAGATGAAAATACTATGTCAATTTTATATAAGGGACTTGAGCATTCATAGATTTTGGTATCCACAGGGGTCCTGGAACCAATCCCTCCCCACTCCCCCCATACCCAGGGATAACTGTATATCTGCTTTATCAATCTGGAATATTTGTCAATCTGAAACTCTATTGTTTGATTCCTGCACTTGTGAATTTCCTGAACCAGTGAGGAAAACAGTTTAAGGGCATATACCCTTAGACTTACAAGTTTTTTTTTCCCCCAAGTAGAAACATTAAAAAGCAACTACCATCTCTTTATCACCATTATTTTCTAAAACCAAGACATCTTGAACATCTTCCTCCTCCCCCAGTTAGGAATATAATCTCTTAAAGGAGGTCTGGATAACATGGTATAGTATACTTGAGAAAGAGAAGAGGAAAGGGGAGACCATTACGACTCAGAGAGAATAGTTAATTTTAAGAGACATTTGTGGCACAGGATGATTGAGAGTTTTGTAACATGAAGAGAGCAGATACCAGAGAAGAGAAAAAAACAAGAGAAAAAAAGGCATCCTTTTTAAGATAGGGAGCAAAGTCGATGAGGCATGAATTGATTTCAGCAGCTTATAACCCAGTTCCTAACTGTGATTGGCAGGACAATTTAGATTCTACATAGGTAGGATCGCAGAAATCCAGCCTAGATGTAGGAGTTTGATTACATTGGTCTTCTGGTTAAATTGGGAGACTTTCTTCACCTTATTTCCTCTAAAAAATATCTTTTCAAAATAAGATTACATTGCATAGCTGGTTCTCTTGCAATATGCTAAAATTCATTTTTTGTTTAATATATAACTAATATATAGTTATAACCTGTCACAGATAATTAGATATTTTGTCACCATTTGGTGTAGTTATCTCATATGATAGAAACAGTATTGAAATGGAAATCAGGAAACTTGTTTTCTGTTCTCAACTACTAATTCGTTGACTTTGTGTAAGTCATTTGATATTTCCAGAATAGAATTTTCATAATCTATGCGTAGTATGCTTCACAGTAGAGATTTTCAATAATTTTTGTTGAAATGAGCTGAGTCAAATCAAGAAACTTTGAAAATTGGATTTGAGTTTTACAGTTCCTACTACCTCTAAAGTTCTATGATTCATTCAAGCAATACTTGTGGTTTGCTTTCACTGTACTATCTGCAAAGTTCTACTTGCATCTTTCACTTGTATATTAACCACTGACTGGTCAGTTGACTTTCCTTATCACTCAGAGAGTTGGTTATATAGGAACATTTGGTATAAATTTTTACCACCCTCATTTCTTTATCTTTCTCTACTAATTATAGACTCACATATATTTGGGCTTTCCTAGATGGTTTAGAAATATGAAGCACCTACTTTACGTATTTGGGGGGAACTAACGGCTTTTCTGACTCATCTCCATTTAGAGTTTGTTCTTTTAAGGTCTTTAAAAATACATATATGTAGAAATAAAAACAGACATGAAAACATATACAAGTGCATATGTATGTGTGTATAATATATATCATAAATATAATGTGTATTCATATATATGAATATTATACATTTCATTCCCTAAATTGTGATTTCTCCAGTATTTTCATTTTATATATGAAGATTCTGAGGCAAATGAAAGGTAAATGATTCTAAAATCACAAAGCTTATTACTGGCAGAAGTAAGAGTGTAACTTATTTACAGAAGCCAATCTGCATGCTTTTATGAGTACCATTTTATTTTTAATGAAAACCCTGTTATGTTACAAATTTGAATAGTTACAGAAATAAGAGCCAGTAATAACATTAATTTTGTTTAATCATAGCAGCAAACAATTTATTTTGGATTATATAAATTGATTAGGGATGAAACAGCATATCAATTAGCTATTGCTACATAATGAACTATCTCAAAACTCAGTGACTTCAAACAGCACCCACTTATTTAATCATGATTCTATGGTTTGGCATTTTTGTCCAGCCTAAGCTAGGTAGTTCTTTTGGTTTTGACTGGGGTCATTCACACATCTGTGATCAGCTGCCAAACTGGATGGAGGCTGGCTGGTCTAAAATGGCCTCAGCTAGGATAACCTGAATGTGCTTCATGTATTTGCATATCCTCCTAGGCTTGTTCATACAGTAGTCACAGGATTCCAAGAACAAGAGTGGAAGCATGCAAAATCTTTTGAGGACCAGGCTCAAAACTGGCCTGTTACTTCTGCTACATTTTATTGATCAAAGCAAGTCATAAAGCCAGCTCAGATTTAAGGGGTGGAAAAATAGTGGCAAAGTTACTATGCATAGGGGAGTGGATGCAGAAAGGAATAAGGAATTTTGGTCGTTTGTGCAATTTCGTATGAACAACATTTTTGTAACTGTGGTACAAATCGGTTTAGTTTCATGGCTTCACTGAAAAGGGCTTAAGTGCCCAAATCACAGAACCTTTCCTTTTGGCACATCCTGGCATATATATACATATACCAAGTCCTGACATGGATGCAGATGAACTGGTAATGAAAATGCAAATGATATAGCCGCTTCGGAAAACAGTTTGGCAGTTTCTTATAAAAATTTAATCATTTACACACCATACAGTAATCCTACTATTAGGTATTTAGCCAAGTGCAATGAAAACTTATGTTCTTACTGAAATATATGTTCCACCTTTTGTAAAAAACCTTCTATATTGAGTAAGCTAAATTCTGCAACTTAAGACCAAGGTTCGTTTATTTCTGTCTCATTTACAATTTCAATACACTGTTCAGTAGGCAGCCTTCTGGGTAGTGACTGAAGGTCCAGAATCTTTTCCACTCATTAAGGCCTTTAATTCCTTGATTATGTCTTTTGCATCTAAGTTGCAGATGGAAAAGTAGAAAGAGTAGAGGTGAATTTGGCAAACTAAGGCCAGGGGCTTAATCTGTCCCCCCCCCCCACTTCCTTGTTTTTATATAAAATTTTATTGGGACATGGCTATACCCATTTGTTTACACAATGACTGTGGTTACATTTGTGTTATAATGGCAGAGTTGAGTAGGTATGACAGAGACCATATGGTTCTCAAAGCCTAAAATGTTTACCGTCTAGCTGTTTATAGAAGTCTGCCAACTCCTAAAGCAGAGGAATTAGTGATTTATAGGCCAAACCTGCAAGTTATCAATTTAAATGTGGCACTTAAGATGAAGTGTATTTCCCATCTCTGGATGGAGTTTTGTAATATTGCAGGGCAACATTATATGCCTTACTCACCTCTAGATTCTTATAACACATTCCTGACAAATCTGTGAAATCCAATACATGTCGAATTGTAAGAGAATGTTAATGAGACAGAGTTGTAAGTCATATGATACGAATTGTTCTTCCAGTAGTAAAAGAGGAGGATTTGCTCAGCTACACTGTCGTCTGATCCTTGCTGGGTTCAGTGTATTCATTTGAGCAGCATGAGGCTTGCTGTGATATCCAAACCTCATCCACTTACCAACTGGGCACAGTTTTCCCTCAGTGCATTTCTTTACATATTCATCTAACTGCCAGTTAATAACTGCCATTTTCTGAAACTAGAACACCAGAGCTACTGCCCTAGAGCTACATATTAGTATGTAGGTTTGGTTTATTTTTCAATATTTGTCTATACTAATGACATCTCTGTTAGTTAGAAAGTGTCGATATGTGAACAGCTATGATTACACTACATGAGGGAGACAAATGCATACTGTCCTTCATTTCTTTCCCATCTCCCTTACTTGCTTTTAACTTTATTGTATATAGGAATAGGAGACTGGAGCCAAAATAAAGTAGTTAATTGAGAGCCTCTGTCTGGAATAGAAATAGGACAAGCTATGACCCGTAGGCCAAATCAGTCTACTGCCTGTTTTTTATAAATAAAGTTTTATTGGAACACAGCCATGCACTTTTATTTTTGTATTGTCTATGGCTCCTTTAGCACTACAATGACAGAGTTGTGTAGTTGTGACACAGAGCATATAGCCCACAAAGCATTTACTATGCTGTCCTTTACATAAATATTTGTTGATCTCTGATAAGTTCATTTTGTTCAACAAGCCTCTTGAATACATGAATTTACCAATAAAAAATCTCTTCAATAATTTATTATGTATTATAGAAACAAATTCAGAAATTCTATGAACTGAATTTGCTTTATAAACAGTAAGATGAGAACTTAATAAATGGTATGTTCTAAATCAAACCCTGGTTAGTCCTACAGCATGGTGGCATCAGATGAAAAACAGTAAATTGATTTTAGAAAAATATGGGAGGGATGAACCAAAAAGAAAATAGCATATTGAACTAGGCTCATCAACTAAACAGATATAGGATTTCTGCAGTTGGGGCTGAGTATTTGTAAGTATGTTTATGCTTAGTATGAACACAGCTTAAAATTAGTTATAAAGGTATTCCAATGAAATAATAAAAGACATGTTCTATCTTATCTCTGCTGCTAAAATTACTAGGCCAGAGATCATTGGTCAGTGTTATCTCACTGAGTAGCTTCCTTTGCCGTTGCCATGGGACAAATTTCCCCTCATGTGGTAACAGATAGAATTGATTAGTTCTCACCAGAGAAGCATGGTATAGCAGTGTCTGAACATTCCTCTTCCAGAAGATGATTTGTATCATTTACAACAAAAGGATTCAATGAAAGCATTTTTTTTCACTTTTGTCGTGAAACTTTTTACTTCTCATAAGTGCTTGCTACTTTGAATTATTTCTGTAAGAGATTGGAGAAAGCCTGCTTTCCAGGAATCCCATTAAGAAAGAAAAAGTTGTAATTGGAGGTCCTCATAGTTCATCATTTTGAGTTAAAAAGAAAGATAAGTTCTGAGGCTATAATGTACAGTATAGTGACTATATTAACAATACTGTATTGTATATTTTAAATTTGCTGAGAGTAGATATTAACAATTCTCATCACAAGGAAGAAAATTTGTAACTATATGGTGATTGATGGATGTTAACTAAACTTGTGGTAATCATTTGGTAATACATACATGTATCAAATCATTATGTTGTACACCTTAAACTAATACAAAATTATATGTCAATTATATCTTAATAAAACTGGAAAAAATAGTCAAAAAAAAGGAGAAGTTCACTAATGGGAGAAACCAGGTCATGTCAAAATTGGAACATGGATAAATTTGCTCTTTTCTCCTCTAATACAGGGAGAATCTCTGCTGCTTAAAAAGTAGGAAATATTTCAAGGACAAGGGCCTCACTGGCAGAAGGCTAAAAAAATGATGTAATATCTGACTTTACATATTTTATATTGAGTGGAAAATAAAAGGGATTTTTATCAAATGCTATCTCTGTATCCAGTGAGATGGAAAAACTTATTGTTCTACATAAATCTGTTAATATGGTAGATAACATTTGAGAATTTTCTAATATTAATCCAACATTGGATATTGAGGTAAACCCCGTATGGTCATGGTGTTATTTTGTTTATCAGTGCCTGTGCAGTTGGATTTTGTTTAGCATTTTTGCATACATATACACAAGTGAGGTGAATCTATAATTTTTATTTTTTATAATGTCTTCGCCAAGTTTTGTGTCATTCTGGCCTCATGGAATGAATTGGGGCATACTATCTTTTTTCTCTGTTCTCTGGAAGAGACTTCAAATGTTGGATTCGTGAGTTTATTAAAAATTGGTCAAATTTGCCTATCAAATTCTTCAGACTTTGTATTTTCTTTGTACATATTCTTTCTGTGTATTTTCTTCAAGGAATATGTTATATTTATGTTCAAACTATAATAATAAAAAAACTGAAGTACCTATGTTAATATCAGACAAAGTTGACTTTAGTATAAGAAATATCAATGATAAAGGTAACATTTCCCAATGATAAAAGAGTAAATTTACCGTATGCTAACACATATATATGAAATCTAAGAGAAGGGAAAAGGTCATGAAGAACCTAGGGGTAAGACGGGAATAAAGGCACAGACCTACTAGAGCATGGACTTGAGGATATGGGGAGGGGGAGGGGGAAGGGGAGGCTGTGACGAGGTGAGAGAGTTGCATGGACATATATACACTACCAAGCGTAAAGTGGATAGCTAGTAGGAAGCAGCCGCGTAGCACAGGGAGATCAGCTGGGTGGTTTGTGACCACCTAGAGGGGTGGGATAGGGAGGGTGGGAGGGAGGGAGTTGCAGGAGGGAAGAGAAATGGGAACATGTGTATATGTATAACTGATTCACTTTGTTATAAAGCAGAAACTAGTACACCATTGTAAAGCAATTATACTTCAATAAAGATGTAAAAAAAAAAAAAAAAAGAAATCAAGAACCATAACAAGCCTACATGTGTATGCCCCAAAAATAAAAGCTTTAAAACACATGAGGCAAACACTGACAAACCTGAAAGGAGAAATAGATAAATCCACAATTAAAATTGGTAATTTGAGTATTCCTCTGTTAGTAATAGATCAAGCAGAAAGAAAGTCAGGAAGTAGGTAGAATACTTGAACACTCTCAACCAATTAAACCTAATTAACATTTGTAGAACACAACGCCAGGCAACTGCAGAATACACAGTACTTTCTGTTGCACATGGAACATTAACCATAGAACATATGCTTGGCCATAAAAGTCAATAAATTTAAAAGAATTGAAATCACTCAAAGTATATTCTCTGAAACTATAAAACTAAGTTAGAAATAAACAAAAATATATCTGGAAAACAACTCATGGTTCAAAGAAGAAATTACAAGGGAAATTAGAAAATAAATGAAAATAAAAACAAAACCTATTAAAATTTGTGGGTTGCAGCAAAAGCAGTACGTCAAGGAAAATTTGTGCTTTAGATACTTATATCAGAAGAAAAGTTTGAGACCAGTGATCTAGGCTTCTAAGCTTGCAACTTTAAAACTCAAAAAACTAAATTTAAACCAAAAAGATGGAAGGAAGGAAGCAATAAGGATAAGAGTAGGAATAAAAGAAATAGAAAACTATAGAAGATGGAGAAAATGAATGTAATAAGGAGCGATCAACTTGAATGGCAACATTCAAGCCTCCTCAAATTGATAGTTACAAATATCTATTAATTATATGCATGTGAAATTTATACATCACTAAGCTTTTGCTGATTTTGTTTATATGTCATTTGGTTTAAAAGGTTTAGACATTGACATGCTAAAATGTAGGATACGAGATGTTATTTTATGATTCTGGGATTAACATTTTATGTAATGCTGACTTATTTTTCTCACTTTTTATAAAGGTCATGTTTATGATGAAGCTCATTTATCTACCATCTAAGCATGTTATAAAGCTGAGACCCTTGTTTAGAATCATGAACCTGGAAAATAAATAGATTTCAGCTTTCCTAGTTGTCTTTAATATCTATATAAGGAAAGATAGTTTTGCTAAAAATTAATGGAGTGAATCTATTTGGATTTTTTAAAAAATAGTACTTAACACAGGTATTCATTTAATGTACATGGACATAAATATTGCCAAATGATGACAAGAGCAGTGCTACTCAGTGTCACCTACAAACTAGCAGCATCACCATCACCTAGGAGCTTTACGGAAATGCAAATTCTCTTGTCCAATCCCAAACCTGGTCCCCAGAAGTCTGTTATAACAAGCTCTCCTGGTGATTCTTAGGCACGCCAACATAAGAAACACTGGCTTAGAGCCTCTCAAACATGGTAGTTAACCAATGTCTACTAGATTTTTACCCAGGTGGTCTGCTATGCAGAAACCTCAAAATCTATTAGACTTCTAATAGAAAGCCAATGCAAGTTTAGTTAAATAACTCTTCTCTGTTCCTGGATTTTGCAAGAGGACAGGTAAATATCAAGATACATGTGATTTTATGTTATGTGGTTGAAATAAAATGTCCCAAGAGCAGATTTCTTTACTCACTCAGAAACATGTTTAACTAAAGTCCTTGGTGTTTTTACTTTTCTTTCCCCTTCTTATCCCTTCCTCTTCAACATCTCCTGTTTATGGAGGAATACCATTCACCACTTGACAACAAAAATGCCACTTACTTTTCTAAGCCAAATATAAAATATAATCTGAGAATCATAAAAATAGAATCTCCTTTCTCAAAATATTATAGTGTTAGTACTATGATCTTTTAAACCAAAAGGCATATGAACAAAATTAGGGAAAGCTTAGTGATGCATTAATTTCACATGTTATATATTAATATGCTGGGCATTTGTGACTATTGCTATGAGGGGCTTGAGTGTTGTCCTTCAAGTTGATTCCTACTTACGTTGAGATGTCATTACTTTTCGTTAGTTAATACTTTGAGCTTTTGGGTATCATGTAGAAATTACATATTGTGCGCAAAAACCTCTCTTTATATTTTTATGTCTAAAGTCCCTTGCTTTGATGTGTGTTTTGTTTATGCTGAGGAAATTAGTTGAGTGTGCAGTAAGAGAGAGGGGAGGGAGAGTCCAGTGTTGTTATTTCTAATCTCTCACACTCTTGTCAGACCTAATGTTAAAAGCTACATTTCTTAACCTTGCAGAGGAAAACAGAAAACATTGTGTGTCTACCAGCCACACTGAAAGTAAAGTAAATTAGTTATGCAGCAAAACTATTTTCCAACTATAATTTCACTGTATTGTATTACTTGAATTTGCATACTGGCAAAAGAGTGATTGTCAGTTTGTATGAAATTTTGTAGTGTTAGCTTTAAATGAGAAAAAACAGCAAAATTACATAATCACTGAGAGCAGTATTTCAAAGCAGTATTTACTGATAGAACTTTTTTGTGCCCTGTTCAACCATAATTCATTCACCCTTTGAATAGAAAGTGGGAATGGCTGATTCCTTTGGGAAGCAGACCTTATCATGAAACACGTTTGCACTATATGGTAAGTAATAACAACAGTCCCTTTATATAAAGCCCCCTTCTTCTGAATGAGGCAAAATGGTTTGTGCACAGGATCTTCAGAATCCTCCCAGAATCTCAATGAGGAAAGGAGCAAGTTCTCTGTAATTCTATTGCAAATACCTAGAACACAGCAAAATGACAGAAAAAACCACCAAAAAAGTAGCTGATTTTCTTGAATCCAGGTCTAATATACTGTTCATGTTATTTCTAATTGTTAATGTGAAGGAAACATGCATTAAATTGGAAAGTTATAAAAATAAGTTATATTTGTTGCATGGATAGAACTAAGTGTGTTTCTGTGCTGGGAAAAGAACTAAAAATTAACCCCACTCTTATTGGGTCCTTCTGATTAAAAAATTGGAATTATCTATGGCTTAATTCTATCTTGAATTGGAAAATGTATGAAAATTTATGAAATTGTACAATTTTAGAATTAGGAAGTAATTGATTTATTTGTGAGGTGATCACGGTGCTTGACACAGAGTAGGTATTCAGATTTGCAGAGCAATGCTCAGGAATGCTAAATGATGTGGTCTGGGTCCCACAATTAGTTGCAACAGTCCTAGAGCTTCTGCTTAGTGGTCAGATGCTCCTTCCTTTTAGAAGCCATAAAAATTAACTCCATGAAATGAATCTTTGAAGAAGCTAACTGATAGCAAAACACCAAAACCATCTTTATAATAAAGTCATACAAAACAGTAAAGGGAATTTGCAGTTAGAAGAAAGATTACAGTGAAACATAATAGGCAACAAGGTAACTATATCTGACAGCCAGATAGGCAGTTGTACTTGACGTTATGTAGTTTGAGATCTTGAAAACTAATTGATTTCTTTCTAATTTAATGATATTTTCCAGTGATTTCAATTCTTTTCAAATGTCTTATATTTGACTGATTAGCAATTGGCAGTGGAATTTTTTTAATTAGTTTGAAAATTTCTGCTATATACATTTTTGATTTAGAAATAAACACTTGTTTTGCTGAAATGATTCTGTGATTCACCTATGATTTATATTTTAATAATGTTTATTAGCTTTGAAAGACAGGAAAATATAGCATAAAAGCAAAAGCAACTCATGATATCCCAACCAGATAACACCATTTTTTAAAACACAGTACATTTACATGATTAAAAAATTCAAACAGTATAGAAATTCTGTTTTCATTTTTGGGGGTATATACTCAGAAGTGGAATTGCTGGATCGTATGGCAGATCTATTTTTAATTATTTGAGGAATCTCCATTTTGTTTTCCACTGTGTTTAGACCAATTTACATTCCCGCCAACAGTGTATCAGTGTTCCTTTTTTTACCACATCCTTGCCAGTGCCTGTTGTCTCTTGTCTTCCTCATGATACCCATTTAACAGACATGAGGTGATACATCATTGTGGCTTTGACTTGCATTTCCCTGTTAATTAAGTGATGTTGGGAACATTTTCAGGTACCTGTTGACCATTTGAAAATACTTGGAAAAATGTCTGTTGATTACCTCTGCCCAATTTTCAATCAGATTTTTTTTTTTTTTCTGATTACTATGAGTTCTTTACATGTTTGGGATATTAACTCCTTATCAGTTAGGTGATATGCAAACATTTTCTCCCATTCCATAGGTTGCCTTTTGATTTTGTTGTTGGTTTCCTTTGCTGTGCTGAAGCATTTTAGTTTCAGGTAGTTCCAGTTATCTATTTTTGCTTGTATTGCCTTTGCTTTTGATGTCAAACCTAAAAAAATCATTGCCAAAACCAATGTCAGGGAGCTTACCCCCCCTATGTTTTATTCTAGGAGTTTTATGGTTCAGGGCTTACATTCAAGTCTTTATCCAATTTGAATTGATTTTTGTGTATGGTGTAAGATAGGGATCCAGTTTCATTTGCACGTGGCCTTCCAATTTTTCCTCATCACCATTTATTGATGAGACTGTCCTTTCCCTGTGTAGAGATTGCATTGAATCCATAGATGGCTTTGGGTACTATGGATATTTTAACAGTATTAGTTCTTTCCAATGTATGAGCAGATAATATCTTTCCATTTATTTCTGTCTTCTTCAGTTTTTCTCATCAGTGTCTTATAGATTTCAGTGTACAGATCTTTCACCTCCTTGTTAAATTTATTCCTAGATTCTCTCTTTTTTAATGCTATTGTAAATGTGATTGTTTTCTTACTTTCTCTTTCTGATAGTTTGTTGTTAGTGTACAGAAATATAACTGATTTTTGTATATTGCTTTTGTATCCTGCAAATTTTCTGAATTAATTGACTAGTTTTAACAGATTTTTGGTGGACTCTTCAGCGTTTTCTGCATATGACATCATATCATCTGCAAATAGTAACAATTTTGCTTCTTCCTTTCCTATTTAGATGCATTTTATTTATTTTTCTTGCCTAATAACTCTGGTTAGACCTTACAGTTCTATATTGAATAAAAGTGGTGAGAGTGGGCATCCATGGCTTTTTCCTGATTTTAGAGGAAAAGTTTTCAGTTTTTCACTATTGAGTATGATGTTAACTGTGGGCATAGATGCTTTTTTATAGGTGAAGACATTCCCTTATGTTCTTTGCATGCTGGAATCTTTTATCCTGAATGTGTTTTGAATTATTTCAAATGCGATTTCTTTAACTGTTGAGATGATCACATGACTTTTCTCTTTATTCTGTTAATATTGTGATAAAACATTGATTTATTTATAGTAAATCAACCTCAGATCCTCAAAACAGTCTTGGACATTTGTTTTTTCCTTTCTATATTTGCTGTATTCAATTTGCAAATATATTTAAAAGATTTTCTGCATTTATATTTATAGGGAATTTTGGTCTATAGTATTTTTCTTTTTTCCTTTGTAATGTTTTTGATTTTGCTATCAGTGTATTTCTGACCTTATAAAATGAACTGGGGATTATCCTTTCTTTCTATATTTTCTGGATGAGTTGCTGTAGGCTTTGTACTATTCTTCCTTAAATATTTGATCTCTGTCTCCAGTAGAAAACATCTGGTCATGGAGGTTTTTTCTGGGGATGTTTTCAATTGCAAATTTTATTTCTTTAATTAATATAATACTTTCAGATTTTTAATTTATTCTTGTGATGGTCTTAGTAATTTAATTTTTTAGGATATTTTTACATTTCATGTTGTTCATTGAATATTGGCATAAGATTGTTCATAATATTATTTTATATTCTTCTGAAGATCTATAGGATCTATAGAAATTCTTTAATTCTAGATATTCATGAGTTGTATTATAAGTTTATCCATTTTTATTAAAAATTTTCAGGAATAAACTCTTGACTTTGCTGTCTTTTTTCTGTTGTTTATTTACTCTTTCACTGATTTCTGTGATTATTTACAAATATTCTTTTTATTTTCACTACCTATTTTTTTTTTTTTTTAGTTTCATAAGCTGAGAGCTGAGTTTATTGAATTTGAACCTTTGTTTTTACTCGATTCATGAAGGTATAAATTTTCTTCTTATCATTGCTTTTGCTGCATTCCACAAATACTATTTTTTGCCTTTTCATTTTGATTTAGCAAAATTGTTTTCTAATTTCCTGAGTGAATTCTTCTTTGATACATGAGATAGAACTATGATGTTTAATATACTGTCTTAGGGACCTACCTAGTAGTTTACAGTTACTGATTTTTAATTTAATTGTGTATTAGTCTGAGAATATCTTCTTGGACCATTCTTTTCTTGGAAATTTATTACGGAGTGTTTTGTCTATGTAAAAGTATGCATTTGTGCAGTTTTTGGTGTACTATCCTATAGCTATCAAACAGATTATATTTGTTGTTAGTGTTCTTTAAGTATTCTGTAGTCTTACTTATTAGCTGTCTGTCTGTTGTATTAGTTTTACAGGAGGAGTTTGGAGTAATTAACTGTAATTTTGGATATATATTTTTCTCTATTTTTAAGTTATACTATGATTTGCATACATAATTGATATTTTTTAACATCTTTATTGGAGTATAATTGCTTTACAATGTTGTGTTAGTTTCTACTGTATAACAAAGTGAATCAGCTATATGATTACATATATACCCGTATCCCCTCCCTCTTGTGTCTCCGTCCCACCCTCCCTGTCACACCCCTCTAGGTGGTCATAAAGCACCGAGCTAATCTCCCTGTGTTATGTGGCTGCTTCCCACTAGCTATCTATTTTACATTTGGTAGTGTACATACGTCCATGCCACTCTCTCACTTTGTCCCAGCTTACCCTTCCCCCTCCCTGTGTCCTCAAGTCCATTCCCCACGTCTGTGTCTTTATTCCTGACCTGCCCCTAGGTTCTTCAGAATCAGTTATTTTTCTTTTTTTCCTTTTTTAGATTCCATATATATGTGTTAGCATACATATTTGTTATTCTCTTTCTAACTTACTTCACTCTGTATGACAGACTCTAGGTCCATCCACCTCACTACAAATAACTCAATTTCGTTTCTTTTTATAGCTGAGTAATATTCCATTGTATATAGGTACCACATCTTTTTTATCCATTCATCTGTCGATGGACACTTAAGTTGCTTCCATGTCCTGGCTGTTGTAAATAGTGATGCAATGAACATTGTGGTACATGACTCTTTTTGAATTATGGTTTTCTCAGAGTATATGCCCAGTAGTGGGATTGCTGGGTTGTATAGTAGTTCTATTTTTAGTTTTTTAAGGACCCTCCATACTGTTCTCCACAGTGGCTGTATCAAGTTACATTCCCACCAACAGTGCAAGAGGGTTCCCTTTTCCCCACACCCTCTCCAGCATTTATTGTTTGTAGATTTTTTGCTGGTGGCCATTCTGACTGGTGTGAGTAATACCTCATTGTAGTTTTGATTAATATTTCTCCAGTGATTAGTGATGATGAGCATCCTTTCATGTGTTTATGGCAATCTGTATATCTTCTTTGGAGAAATGTCTGTTTAGGTCTTCTGCCCATTTTTGGATTGGGATGTTTGTTTTTTACATATTGAGCTGCAAGAGCTGATTGTATATTTTGCAGACTAATCCTTTGTTAGTTTCTTCATTTGCAGATACTTTCTGCGATTCTGAGAGCTGTCTTTTCATCTTGCTTTTGGTTTCCTTTGCTGTGCAAAAGCTTTTGAGTTTCATTAGGTCCCATTTCTTTATTTTTGTTTTTACTTCCATTTCTCTAGGAGTTGAGTAAAAAAGGAACTTACTGTGATTTATGTCATAGAGTTTTCTGCCTAAGTTTTCCTCTTATAGTTTTATAGTGTCTGGCCTTACATTTAGGTCTTTAATGCATTTTGAGTTTATTTCTGTGTATGGTGTTAGGGAGTGTTCTAATTTCATTCTTTTACATGTGGCTGTCCAGTTTTCCTAGATTCAATTATTGAAGAGGCTGTCTTTTCTCCATTGTATATTCTTGCCTCCTTTATCAAAAATAAGGTGACCATATGTGCATGGGTTTATCTCTGGGCTTTCTATCCAGTTCCATTGATCTTTAGTTCTGTTTTTGTGCCAGTACCACACTGTCTTGATTACTGTAGCTTTGTAGTATAGTCTAAAGTCCAGGAGACTGATTCCTCCAGCTCCATTTTCCTTTCTCAAGATTGATTTGGCTATTCAGAGTCTTTTGTGTTTCCATACAAATTGTGAAGCTTTTTGTTCTAATGCTGTAAAAAATGTCATTGGTAGTTTGATAGGGATCGCATTGAATGTGTAGATTGCTTTGGGTTGTATAGTCATTTTCACAATGTTGATTCTTCCAATCCAAGAACAGGTGGTACATCTCTCCATCTGTTTGTATCATATTTAAATTCTTTCATCAGTGTCATAGTTTTCTGCATACAGGTCTTTTGTCTCCTTAGGTAGGTTTATTCCTAGGTATCTTACTCTTTGTGTTACAGTGGTAAGTGAGAGTGTTTCCTTAATTTCTGTTTCAGATTTTTCATCCTTAGTGTATAGGAATACAAGAGATTTCTGTGCATTAATTTTGTATTCTGCTACTTTATCAAATTCATGGATCAGTTCTGGTAGTTTTCTGCTATCATCGTTAGATTTCTCTCTATATAGTATCATGTCATCTGCAAACAGTGACAGCTTTACTTATTTTCCAATTTAGATTCCTTTTATTTCGTTTTCTTTTCTGATTGTTGTGGCTAAAACTTCGAAAACGATGTTGAATAATAGTGGAGAGAGTGGACAATCTTGTCTTGCTCCTGATCTTAGAGGAAATGGTTTCAGTGTTTCACCCCTGAGAACAATGTTGCCTGTGGCTTTGTCATATATGGCCTTTATTATGTTGAGGTAATTTTGCTTTATGCCTCCTTCTGGAAGGTATTTATCATAAATGCGTGTTGAATTTTGTCAAATGCTTTTTCTGCATCTATTGAGACGATCATATGCTTTTTGTCCTTGAATTTGTTAATATGGTTTATCACATTGATTGATTTGCATATATTGAAGAATCCTTGCCTTCCTGGGGCAAACACCGCTTGATCATGGTGTATGATCCTTTTAATGTGCTGTTGGATTCTGTTTGCTAGTATTTTGTTGAGGATTTCTGTACCTATGTTCATCAGTGGTATTGGCCTGTAGTTTTCTTTTTTTGTGACATCATTGTCTCGTTTTGGTATCAGGGTGATGCTGGCCTCGTAGAATGAGTTTGGGAGTGTTCCTTCCTCTGCTATACTTTGCACGAGTTTGAGAAGGTTAGGTGTTAGCTCTTGTCTAAATGTTTGATAGAATTCACCTGTGAAGCCATCTGGTCCTGGGCTTTTGTTTTTTGGAAGATTTTTAATCACAGTTTCAATTTCAGTGCTTGTGATTGGTCTGTTCATATTTTCTATTTCTTCCTGGTTCAGTCTTGCAAGGTTGTGCTTTTCTCAGAATTTGTCCATTTCTTCCATGTTGTCCATTTTATTGGCATATAGTTGCTTGTAGTAATCTCTCATGATCCTTTGTATTTCTTCAGTGTCAGTTGTTACTTCTCATTTTTCATTTCTAATTCTATTACTTTGAGTCTTCTCCCTTTTTTTCTTGATGAGTCTGGCTAATGGTTTATCAATTTTATTTATATTCTCAAAGAACCAGCTTTTAGTTTTATTGATCTTTGGTATTGTTTCCTTTATTACTTTTTCATTTATTGCTGATCTGATCTTTATGATTTCTTTCCTTCTTCTAACTTTGGGTTTTTTTTGTTCTTCTTTCTCGAATTGCTTTAGGTGTAAGGTTAGGTTGTTTATTTGAGATATTTCTTGTTTCTTGAGGTAGGATTGCATTACTAAACTTCCATCTTAGAACTGCTTTTGCTGCATTCCATAAGTTTTGAGTTGTCCTCTTTTTATTGTCATTTGTTTCTAGGTATTTTTTGGTTTCCTCTCTGATTTCTTCAGTGATCTCTTGGTTATTTTATAGTGTATTGTTTAGCCTCCATGTGTTTGTATATTTTATAGAGTTTTTCCTGTAATTGATAGCTCATCTCATAGCATTGTGGTTGGAAGAGATACTTGATACAATTTCAGTTTTCTTAAATTTAGCAACGATTTCAATGTTACCCAAGATATGATCTATCCTGGAGAATGTTCCATGAGCACTTGAGAGGAAAGTGTATTCTGGTTTTATTGGATGGAATGTCCTATAAATAACAATTAAGTCATCTTGTTTAACATATCATTTAGAGCTTCTGTTTCCTTATTTTTTTTCATTTTGGTTAATCTATCCATTGGTGACAGTGGGGTGTTAAAGTCCCCTACTATGATTGTGTTACTGTCAATTTCTGCTTTTATGGCTTTTAGCATTTGCCTTATGTATTGAGGTGCTCCTATGTTGGTTGTATAAATATTTACAATTGTTATATCTTCTTGGATTGATCCCTTGATCATTATGTAGTGTCCTTCTTTTCTCTCATAAACATCTTTATTTTGAAGTTTATTTTGTCTGATACGAGAATTGCTACTCCAGCTTTCTTTTGATTTCCACTTGCATGGAATATTTTTTTCTATCCTTCACTTTCTGTCTGTATGGGTCCCTAGGTCTGAAGTGGGTCTCTTGTAGACAGCTTATATATGGGTCTTGGTTTTGTATCCATTCAGCCAGTCTATGTCTTTTGGTTGGAGCATTTAATCCATTTACATTTAAAGTAGTTATCGATATGTATGTTCCTATTCCCATTTTCTTAATTGTTTTGGGTTTGTTATTGTAGTTCTTTTCCTTCTCTTGTGTTTCCTGCCTAGAGAAATTCCTTTAGCATTTGTTGTAAAGCTGGTTTGGTGGTGCTGAATTCTCTTAGCTTTTGCTTGTCTGTAAAGTTTTTTATTTCTCCATCAAATATGAATGAGATCCTTGCTGGGTAGAATAATCTTGGTTGTAGCTTTTTCCCCTTCATCACTTTAAATATGTCCTGCCACTCCCTTCTGGCTTCTAGAGTTTCTGCTCAAAGATCAGCTCTTAACCTTATGGGGTTTCCTTTGTGTGTTATTTGTTGTTTTTCCCTTGCTGCTTTTAATATTTTTCGTTGTATTTATTTTTTGATAGTGTGATTAATATGTGTCTTGGCATGTTTCTCTTTGGATTTATCCTGCATGGGACTCTCTGTACTTCCTGGACTTGATTAACTCTTTTCTTTTCCCAAATTAGGGAATTTTCAACTATAATCTGTTGAAATGTTTTCTTGGTCCCTTTCTTTTTCTCTTCTTCTTCTGGGACCCCCATATTTCGAATGTTGGTGCATTTAATGTTGTTCCAGAGGTCTCTGAGTCTGTCCTCAATTCTTTTCATTCTTTTTATTCTGCTCTGCTTTAGTAATTTCCACTATTTTATCTTCCAGGTCACTTATCCGTTCTTCTACCTCAGTTATTCTGCTACTGATTCCTTCTAGACACTTTTTATTTTCATTTAGTGTGTTGTTCATCATTGTTTGTTTTTGCTCTTTAGTTCTCCAAGTCCTTGTTAAATGTTTCTTGTATTTTGTCCATTCTATTTCCAAGATTTTGGATCATCTTTACTGTCATTACTCTGAATTCCTTTTCAGGTATACTGCCTATTTCCTCTTAACTTGTTTGGTCTGGTGTGTTTTAATTTGCTCCTACATCTGCTGTGTGTTTCTCTGTCTTCTCATTTTGCTTAACCAACTGTGTTTGCGGTCTCCTTTTTTCAGGCTGAAGGTTTGTAGTTCCTGTTGTTTCCTGTTGTTTCTTGTGTCTGCCCGCAGTGGCTGTGGTTGGTTTGGTGGGTTCTGTTGGCTTCCTGGTGGAGGGGACTAGTGCCTGTGTTCTGGTGGATGAGGCTGTATCTTGTCTTTCTGGTTGGTACGACTGCGTCTGGTGCTGTTTTTTTTTTGCTGTCTGTGACCTTATTATGATGTTGGCAGCCTCTCTGATAATGGTTGTGTTCCTGTCTTGTTAGTTGTTTGGCATAGGCTGTCCAACACTGTAGCTTGCTGGTCATTCAGTAGTGCTGGGTCTTACCATTGAGATGGAGATCTGTGGGAGAGCTTTCACCATTTGATATTACATGGAGCTGGGAAGTCTCTGGTGTACCAGTGTCCTTCACTCCACTCTCCCACCTCAGGCACAGTTCTGACACCTGCCTGGAGCACCAAGACCCTGTGAGCCACATTGCTCAGAATTAAAGGGAGAAAATAAGAAAGAAAGAAGAAATGAAAAATAACATAAAATTTATTAAAATAAAAAATTTTAAAAATTATTAAAAATAAAAAATTAAGTAATAAAGAAAAAAAAAAGAGAGCAACCAAACATAAAACAAATCCATTAATGAAAACAAGTGCTAAAAACTATACTAAAGAAAAAATAATAAAATGGGCAGACAGAACCCTAGGACAAATGGTAAAAGCAAAGCTATACAGACAAAATCACACAAAGAAGCGTACACATAAACACTCACAAAAAGAGAAAAAGAAAAAATACATATATATATTTTTAAAAAAAAGAAGAGAGCAACCAAATGAATAAAGAAATCTACTAACGATTATATACTCTAAATACTAAACTAAGATAAACATAAAACCAGAAACCAATTAGATGCAGAAAGCAAACCCCAAGTCTACAGTTGCTCCCAAAGTCCACTGCCTCAATTTGGGGATGATTCATTGTATATTCAGGTATTCCAGATATGCAGGGTACATCAAGTTGATTGTGGAGATTTAATCTGCTGCTCCTGAGGCTGCTGGGAGAGATTTCCCTTTCTCTTCTTTTTTTGCACCGCTCCTGGGGTTCAGCTTTGGATTTGGCCCCACCTCTGCATGTATGACACCTGAGGGCGTCTGTTCCCTGCCCAGAGAAGACAGGGTTAAAGGAGCAGCTGATTAGGAGCTCTGGCTCCCTCAGGCCTACGGGAGAGAGGGGTACGGAATGTAGGCGAGCCTGTGGTGGCAGAGGCCGGCATGACATTGCAACAGACTGAGGCGTGCCATGTGTTCTCCTACTGAGGTTGTCCCTGGGTAACAGGACCCTGGCAGTGGTGGGCTGCACAGGTCCCCGGGAGGGGCAGTGTGGATAGTGATCTGTCCTTCACACAGGCTTCTTGTTGGCTGTAGCAGCAGCGTTAGCGTCTCATGCCTGTCTGTGGAGCTCATTTAGGCAGTGCTCTGTATCCCCTTCCCTCATGCACCCCGAAACAGTGGTCTCTTGCCTCTTTGGCAGTTCCAGACTTTTTCCCGGACTCCCTCCCAGCTAGCTGTGTTGCACTAGCCCCCTTCAGGTTGTGTTCATGCAGCCAACACCAGTCCTCTCCCTGGGATCTGGCTTCTGAAGCCTGAGCCTCAGCTTCCATCCCCACCCGCCCCGGCCATTGAGCAGACAAGCCTCTCGGGCTGGTGAGTACTGGTCGGCACTGGTCCTCTGTGCGGGAATCTCCGCTTTGCCTTCTACATCACTATTGCTGTGCTCTACTCCATGGCTCCGAAGCTTCCCCCCCCTGCCCATCCCCCTTCTCCGCCAGTGAAGGGGCTTCCTAGTGTGTGGAAACTTTTCCTCCTTCACTGCTCCCTCCCAGAGGTGCAGGTCCTGTCCCGATTCTTTTGTCTCTGTTTTTTCGTTTTTCTTTTGCCCTACCCAGGTACATGGGAATTTTCTTGCCTTTTGGGAAGTCTGAGGTCTTCTGCCAGCGTTCAGTAGGTGTTCTGTAGGAGTTGTTCCACATGTAGATGTATTTCTTATGCATCTGTGGGGAGGAAGGTGATCTCCACCTCTTACTCCTCTGCCACCTTGACGGTCTCCTCTGATACGTTTTATTGATAAATTTACACTATTATTAGTATGAAATTTCCTTTATATTTCTGGTAATATTTTTTCTCCTGCAGCCTGTTTCATTTAAACTAATACAGTCTCTCTTAACTTGATGTAGCTTTCTTGTTGTGTTTGCATTGTAAACATTTTCTCTCTTTTCACATTTAACTTATATCTGACTTTTCATTAACAGCTGTCCCTTATAGGAAACATACAATTTAGTCTTATTTATATCCAGTTTGAAAATATCTACCTCTTAATTAGTGTGTTTAGGCATTTTTGAATGCAGTTACTACTAGGTGAGATTTCAGTATCCCTTCTTATTTGTTTTCTATTTGTCCAGTCTATTCTTAATTACTTTTTCCTTCTTTAGTGCCTGTGATGGTTGGTTTTATATATCACCTTCGTGAGACTGTAGTTCTCAGTTATTCTATCAAACACTATTCTAGGTGTTACTGTGTGGATATTTTGTAGATGTGATTAACATCTACAATCAGTTGAATTTAGGTAAGTTTTATTATCCTTGATAATCTGGGTAGGCCTCATACAATCGGTTGAAAGACCTTAAGAAGAAAACTGAGGTTTCCCTGCAGAAAAATAAACTTTTCCTGTGGACTACAGTGTCTGCTCCTACTTGAGAATTTCCAGCATACCATCCTGCCCTACAGAATTTAGACTTACCTACCCATACTCTACAATTTCTTATGCATCTGTGCATAAACCAATTCCTTGAAATGAATTTCCTTCTCTCTATATGTATGTTTACACACATGTGTATAAACATGTGCACATATACATATACACACATTCATGCATACGTACCATATATATATACATATAGTACATACATTATAAAATATATATATATGTAATTATGTTTCTTTGGTGGAACACTAACCGATACAGATTTTGTTTCCAAGAGTGTTTCTAGAGGAGTAGAATCTTAAGGCTGAGTTCTTTGAATTGGTTCTGAGTTTTCTAAATTGGTTCTAGGTTTTAAAAAATTCGTTTTCTAATATGAGTATATTAAAGGCACTAATAACTCTATTCCCAGTGTTAAAGAAGGCACTCGTAATCTATAGTATGATATAGTAATAGAGATAAATGAAATATCATCATTGGATACTACTAATCAAATACTGTTGTGGATTGAATATTTGTGTCTCCCTAAAGTTCATATATTAAAACCTAATTCTTAATATGATGGTATTTGTTGGTAGGGACTTTAGGAGGTAATTAGGTCATTTGGAGTTGGAGCCTTTGGGAGATAACTAAGAGGGTGAAGCTCTCATGAATGGGATTACTGCCATTATAAGAATACGAGAGGTTAGCAGTCTGCAGTTCAGAAGAAGGTCCTTGCTAATACCCAACCATGCTGTCACCTGATCTTAGAATTCTAACCTCCAGAACTGTGAGAAATAAATTTTGCTGTTTATAAGTCACCCAATCTATGGCATTTTTCTACAGCAGAAGTGAATAAGATAAATACAAATAGGAGGCAAAGTGACCCCATATTCAAAATTGAAACCATGATTTCCAGTTTTAAATTTTATATATACAGTTTATAGCATTTAATACTTCTACAGTCAATGAGAATAATAGTTCAATTATACTGACCATATTTAAAAATGGGAGTTAAAGATAAGCTATCACTTTATGTTAGCTTTATCATTTTTGTTACTTCTACTTTGTTTACTTACCCTTTGTAGTATTTATTCTTCTGTGTTTCCTTCAAAGTGTTAAACAACTTACATTTATTCATGTCTGAAATTTGTAGGGAATCCCATATTCAGCCTGCTACTTCTGCAATGTGGTACTACATTTTTAAACTTAATTCGTAATTTCAGATGTTTTATCTCAAGTTCCTCTCCAAGTTGAATAATCCCCAAATCATGAAGTCAAAACGAATGATAAATCATGTGTTAATATTTAGTGTGTGATATTTCAGTGTGCATTATAGTATGTTACCATAGGTTTTCAAAGTAAGTTTGAATAAAACTTCATGTAACGATTCAAGCTCCTTTCATGGTTCTCAAGAGTTCTGTGACATATCTTTTGGTGTAAATAATCTCTTAGGACCCTCCTTTCCAATACATTGACTCTCAATTTTCATGTTTAAAAAAAGCCTAGATTAATAGGCTTTAATTAATCAAAAATAAACAAACCATGGCTGATAACTATTCTTTGACTTGCTGTGTTAACCACAATTCCAGCTTCATACATAATACGTAGTTTTTATATTGAACTTTCACTTTAAGATTAGTCCCTGAATTTTCTAAGCAGTAGAAATAGATGAGGGAGTTAATATGACAGGTGTTGATTTAGTAGGCTTCAATGGAGAGTGAATTTTCTTCTTGACTGTGTGCCTAATACTTTGGAAGGCATAGCATTTGCCTGAGGCCTATAAACATTGAACTTTTGGTTCAAAATGCTAGAATACATATTATGCAATTTTTTATGTGTGCTTGATTTAAAATAAAATTCTATAGAGGTTTTCCTCATTAATCTGCCCACTTTGATTCAACCAACTCTGGTTCAGAACTTTGAAGTGATTTGCTGACATAAGTAAGCATTGATGGGCATCAATACTTGAAACTCGGGGGTAATATATTCTGATTTTGCTTTTGAAGTTGTTCTAAACTATGAGTAACCAAAGAGAACTTCCTCAAATTAAACTTGCTTGTTAGTCCCATTTATATTTTTTCTTTGTTTTTTATTCTAATATTACTATGAAGAATTTAGCATTATCTTTTTACTTTTAATAAGGAAAAAAAAGTTATTTGAAGGTTAATGTGACATTTTAAAGATCAGCAACAACCATCTGCTGTCTGTTTTCCAAATATAAACTTTTTATTTAATAGTGGAGTCACCATATATTTTGCAGCAGGGTGTCATCATCTTGTGCATGTGAGCCAGATCTGTACCTCTAAGTCTCTGATTTTCATCTTGCCTTCATAAATCAGATCTAATTTTCATTTGTCTTTGGGACATATTTATCTGTATTCCCTGTTGGGCACAACCCAATTTTGACTGTTTCCACCTCAAAATGACTTATTTTTCCTGAATTCTCTGTATGTAAAGTCAAAATTTCCCAACCACCAAGAGCTGAAAACTTAGTTATTTCTCCCTTTCTTACCACCTCTCCCTCCAATTAATTGCAGTGTTCTGTGCATTCTAACCCTGCCTCTTAAATGCCTTTTGATGCTTCTTGCTGGCTTTTTTTACTTTATACTTGGTCTCTTTAAATAATTTATACATTCCTTCTGATTCAAATTTGACATTACTGACAAATTGTGTTCAGCAATGTTCAGTTCTGATCATATCATTCTCCTGCTTGAAAAATGTTAATTCCTTCCCATTGCCTCCTAAGGGGACCAGGTCAGGCACAAACCCTTAGAACTGTTTCTGCTTTCCTCAGAAATAGTCTTTTGTAGACGTTTCAGAGAGGGAATGCCTATGTACCACAAGTTACCTTGTTTTCTGGTTATTCAAATTTATGTCTGGATAATGTTTGCATAGATCTATGCTCTGTAGATAATAAGGCTACAATTGGCTAACACTAAATAAACAAATCAGAGTAGCAATGACTGATTGCCTACAACTCTGAAGTGAAGCTGTCATGTAGATGGCTGGGATGCTTGGGCAGAACATGTGATATTACCCTGAGAATAATCACAAAATAGATAAGGAGTAAATAAAGAATTCTTGAGTTAGCTAACAGCTAAAACAAACATCCTCTTAGAGTGATATCAAAATTTTTTTCTGTCAAATAACCTCACTCATCCCAGGTGAGCTCCTTAGAACTTCGGGTATATGACCAGATGAAGGGAAAGGCAACTTGTAATGACAACTCTCTAACCTTTTGAAAAGAAACATATCTGATAATAAAGCCAATTGCAATGCATTATTATCCCAACAATTATCTTGAGAACTGAGATATCTAATGTGATAAAACCCTAAGACTCATATAAGATTTTCCATAATATAACCTAATCATTTTTTACATTTATTGTCCTTAATTTCTTTACACATGCACTGCATTCCAGCCTTGCTCAGTTATGTGCCTTGCCTTCTCTCTCTTTGCCTATGCAATGTTCCCTGAGTGCTTTATAGACCATTTAAGATGGAAAGGACAGTCTCGCTATCAGATACCAGTTTATGAAATGTATTTCAAGTTAACAAAAACAGTGTTTTTGGAAGACGAGATGGGACTAACGTTGTCCATTCTCAGAAGGTACTGTGGAACTTAATATTCTCATTTCACAGCCCATCACCTATAACCTGTATCCTTTTAACCCCACTCATCTAGGTCCAATATAATCTATAAGGTAAGGTTGAAATCTAATTTCTCAATCTTCACCATGAATTTGAGATTTCTAAATGACCTTATCATCTTATGCAACATTTTATCTATAAATGCTTTCTGGGCTAGCAGCCCTATTTCATACATGACAATATAGCTCCTTAAATCAAGAGTTAATTTGATTCTAATTTATATTTCTTGTAGGGCATCTTGTACATAGTAGATTTTCAATAAATATTTATTGAGTTGAATGTTAATACTGGTTTATAACTATATCTAGTAAATTATATTTTATTAAGATAAAAGGAAAACAAAATGGGTATTTTCTTACTAAGACTTTTATAAAGTAAAATATTAAAGGATAAACCTCCAGATATATATAATTTGGATTAGGATTTATGAATATGCCACTGTAAAACAACTTCACTTTTTTAAAAAAGATAGAGGACCTTCAAGATGGCAGAGGAGTAAGACATAGAGATCACCTTCCTCCCCACAAATGCATCAAAAATACATCTACATGTGGAACACCTCCTACAGAACAGCTACTGAATGCTAGCAGAAGACCTCAGACTTCCCAAAATGCAAAAAAATCCACACAACACCTGGGTAGGGCAAAGGAAAAAACAGAAACAAAAGAATAGGGACAGGACCTGCACCTCTGGGAGGGAGCTGTGAGGAGGAAAAGTTTCCACACACTAAGAAGCCCCTTCACTGGTGGAGATGGGGAGGTGGGCAGGGGAGAAGCTTCGGAGCCACAGAGAAGAACGCAGCAACAGGGTTGCAGAGGGCAAAGTGGAGAGATTCCCGCACAGGGTATCAGTGCCGACCAGTACTCATCAGCCTGAGAGGCTTGTCTGCTCACCCACTGGGGTGGGTGGGGACTGGGAGCTGAGGTTCAGGCTTCAGAGGTCAGATCCCAGGAGAGGACTGGGGTTGGCTGCATGAACACAGCCTGAAGGGGGCTAGTGCGCCACAGCTAGCCGGGAGGGAGTCCAGGAAAAAGTCTGGAACTGCCTAAGAGGCAAGAGACCATTGTTTCAGGGTGTGTGAGGAGAGGGGATTCCTTCCTGTCTGTACACAGAAGGCAGAGCACCACCTAAACAAGCTCCAGAGATGGCTGTGAGCTGTGGCTATCAGCTTGGACCCCAGAATTGTTAACGCTGTTGCTGCAGCCACCAAGAATCCTGTGTGCAAGCACAGGTCATTATCCACACCTCTGCTCCCGGGAGCCTGTGCATCCTGCCACTGCCAGGATCCCATGATCCAGGGACAAGTTCCCCAGGAGAAAACATGGTGCGCCTCAGACTGTTGCAGTGTCACACTGGCCTCTGCCACTGCAGGCTCACACTGCATTCCAATTATAACTACCATACCCCTCCCTCCCACTGGCGTGAGTGAGCCAGAGCCCCCTAATCAGCGGCTTCTTTAACCCCGTCCTTTCTGGGTGGGAACAGATGCCTGAGGGTGACCTACATGCAGAGGCAGGGAGAAAACCAAAGCTGAACACCTGGAGCTGTGCGAACAAAGAAGAGAAAGGGAAATTTCTCCATGCAGCCTCAGGAGCAGTGGATTAAATCCCCACGGTCAACTGGATATACCCTGCATCTGTGGAATACCTGAATAGACAAAGAATCATCCCAAAATTGAGGTGGTGGACTTTGGGAACAACTGTAGACATGGGATTTCCTGTCTGTGACTGATTTGTATCTGACTTTTATTTTTATCTTAATATAGTTTATAGTGCTTGTTATCATTGGTGGATTTATTTATTGGTTTGATTGCTATTTTCTTTTCTTTTTTTTCATTAAAAATTTATTTATTTATTTATTTATTTTTTTTCTTTCCTTTTTTCTCCCTTTTCTTCTGAGCTATGTGGCTGCCAGGGTCTTGGTGCTCTGGCCTGGGGTCAGGCCTGAGCCTCTGAGGTAGGAGAGCCGAGTTCAGGACATTGGACCACCTGAACTTCTGATCCCACATAATATCAGTCACGGACAGAGCTCCCAGAGATCTCCATCTCAATGCTAAGACCCAAATCCACCCAATGGACAGAAAGCTCCAGTGCTGGATACACCATGCCAATCAACTAGCAAGAGAAGTACACAGCCCCACCCATTAGCAGAGAGGTTGCCTAATATCATAATAACTACACAGACACTGCAAAACACAGCACCAGATGCGGCCCTGCCCGCCAGAAAGACAAGATCCAGCTCCATCCACCAGAACTCAGGCACCAGTGCCTTCCACCAGGACTCCTACACAACCCACTGAACCAACCTGACCCACTGTGGGCAGACACCGAAATCAATGTGAACTATGAACCTGCAGGCTGTGAAAAGAGACCCAAACACAGTAAGTTAAACAAAATGAGAAGACAGAGAAATATGCCGCAGATGAAGGAGCAAAGTAAAAACCCACAAAACAACACAAATGAAGATGAAATAGACAGTCTACCTGAAAAACAGTTCAGAGTAATGATAGTAAAGATGATCCAAAATCTTGGAAATAGAATGGAGAAAATACAAGAAACGTTTAACAAGGACCTAGAAGAACTAAAGAGCAAACAAACTATGAACAAGACAATAAATGAAATTAAAAATTCTCTAGAAGGAATCAGTAATAGAATAACTGAGGCAGAAGAATGGATAAGTGACCTGGAAGATAAAATAGTGGAAATAACTACTGCAGAGAAGAATAAAGAAAAAAGAATGAAAAGAATTGAGGACAGTCTCAGACACCTCTGGGACAACATTAAACGCACCAACATTCGATTTATAGTGATCACAGAAGATGAAGAGAAAAAGAAAGGGACTGAGAAAATATTTGAAGAGATTATAGTTGAAAACTTCCCTAACATGGGAAAGGAAATAGTCAAGTCCAGGAAGCACAGACAGTCTCACAGGATAGATCAAAGGAGAAACATGCCAAGACATATAATAAATCAAACTCTCAAAAGTTAAATACAAAGAAAAAATATTAACAGCAGCAAGGGAAAGCAACAAATAACATACAAGGAAATCCCCATAACGTTAACAGCTTATCTTTCAGCAGAAACTCTGCAAGCCAGAAGGGACTGGCAGGACATATTTAAAGTAATGAAAGGGAAAAACCTACAACCAAGATTACTCTACCCAGCAAGAATCTCATTCAGATTCGATGGAAAAATTAAAATCTTTACAGACAAGCCAAAGCTAAGAGAGTTCAGCACCACCAAACCAGATTTACAACAAATGCTAAAGGAACTTCTCTAGGCAGGAAACACAAGAGAAGATAAAGACTTACAAAAAAAACCTCAGAACAATTAAGAAAATGGTAATAGGAATATACATATTGATAATTACCGTAAATGTAAATGGATTAAATGCTCCAACCAAAAGACATAGACTGGCTGAATGGATACAAAAACAAGACCCATATATATGTTCTCTACAAGAGACCCACTTCAGACCTAGGGACACATACAGACTGAAAGTGAGGGGATGGAAAAAGCTATCCCATCCAAATGGAAATCAGAAGCAGGAGTGGCAATCCTCTTATCAGACAAAATAGACTCTAAAATAAAGATGATTACAAGAGAAAAGAAGGACTCTACCTGATGATCACGGGATCAATCCAAGAAGAAGATATAACAATTGTAAATATTTATGCACCCAACATAGGAGCATTTTAATACATAAGGCAAATGCTAACAGCCATAAAAGGGGAAATCAACAGTAACACAATGATAGTATTATGCTTTAACCCTCCACTTCCACCAATGGACAGATCACCCAAAATGAAAATAGATAAGGAAACACAAGCTTTAAATGACACATGAAACAAGATGGACGTAATTGCTATTTATAGGACATTCTGTTCAAAAACAACAGAATACTCTTTCTACTCAAGTGCTCATGGAACAATTTCCAGGATAGATCATTACAAAACCAACCTTGGGTAAATTTAAGAAGTTTGAAATTGTATCAAGTATGTCTTCCGACCATAACTCTATGAGACTAGATATCAGTTACAGGGAAAAAAAACTGTAAAAAATACAACCACGTCAAGGCTAACCAATATGCTACTAAGTAACCAAGAGATCACTGAAGAAGTCAACGAGAAAATCAACAAATACCTAGAAACAAATGATGATGAAAACACGATGACCCAAAACCTATGGGATGCAGCAAAAGCAGTTCTAAGAGGGAAGTTTATAGAAGTACAATCATACCTCAAGAAGTAAGAAAAATCTCAAACAACCTAACCTTACACCTAAAGCAATTAGAGATAGAAGACCTAAAAAAACCCAAAGTTACCAGAAGGAAAGAAATCATAAAGATCAGATCAGAAATAAATGGAAAAGAAATGAAGCAAATAATAACAAAGATCTTTAAAACTAAAAGCTGCTTCTTTGAGAAGATAAACAAAATTGATGAACCATTAGCCAGACTCATCAAGAAAAAAGGGAGAAGACTCAAATCAACAGAATTAGAAATGAAAAAGGAGAAGTAACAACTGACACTGCAGAAATACAAAGGATCATGAGAGATTACTACAGGCAACTATATGCCAATAAAATGGACAACCTGGAAGAAATGGACAAATTCTGAGAAAAGCACATCCTACCCAGACTGAACCAGGAAGAAATAGAAAATATAAACAGACCAATCACAAGCACTGAAATGGAAACTGTGATGAAAAATCTTCCAACAAACAAAACCAGATGGCTTCACAGGCAAATTCTATCAAACATTTAGAGAAGAGCTAACACCTATCCTTTACAAGCTCTTCCACAATATAGCAGAGGGAGGTACATTCCTAAACTCATTCTACGAGGCCACCATCACCCTGATACCAAAACCAGAGAATGTTGTCACAAAGAAAAGAAAGCTACAGGCCAATATCACTGATGAATATAGATGCAAAAATCCTCAACAAAATCCTAGCAAACAGAATCCCACAGCACATTAAAAGGATCATACACCATGATCCAGTGGGGTTTATCCCAGGAAGCAAGGATTCTTCAATATATGCAAATCAATCAATGTGATACACCATATTAACAAATTGAAGGATAAAAACCATACAATAATCTCAGTAGATTCAGAAAAAGCTTTTGAAAAAATTCAGAACCTATTCCGGCTAAAAACTCTCCAGAAAGTAGGCAGAGAGGAGACTGACCTCAACATAATAAGGGCCATATATGACACACCCACATTGTTCTCAAGGGTGAAACATCATTCTTAAGGGTGACACACTGAAACCATTTCCTGTAAGATCAAGAACAAGACAAGGTTGCCCATTTTCACCACTATTATTCAACATACTTTTGGAAGTTTTAGAAGAAAACGAAATAAAAGGAATCTAAATCAGAAAAGAAGAAGTAAAACTGTCACTTTTTGCATATGACATGATACTATACATAGAGAATCCTAAAGTTGCTACCAGAAAACTACTAGAGCTAAGTAATGAATTTGGTAGCATAGCAGGATAGAAGATTAATGCACAGAAATCTCTTGCATTTCTATACACTAATGATGGAAAATCTGAGCGAGAAATTAAGGAAACACTCCCATTTACCACTGCAACAAAAAGAATAAAATACCTGGGAAGAAAGCTACCTAAAGAGACAAAAGACCTGTGTGCAGAAAACTATAAGACACTGATGAAAGAAATTAAAGATGTTACAAACAGGTGGAGAGATATACCGTGTTCTTGGATTGGAAGAATCAACATTGTGAAAGTGACTATAGTACCCAAAGCAATCTACAGATTCAGAACAATCCCTATCAAACTACCAATGGCATTCTTCACAGAAGTAGAACAAAAATTTTACAATTTGTGTGGAAACACAAAAGACCCCAGATAGCGAAAGCAATCTTGAGAGAGAAAAACAGAGCTGGAGGAATCAGGCTCCCTGACTTCAGACTATACTACAAAGCTACAGTAATTAAGACAGTATGATACTGGCACAAAAACAGAAATATAGATCAATGGAACAGGATAGAAAGCCCAGAGATAAACCCACTCATATATGGTCACCTTATCTTTGATAAAGGAGGCAAGAATATACAATGGAGAAAAGGCAGCCTCTTCAGTAAGTGGTGCTGGGAAAACTGGACAGCTACATGTAAAACAATGAAATTAGAACACTCCCTAACACCATACACCAAAATAAACTCAAAATGGATTAAAGACCTAAATATGAGGTCAGATACTATAAAACTCTTAGAGGAAAACATAGGCAGAACACTCTCTGAGTTAAATCACAGCAAGATCCTTTTTGACCCACCTCCTAGAGAAATGGAAATAAAAACAAAAATAAAGAAATGGGACCTAATGAAACTTAAAACTTTTGCACAGCAATGGAAACCATAACCAAGACGAAAAGACAGCCCTCAGAATGGGAGAAAATATTTGCAAACAAAGCAACTGACACAGGATTAATCTGCAAAATATACAAGCATCTCATGAAGCTCAATATCAAAAACACAAACAATCCAATCCAAAAATGGGCAGAAGACCTAAAGAGACAATTCTCCAAAGCAGAAATACAGATTGCCAACAAACAGATGAAAGGATGCTCAACATCACTAATCATTGGAGAAATGCAAATCAAAACTACAATGAGGTATTACACCAGTCAGAATGGCCGTCATCAAAAAATCTACAAATAATAAATGCTGGAGAGGGTGTGGGAAAATGGAACCCTCTTGCACTGTTGGTGGGAATGTAAATTGATACAGCCACTGTTGAGAACAGTATGGAGGTTCCTTAACAAACTAAAAATAGAACTACCATATGACCCGGCAATCCCGCTCCTGGGCATATACCCTGAGAAACCCATAATTCAAAAAGTGTCAAGTACCACAATGTTCACTGCGGCAGTATTTACAATAGCCAAGACATGGAAGCACACCAAGTGTCCATTTACAGATGAATGGATGAAGAAGATGTGGCACACATATACAGTGGAATATTACTCAGCCAGAAAAAGAAACAAAACTGAGCTGTTGGTAGTGAGTGGGGTGGACCTAGAGTCTGTCATACAGAGTGAAGTAAGTTAGAAAGAGAAAAACAAATACTGTATGCTACCGCATATATATGGAATCTGAAAAAAAAAATGGTTCTCATGAACCTAGAGTCAGGACAAGAATAAAGACACAGACATAGCGAGTGGACTTGAGGCCACAGGGAGGTGGAAGGATAAGCTGGGCTGAAGTGACATATATGCACTACCAAATGTAAAATAGACAGCTAGTGGGAAGCAGCCGCATAGCACAGCAAGATCAGCTCGGTGCTCTGTGAGCACCTAGAGGGGTGGGATAGGGAAGGTGGGAGGGACATGCAAAAGGGAGGGAATATGTGGACATTTGTATACCTAAAGCTGATTGACGTTGTTATACAGCAAAATCTAACACAATATTGTAATGTATTTATACTCCCATAAAGATGTTAAAAAAATTTGTTTAATAAAACAGTTAGCAGCCATAATATGGCAGCTGCAATATAATGTCTTAATGTAAAATTTAGGGTGTTTTCTGATTAAGAACAAGAAAAGAATACCTGAATATATTTATAAACACTTAATTGAAAAAACAAACTATTTATACCTATGTAAATATTATGAATCACTTACATATTTTATATAGAATTTATAGTTAATTGGCAAAATATTTGAAAAACTTTAGTTATAACATAATAAAGGATAAGTAAGTTTCCCTCTGGGAAATGCAGTGAATACTCTGTGAAAATACATCTATATATAAAAAATATTATATGTATAGAATACGAACATTGTAGTTTAATACCTAAATGATGAGACAAGATAAAATAAGAATTATATTCCTTTTGAAAATGCTGAAAGCAGTTAATTGATTTTGTATAAATGAAACTTACAAAACATTGTATTTACATGTAAAGTAAAATTGAAGAACATTTCAGAAAGGTTTGTATACACTTATGGCAAACATTTATTTCAGAACTCAATGCTTCTGACAAGCCAAGTTTGCAATCTACCTGTTGATAAAGTCCAGATGATGTTCTTTGCTGTAACACTGAAAAGCAGTCAAAGTTGAAGGTTGACTCTGACACACACTTTACTGCATGAAAGAAAGAAACATTGCAGTTTGTGGAATTTAAAGGAGGTGATTTTTGCCTCCCTCAGTGCACACCCAATTACTTAGAGATGCAGGATCTACAATATCTCCTGGACAGTGCCACGTATAATGGGATGTAGCTTTCATACTTTCCTCAAATTCATCCACTAGGATTAAAATGGGGGAATTTGATAAAGTCAACCAAGACAGAGGAAGAAAAGCATCCAGTTTTACACAATAACTAACTGGAAATATAATTTTATTAAAAGCTTATTTTGGCCAGCTTTGGGTCTTCCACTCTTCTTACGACTCCTCCACCATTCCACCTCCGCACGAAAACAGGTCTTAAAGGAGCTGAATGACTGAGAACCTGTGCTAGAATCAAAGATGAAAAGGAGGCAAAAGAAGTGAAAACCAAGCAACAAAAAATAGAGACTATCCTTAAGGAATGTGTGGATTTCCTAGAGACTAGAATTGAAAATGTCCTCTAGCTGATACCAAAAGACAGGATAAAGAAAGGCATGAGGGAAGGGGAGTTACATTAGGCAAGAAGAGCCACAAAAAATTCTCAGTTTCCTGGAGAGTCCATATTGTCTACCTCCAACGCTTCAAAAATGCCACCAAATAAACTGTCAATGACCTGTCATTCAGTGTAAGTCAAACTATCACCTGTTGCAGTAAGGGAGACTTCATCTTGCTACCTTGGTATGTTTTTTGGTAGTACTTCTGAAGTGTGTGTGTGGGGTGTGGTTATCAAGGCCATATATTCATAAGGTTTTAGGATCTGGTATTAGGAAGGTCTAAGCTCACTGATGTAGATATTTTATTAGTACTGGGTTAAGTTTATGACAGAATTGTTTAGGGTTGGTGGACACAGTGAGGCAAGGACTTGATGAGAAAAGTATTTTGATAAGCAAAAAGTTTGCCCAGTTGAGTGACTTATTACCCTAAAAAGGGGGCTGTTTACCTTAAGGGGAAATTGATTGTCCTGACAGAGGGCTATTTGAGCAGTGTGTTGTTCTGAGAAGTGTTTTTTTAGAAAGTTCCTGAAATAAACATTATAGTTACAAATTTATCTGCTTGGTCTGGGATTGTTTTTAGTAGTGAGGCCTTTTTAATGCCAACTACTGAAATTGTTCTTGATTCTATTAATCTGTGTGGATGCAGGCAAGGTTTTTTCAAAGTAAATTAGAAGATCCACACAAATCTAAAGGCCAGTGTTGGACATTCTTCTCTATTCTCTCTGAATGTGTGGATGTGTATAGATATAAGGTTTTTTTTAAACAATAAATAATCCAAGTTCTTCCTTCTAATAATGTTTCTCATAGAAGTATATTTTAATACATAATTTAAAATTTTGTATCTTGAGTCATACCATAATGAGAATTAAAGACAAATTTCAGATTAGAAAAAAAATTTTCATCTTTAATGGCAAGGAGAATTGCACCCCTATGTTCATCACAGCATTATTTACAATAGCCAAGTTATGGAAACAACCTAAGTGCCCATCAACAGTTAAATGGATAAAGAAGATGTGGTGTATATATACTATGGAACCATAAGAAAAGGAGAAATCTTGCCATTTGGACATGAATGGACCTTGAGGGTATTATGCTAAGTGAAATAAGTCATATGGAGAAAGACAAATACTGTATGATTTCACTTTTGTTTAGCATATAACAAACAAAATAAATGAGCAAACCAAACAACAACAACAATAAAAACATATAGATACAGAGAACAGAGTAGTGGCTATCAGAAGGGAAGGAACAGAGGACAGGAGGGAGAAATGGTTAAAGGGGATTAACTGTGTGGTGATGGATGAAAACTAAATATTTGGTGGTGAGCGTGCTGTAGGGTATGCAGAGGTAGAAATATAATGTTGTATACATGAAACTTATATAAGGTTATAAACGAATGTTACCTCAATTAAAAAATTAATAAAATTTAGATACACGACTCCTTCAGTTACGATGAAAATGTGAACTAATAGAGGAAAAAATTGACAAAGAAAAGACTAGGAACAAAAAATTGTAAAAGGCATAATTATGAATAAAATTTAACCTAATCAGTAAATACAAAAAATACATGTTAAAGCATCAGTGAGATGCTTTTGTTTAAAAATTAATGAAGATTCAAACACAAGAGGGTCCAGTGATATTTAGAATATTTTGAATTGGAACATTCATTCATTGTGTGACTATTTTGCTGCAGTTATTCTAGAGTGCAATTTGACAATGTCAGTCAAATGCATTAAGCATGCATTCCATTTCTAGGAAGATTCCCACACAAACCAATCAGACATGTAAGAGATTCATGTTCAAAAAAGGTCATTATAGAATATTTATAGGTGAGCAGAGTTCCAGCCATCACACCACATTCTAAGCAGCAGAATGAAGGAATGAATGAAGAGGAAGGGGCAAGAAATATGCAGCCGCTCTCTGTTATGGACAGTTGCAGGAGGCTTTATGTGACATCTAACTGTGCAGCCCTTAGTCACTTTGCATAAAACACTGGGAAATGTTTTCATTTTAGGCAGCCATGTGTCCAGCTAAAAACCAGAAATTCTATTATATTGTGAGAAAGGGAATCTCTTTTACATTGTTTCACTGAGCAAATTAACTCCAATTTGTCTCAGTCTTTCCAATCTACTCTAGCCTCTTCTTAGAATAACTAAAAGGCTCATTAAAATTTCTTCCAGACAAAAAAGTTGCTCTTCTTTTTGAAAATAGCCTGCTACTATACTGGAATTTTGGTGGCTGTAGCCAGCCTGTTAAAAATAGCCATTGTTTTCCTTTGAAAGATACATGATAAAAACTCATTCACACATCCACATGTATTTACAATTTAAAATAACAACATTCTGGAACTGTGAAAGAGTTTAGGAAATAAAGCAAAATATAAAAAATTATTTGTTTTCTGGATAGTAGGATAGCAGATGATTTTAACTTGTGTTTGTATTTAATACATTTTTTAAATGTTTTAAAAATAGATGCACCCCCAAATCACAAGAGAAATATCAATTTCTATGTATATCAATAAAAATTTCATTAATTAACCCATAATTTATTTTATAAATTGTATTTGAATATTTTATATTCCATATACCAAATATTATAAACAAACCACAGTTCTTATCTTTAAGGGAGAGGTAGAAACATGTACCTACAATTTACAGTAGAATAACTTGGATGCAGTGGGTAGAGGTATGCATAGATTGGTGTTGTAGTGCTAAGCAGTTTCACTCTCCCCAAATTGTAGGGACCAGAAAAATATTTGAGCTGAGTCTAAATATTGAAAAAGTGAGTAAGAGCACAAGAAAGTGCCTGTGTAAAGCTGTGAAGGTTATAGGTCTAAAAAGTTATCCTTTTGCAAGAACTGCATGTATATTGATGTTACTGGTAGAGTGTGTGTGTGTGTGTGTGTGTGTGTGTGTAGGTGTGTGAAATAGAGTCAGATTAGAGAGGTTTGCAGAGGTCCTGAAGGGCATGGTATGTTATCTCAAGAAGTCTGAATTTGTTGTGAAAGGTTTGTGTAGAGATTGAAAGATTGCAATCAGGTAAATGGTGTCCTAAGATTTCCATTTTAGGAAGTGTCACATCTGATGTCCCTTCAATAAGTGGTCTAAGTCTCCAAGTAACATTAAAAATATACAGGAAAAATCCAAATTCAAGTCAATGAATATGTTTATTTGAGAACCTTACAATGTCAACGTAGTCCCATATCTTTAGCCCATGAGATATGACAGTAGGTGTTACCTCCATTGACTAGCCAAAATAAGAAATCAGTATTGATTTTAGTTGTTTACATTTAAATGTTCCATTTAACCAAAGTTTAGCTAGTCTGTGCACAGATTTCCTACTTCTAGTTCAAACCCTTGCATGACTTATCTTTTAAATCCTGAATACTACAAGGCACTGCTTATCTTTTAAGTAGGGTACACATGTACAGCATTTGCATCACCATACCCACAGCTTATCACTTAAGCCCAGCATTGTACATGCATTCATTTCCCTACCATGTGTTTGTTCTTCTTTAGCCCTTTTCACTCCCTAAGAAAATGGTGTAATTCTGGATGGAACCTAAGGTTAGCAGTGTAACTGACAGAGTGTAGGAAGGCAAAAGTGTATTCAGGCAGAGCAAACTCATGGAATCAAAACCTGGGGATATTAAATTGGGAGATCAATTGAATATAAGCAATACCAGAAGGTAGTAAAATAATTTTTAACATACTTAGGTGTTTTTGTTTATTTGTTTTGCCTGTATTATAATTCAGGTGAAAGACGCACCATATTTTCATGGAACGCTGAGGAGCATCATAGAGCATTCAAGGGCATGCAATCTAAGTAGTCTGTGGAGCTTGGCATACCTTCTTCTCTTGCTGGTGAGAAGCCAAACAAAAACAAAACAAAGCAAAAACTTTTTAGATGCTTTTTTTTTTTTTTTTTTTTTGCGGTACGCGGGCCTCTCACTACTGTGGCCTCTCCCGTTGCGGAGTACAGGCTCTGGACGCGCAGGCTCAGCGGCCATGGCTCACGGGCCCAGCCGCTCCGCGGCATGTGGGATCTTCCCAGACCGGGGCACAAACCCGTGTCCGCTGCATCGGCAGGCGAACTCTCAACCGCTGCGCCACCAGGGAAGCCGTTAGATGCATTTTTAAAAGATCTCAATCTCTGCATTCCTCAGGTAATCCACAGAGCATATGTGACCACTTATAGTGTTTCCACGATGAACAATGGTATTATTTGTGTGTTATAAATGAATAATCTGAAACTCAGAGAAGTTAAATAACTTGTCTGATTTCACACTCCTATAATATGGCAGTATCATAGCTGTAACTTTTAGACTCTAGAGCCTGTGCTATTATACTATAGATGTCATCAATTTAAAAAATATTCATCAACTTTATGAGATTGTCTCATCTTTACCTGATAAGGATTGAAAATCTCCATGTTCAGTTGACCTAATAGACATGAATTGGAGGCTCCTTCTCCAATATTAGGTTTGATTTTCACAGTATTGATGTTTATGAAACTATTTCAGGCGTTCTATATAAAACCACCAAATAATATGACTGAACAACTTTTTTTTTTTTGGTACGCGGGCCTCTCACTGTTGTGGCCTCTCCCGTTGTGGAGCACAGGCTCCAGACGTGCAGGCTCAGCGGCCATGGCTCCCGGGCCCAGCCGCTCCATGGTATGTGGGATCTTCCCAGACCGGGGCACGAACCCGTGTCCCCTGCATCGGCAGGCGGACTCTCAACCACTGCGCCACCAGGGAAGCCCATGACTGAACAATTTTACTTCTAAATATATGTGCTACTATGTCCTTATATCATCTGGGCAATCTAGCCAAACTTTTTAAATTGTTCACATGCTTAAAGCTCTATGAATCTAAATTCTCTGAATATTTAATTTAGAAAAAAAAACCTTTAAAAATAGTTCAGTTATGTTAGACTAGCCTCTAAAAATATTTCACACTTATGGTTAGCCTCTTGGGGATCTGCTCTCAAATATCCATGGATATTAATATTCTCCTCTTTCTTACTAGTTGGGAAAGTTTGAAGAGCACTAGTCTAACATAACTGAACTATTTTTAAAGGTATTTTTTTTTAGAGTCTCATGTCTTGTCCTTAAATATTTTAAAATTTAAAAATTCTGTAACATATCCTTGTTTTAATAAAATCTGATTTAAATGATTTACTATCTGTAAAAATTCTCCCTCTTGTTTTGATTTATGGACTTGGTTCTCTTGCATTCAAAATAAAAACATCACATTGGGGAAAAAAATGTTACAGTTTTCCATGCAGGTGCTGATTGAGAGTACTGTGCCTTAAAAAACAATTTCTGCTAAATAAACTGACTCCATGAAGAGCCATTTATCACTTAGGTAAGCAATGTACTGAATTAACTTACCTTGGTATAATTTTTGTCAGAATTTTTCTTCATTCAAACAAAAGAATAGCAACTCAGTTTCAAAATCAAAGTCCCTGAATTTTTCACCCCCTCCAGTTAGCCACTGTACACCTGTATGGGACACAGATTTTTAGAATCCTTTTCCTGGAACATGATTATATAACTGAAGAGGTAACTATTTCTGCTTGAGAAGCTCATACCTACATCATTAACCCAGAAGAAGAGTCTGGGCCCTTGCTAGAAAAAGGTGTGTTTAGGGAAATGGAAAGAGATGAAAGCAAAGGTTATTTAAAACTCAGACTTTTTAAATGTTTGTTATCACCTGAAATGTGAGATAGGCATATAGGATGACTTTACAAGATACTAAATATAAATCTAAGTAGCAAAGGAACTTAAACTATTATTAATAAGAACAGCAGAGTATAGAGGGGAACATGTTTCTAAAAGTTGAGAGTTATAAGATGACATAAGCGAAAACACATGACATAAGCTCAAACACAATATATAAATGATCTTAATGGAATACTTGAGACTCTAGGTCCCTTATAAAGACAAGAGATAGTATCACTTAGACATTGCTCTGATTTAAGTGTTTTTTAGTTTTAGACCAGACTTACTGTTAGGTTGAGCTGTCATTTTGCCAAATGAAAGTGTATTTAATTAAGTACGGACTAAACACATAAGCTTTATGCATTTTATTCCCTGGTTCCTTTTAAAGTATAGTAAAGGAATAAAAAGGTATAAACAAATAGCAATAAAGCCTTCATATATGTGTGCATGTGCATGTGAAACTATGTTATTTCATTTTATTTCTGAATGACAGAAAGTAGATTGGGAGGGTTGCTGAATAATGAATTCAAAAGTGGAGAGGGATGCAACTGGCAGAGCAGAAGGTCAGAGAGATTCTGGAGATAGAAACTTCAGAGATGGCAGAGAGTAAGCGGTAAGCAGGGCAGAATCTCATGGAGTGGGAGTGGACAAGGATTCATGGCAAGATTCATGATCCATGCAATGCCGCAATTTCCTCCTTCTCTGATACCTTTGGAATTTTTCTTGATGTCAAGAGTGAAGTGTGAATTTATTTATTTTCCTGCAAATTCCTACCCAGTTCATAACATAATTGTATGCTTTCATGTATATGAAATCTGTAATCAGTTTAGTTACAAAGAAGCAAAACTAGTCAAAAATTGTCCCTATGTTTATTAGACTGTAAGTTTGTAACTTCTTAGAAATAGTAACTTTCTGATGGTGAACTTTCCTATTCAAGCTCTTAGCCTAGCGTTCCATTTGTTCAAATATCAAGGATGATATACAGCTTGAGTCAACTTGTTGTGTCTCTCTTATTGCAATCAAAAAAAGCAAATGAAAAACAAAAATATTTATTATATGATCTGATAAAATCAGATTTCAGGGTATACAAAGAAAATTTAACTTTATTCTAACACTTTATGGGTACATAACAACTATAGAATTGAGTCCTACAGCAACCTGTTCAATGCAATAGATTTTATGTCAGAATTGAGACCATATTTATTTCTTGTTTATAGCATTTATATTCGTAGGCAGTTAATTTGACATGAAATTCTAAGAAAATATGGGTATCAGATACTTCAGTTTTATATATTTAAAATTTTAATACCAAGCCAATAGATTATTCGCCGAATTTGTTTTAAACTCATGAACTACATATTAATGCTTGAAAGTTGAATATAGAAAGTAATTTTCTTTAGGTGTATTCTACTCTACAACACATAAATTAACTTAATATATTTTACATTTTATTGTTCATCTATATGTTTCTACAAAACTCTGATCATCAATGCATATATATATGCTAAATTTTTCCCCATCTGGGGCTCTTTATAGCAAAACGTCCTGAAAGGAAGGGTTGTCTACACACAGATGCTGTCTCCACTTTCTCACTTCTAATTTACATTGAAGCACATCTTTCTGGCTTATCTGCCCTACCACATCATTAAAATTCCTGTTGAAAAAAAGTCACCAATGACACCCTGTGTTATTCACTGAGATGGAACATACATGCCTGTAGGATTCCTGGCCACCTTTCCCAACTCACTGAATGATTTTCCTTCTCACCCACTGTTTTAGAGCCACACTGATCCTCTAAAAGTCAATAGAACATAACAAGCTGTTGCTTGCCTAATGGCCTTCTTGATTACAGTTTCCTTTACCTAAAATACTTGCCCCTTTTTTTTATAACTCACTTTTTCTAATCTTCCAGGACTTAATTTAAATATCTTCTAAGTCTTCACTGATCAGTCACCATGTGGAAGGAGCTACTACCTTCCCATGCATTATCTTGGTATCTTAGCTACTTCATCTAAAATACTTATGATCTTCGCTCTCTTATTTATTGTCTTATTCAACCTTGTATTCCCATCACCAAGCAAAATAACTATTAGCACTAGTTTCTCAGTTAATATTTTTGCAAAAAATGAATGAATATACAACTGCTCAATTGAGAGCATATATGTCTTCATTCTGTAAGAAATAAGTGATAGTTTGGGAAATATGCCTAAATTTAGTAGATCTCAGTTAAATATCCATTTCTTGACAATGTGTAGAGATCTAAACTGGTTATAAAAATGCTATGTAACTTGCTATCTGTGAGGTCTTTACATAGACTGTTTTCTCATCTTTAGAATGGAAATAATGATATTATAGAGTATACTTGTGTTTGCTACATAAAACATCTACTTTAGTCAGATATGAAAAAGACTGTTTAAAAAAAGAAAATCTAAGACATTTCAATGCTACTATTATTCTTAAATCATTTAAAATCATTATCTTAGCTATTTGGCTGTAATTCCCTGTATTCTGTTTAATCACAACAATTAGTATTTGACCATGCCAATCACCAAACTAGAAAGGAGGAAAGTTGGGCTTCCCTGGTGGTGCAGTGGTTGAGAGTCTGCCTGCTAATGCAGGGGACACGGGTTCGAGCCCTGGTCTGGGAGGATCCCACATGCCGCGGAGCAACTGGGTCCGTGAGCCACAACTACTGAGCTTGTGAGTCTGGAGCCTGTGCTCCGCAACAGGAGAGGCCGCAATGGTGAAAGGCCCATGCACTGCGATGAAGAGTGACCCCCGCTTGCCACAACTAGAGAGAGCCCTTGCACAGAAATGAAGACCCAACACAGCAAAAATAAACTCCTACCCCCAACATCTTAAAAAAAATGAAAAGAAAGGAAAGTGAAAACTATACAGTTTGTATAAAGTATTCTAAAAGATAGGCTAAAAAATATCAAAAAGACTTCTCTTAAACTTTATCTTCTCTTAAACTTTATCTGAAAAATACTATAGTTTAAGTGAAGTTCCCTTCACTTTTCCTCCCTGTAGCACTTGGTAGATTTATGGCTTTTCAAAAGAAGTTTAGTTCAGAGGTAAGATGGAGAGGCAGCACACCTGAAAAGAAGATGACCCAGTACAAATGAAAGGTGGAGCACCACAGTATGAGAATAAGCAGATAGCAGAGATCAAGGCCTCAGATATGCTGAAGAAAGGGGAAAAAAATTACAGAGGGCTTAGGGACTAATGCCTCAAGATTTCAAAAGTGTTTCTTTCATCATGGTCTACAAGAGAGAAAGAAGAAAGGATTGACATTCAAAGAATCTCAAAATTTTTGTTGCTTATAAAACCCTGTCTTCCAACCTTTGATTTTACTGCTAACAGCCCTGCATTTTCAGGATCATGGAGGGCGCTAAGCTCACAAACAGTATAGCTGCTATAATTTTCTTAGCACTTAAGAAATTGAAAAAAATTTAGAGAAAACCATGACTTCTGCATTACTTTCCAATACCTGACACTTTCCATTTGCTAAGCTCCTCTGGTGGATAAGAAAAATCCCAGGACAAGAGTGAAGGTATATAGTAGCAAAGAAGAAAGATGGTGGGATGAAAAGATTGCTCCTAGGCAAGTGTCCCTTGCATGTGCAGAGTTAATAATATGTCTCAGCCTTAGAAAGTGAAGACTAGGAAAGAGACTCACCCAGTTTATATCATCAAAATGATAATATTCAGCTAATATTGGAGGGGAAAGCATAAAATTAGTGTCAGTTCTGGCTACTACTACATCCCAAGATAGCCAGTCTTTGCCATTTGAATTTTTCCACCTGTTCACACTCATTCATCCTCCTTGCTAATAAGATAACTTGTGGCATAAATCAAGAATAACTGTAGGCAAAATGCTACAGTTAGGCCACTACAAGGTAAATCTCTATGCAATCCCTTCCTCAGGCTTGTAAGTAGAAAAAGAAACTGAGCATTAAGGAATAGTGTTGATTTTAAATAGAACTGGTTAAGATAGCTCTCTCTTGCCCCTTTTGCAAGGTGTCATGGAGAATTATGAGGACTGAGTTATCTTTTTCTCAGAGTTACTACCTTTGAGGATCATACAGGAAACGTGAAATAATTTAAGAAAATAATTAAGGGAATAATGGGAATGCTTGGCATATTTATATTATTGTAGTATGCTGGCCCAGTTCAGCAGATAGAAGACCAGATAGTTCTGCCTCCCACTACAATGTGGGTCAACTAGGGGTTTTTTTTTGTTTTGTTTTGTTTTGTTTTGCGGTACGCGGGCCTCTCACCGTTGTGGCCTCTCCCATTGCGGAGCACAGGCTCCGGATGCGCAGGCTCAGCGGCCATGGCTCACGGGCCCAGCCACTCCGCGGCATATGGGATCTTCCCGGACTGAGTGTCATAGATAAGTTGATCATAGGTGTGTGCGTTTATCTCTGGGCTTTCTTTCTTGTTCCATTGATCTATGTTTCTGTTTGTGCCAGTACCATAAGCAGCACCACTTATTGACGAGGCTGTATTTTCTCAATTGTATATTCTTGCCTCCTTTATCAAAAGGAAGGTGACCAGATGAGCATGGGTTTTTCTCTGTGCTTTTTATCCTGTTCCGTTGATCTATGTTTCTGTTTTTGTGCCAGTACCATATTGTCTTGATTACTGTAGCTTTCTAGTATAGTCTGAAGTCAGGGAGTCTGATTCCTCCAGTTCCGTTTTTCTTTCTCAAGATTGCTTTGGCTGTTCGGGGTCTTTGTGTTTCTATACAGATTGTGAAATTTTCCATTCAAGTTCTACAAAAAATGCCATTGGTAATTTGATAGGGATTGCATTGAATCTGTAGACTGCTTTGGGTAGTATAGTTCTTCTCACAATGTTGATCCTTCCAATCCAAGAACATGGTTTATCTCTCCATCTTTTGTATCATCCTTAATTTCTTTCATCAGTGTCTTATAGTTTTCTGCATACAGATCTTTTTTCTCCTTAGATAGATTTATTCCTAGGTATTTTTTTCTTTTTGTTACAATGGTTAATGGGAGTGTTTCCTTAATTTCTCTTTCAGATTTTTCATCATTAGTGTATAGGAATGCAAGAGATTTCTGTGCATGAAGTTTGTATCCTGCTACTTCACGAAATTCATTGATTACCTCTAGTAGTTTTCTGTTAGCATCTTTAGGATTCTCTATGTACAGTATCATGTCATCTGCAAACAGTGACAGTTTTAGTTCTTCTTTTCCAATTTGGATTCCTTTTATTTCTTTTTCTTCTCTGATTGCTGTGGCTAAAACTTCCAAAACAATGTTCAATAATAGTAGTAAGAGTAGGAAACCTTGTATTGTTCCTGATGTAAGTGGAAATGGTTTTGGTGTTTTCACCATTGAGGATGATGTTTGCTGTGGGTTAGTCATGCATGGCCTTTATTATGTTGAGATAAGTTCCCTCTTTGCCTACTTTTTGGAGGGTTTTTATTATAAATAGCTGTTGAATTTTGTCAAAAGCTTTTTCTGCATCTATTGAGATGATCATATGGTTTTTATCCCTCAGTTTGTAATAATGGTGTATCACATTGATTGATTTTTGTATATTGAAGAATTATTGCATTCCTGGTATAAACCCCAGTTGATCATGATTTATGATGCCTTTAATTTGCTGTTGGATTCTGTTTCCTAGTATTTTGTTGAGGATTTTTGCATGTATGTTCATCAGTGATATTGGCCTGTAGTTTTCTTTCCGTTTTGACATCTTTGTCTGGTCTTGGTATCAGGGTGAGGGTGGTCTCGTAGAATGAATTTGGGAGTGTTCTTCCCTCTGCTATATTTTGGAAGATTTTGAGAAATATAGGCATTAGCTCTTCTCTAAATGTTTGATAGAATTCACCTGTGAAGCCATCTGATCCTGGGCTTTTGTTTGTTGGAAGATTTTTAATCACAGTTTCAATTTCAGTGCTTGTGATTGGTCTGTTTATATTTTCTGTTTCTTCCTGGTTCAGTCTCAGAAGGTTATGCTTTTCTAAGCATGTGTCGATTTCTTTTAGTTTGTCCATTTTATTGGCATAGAGTTGCTTGTAGTAATCTCTCATGTTCCCTTGTATTTCTGCAGTGTCAGTTGTTTCTTCTTCTTTTTCATTTCTAATTCTATTGATTTGAGTCTACTCCCTTCTTTTTGTGATGATTCTGGCTAATGGTTTATCAATTTTGTTTATCTTCTCAAAGAACCAGCTTTTAGTTTTATTGATCTTTGCTATTGTTTCCTTCCTTTCTTTTTCATTTATTTCTGATGAGATCTTTTTCATTTCTTTCCTTCTGCTAAGCTTGGGGTTGTTTTGTTCTTCTTTCTCTAATTGCTTTAGGTGTAAGATTACATTGTTTATTTGAGATGTTTATTGTTTCTTGAGGTAAGATTATATTGCTATAAACTTGCCTCTTTTTTTTTTTTACGTTTGTTCATTTTCTTTTTTAACATCTTTGTTGGAGTATAATTGCTTTACAATGTTGTGTTAGTTTCTGCTTTATGGCAAAGTGAATCAGTTATACATATACATATGTTCACATATCTCTTCACTCTTGCATCTCCCTCCCTCCCACCCTCCCTATCCCACAGTGGTCTCTCTATGCTATGTGGCTGCTTCCCACTAGCTATCTGTTTTATGTTTGGTAGTGTATATATGTCCATGCCAGTCTCTCACTTTGTCCCAGCTTACATTAAGTAAGCTCCCTGTGTCCTCAAATCCATTCTCTAGTAGGTCTGCCTCTTTATTCCTGTCTTGCCCCTAGGTTCTACATGACCTATTTTTTTTGTAGAATCTATATATATGTGTTAGCATGCAGTATTTGTTTTTCTCTTTCTGACTTAGTTCAGTCTCTATGACAGACTCTGGGTCCATCCATCTCACTACAAATAACTCAATTTCGTTTCCTTTTATAGCTGAGTAATATTCCATTATATATATGTGCCACATCTTCTTTATCCATTCATCTGTCGATGGACACTTACGTTGCTTCCATGTGCTGGCTATTGTAAATAGAGCTGCAGTTAACATTGTCATATATGACTCTTTTTGATTTATGGTTTTCTCAAGGTATATGCCCAGTAGTGGGATTGCTGGGTCATGTGCTAGTTCTATTTTTGTGTTTTCTCAGGGTATATGCCCAGTAGTGGGGTTGCTGTATCATATGGTAGTTCTATGTTTAGGTTTTCTCAGGGTATATGCCCAGTAGTGGGGTTGCTGTATCATATGGTAGTTCTATGTTTAGGTTTTCTCAGGGTATATGCCCAGTAGTGGGGTTGCTGGGTCATATGGTAGTTTTATTTTTAGTTTTTGAAGGAACCTCTATACTGGTCTCCATAGTGGCTGTATCAATTTACATTCCCACCAACAGTTCAAGAGGGTTCCCTTTTCTCCAAACGCTCTCCAGAATTTATTGTTTGTAAATTTTTTTATTATGGCCATTCTGACTGGTGTGAGATGATATCTCAGTGTAGTTTTTATTTGCATTTCTCTAATGATTAATGATGTTTAGCATTCTTTCATGTGTTTGTTGGCAATCTGTGTCTTCTGGAGAAATGTCTCTGTAGGTCTTCTGCCCATTTTTGGATTGGGTTTGTTATTTTGATATTGAGCTGCATGAGCTGCTTGTAAATTTTAGAGATTATTCCTTTGTCAGTTCCTTCATTTGCAAATATTTTCTCCCATTCTGAGGGTTATCTTTTCGTCTTGTTTATGGTTTCCTTTGATGTGCAAAAGCTTTTAAGTTTCATTAGGTCCCATTTGTTTATTTTTGTTTTTATTTCCATTTCCCTAGGAGGTGGGCCAAAAAGGATCTTTCTGTGATTTATGTCATAGAGTGTTTTGCCTATGTTTTCCTCTAAGAGTTTGATAGTGTTTGGCCTTACATTTAGTTTTTAATCCATTTTGAGTTTATTTTTGTGTATGGCGTTAAGGAGTGTTCTACATTCATTCTTTTACATGTATCTATCCAGTTTTCCCTGCACCACTTATTGAAGAAGCTGTCTTTTCTCCATTGTATATTCTTGACTCCTTTATCAAAGATAAGGTGACCATATGTTCATGGGTTTATCTCTAGGCTTTCTATCCTGTTCCATTGATCTATATTTCTGTTTTTGTGCCAGTACCATAGTATCTTGATTAGTGTAGCTTTATAGTATAGTCTGAAGTCCAGGCACCTGATTCCTCCAGCTCCACTTTTCTTTCTTAAGATTGCTTTTGCTATTCGGGGTCTTTTGTGTTTCCATACAAGTTGTGAAATTTTTTGTTCTATTTCTGTGCAAAATGGCAGTGGTACTTTGATAGGGATTGCATTGAATCTGTCGATTGCTTTGGGTATAAACTTCCCTCCTAGAATTGCTCTTGCTGCATGCCATAGGTTTTGGGTCGTCGTGTTGTCATTGTCATTTGTCTGTAGGTATTTTTTGATTTCCTCTTTGATTTCTTCAATGATCTCTTGGTTATTAAGTAGTGTACTGTTTAGTCTCCATGTATGTGTATTTTTTTACAGCTTTTTTCCTGTAATTGATTTCTAGTGTCATAGTGTTGTGGTCAGAAAAGATACTTGATACAATTTCAATTATCTTAAATTTAACAAAGCTTGATTTGTTACCCAAGATATGAGCAATCCAAGAAAATGTTCCATGAGCACTTGAGAAGAAATTGTATTCTGTTGTGTTTGGATGGAATGTCTGATAAATATCAAGTAAATCATTTTGTTTAATGTATCATTTAGAGCTTGTGGTTCCTTATTTATTTTGTTTTGGATGATCTGCCCATTCGTGAAAGTGGAGTGTTAAAGTCCCCTACTATTATTCTGTTTCTGTTGATTTCCCTTTTATAGCTGTTACCATTTGCCTTATGTATTGAGGTGCTCCTCTGTTGGGTGCATAAATATTTACAATTGTTATATCTTCTTGGATTGATCCTTTTATCATTATGTAGTCTCCTTCTTTGTCTCTTCTAATAGTCTTTATTTTAAAGTCTGTTTTGTCTGATATGAGAATTGGTACTCCAACTATCTTTTGCTTTCCATTTGTATAGAATATCTTTTTCCATCCCCTCACTTTCAGTCTGTATGTGTCTGTAGGTCTGAAGTGGGTCTCCTGTAGACAGTATATGTACGGGTCTTGTTTTTGTATCCATTTAGCCAGTCTATGTCTTTTTGTTGGAGCATTTAATCCATTTACATTTAAGGTAATTATCGATACGTATGTTCCTAATACCATTTTCTTAGTTGTCTGGGGTTTGTTATTGTAGGTCTTTTCCTTCTCTTGTGTTTCCTGCCTAGAAAAGTTCCTTTAGCATTTGTTGTAAAGCTGGTTGGTGGTGCTGAATTCCCTTAGCTTTTGCTTGTCTGTAAAGGTTTTAATTTTTCTGTCGAATCTGAAAGAGATTCTTGCTGGATAGAGTAATCTTGGTTGTAGGTTTTTCCCTTTCATCACTTTAAATATGTCCTGCCACTCCCTTCTGGCTTGCAGAGTTTCTTCTGAAAGATCAGCTGTTAACCTTATGGGGATTCCCTTGTGTGTTATTTGTTGTTTTTCCCTTGCTGCTTTTGCTATTTTTTCTTTGTATTTAAATTAACTTTTGATAGTTTGATTAATATGTGTCTTGGTGTGTTTCTCCTTGGATTTATCCTGTATGGGACTCTGCGCTTCCTGGACTTAAGTATATCCTTTCCCATAGTAGGGAAGTTTTCAAGTATAGTATCTTTAAATATTTTCTCAGTTCCTTTCTTTTTCTCTTCTTTTCTGGGACCCCTATAATTCGAATGTTGGTGCGTTTAATGTTGTCCCACCGGTCTCTGAGACTGTCCTCAATTCTTTTCATTGTTTTTTCTTTATTCTGCTCTGTGGTAGTTATTTCCACTATTTTATCTTCCAGATCACTTATCCGTTCTTCTACCTCAGTTATTCTGCTATTGATTCCTTCTAGAGAATTTTTAATTTCATTTATTGTGTTGTTCATCATTGTTTGTTTACTCTTTAGTTCTTCTAGGTCCTTGTCAATCATTTCTTGTATTTTCTCCATTCTATTTCCAAGATTTTGGATCATGTTTAGTGTCATTGCTCTGAATTATTTTTCCGGTAGACTACCATTTTCCTCTTCATTTGTTTGGTCTGATGGCATTTTACCTGCTCCTTCATCTGCTGTGTGTTTCTCTGTCTTCTCATGTTCCTTAACTTACTGTGTTTGGGGTCTCCTTTTCACAGGCTGCAGGTTCTTAGTTCCCATTGTTTTTGGTGTCTGCCCCCAGTGTCTAAGGTTGGTTCAGTGGGTTGTGTATGCTTCCTGGTTGAGGGGACTAGTGCCTGTGTTCTGGTGGATGAGGCTGGATCTTGTCTTTCTGATGGGCAGGTCTCCATCCGGTGGTGTGTTTTGGGGTGTCTGTGGCCTTATTATGATTTTAGGCAGCCTCTATGCTAATGGGTGGGGTTTTGTTCCTGTCTTGCTAGTTGTTTGGCATAGGGTGTTCAGCACTGTAGCTTGCTGGTCATTGAGTGGATCTGGGTCTTGGTGTTGAGATGGAGATCTCTTGTGGACCAATGTCCTGAACTCGGCTCTCCCACCTGAGAGGCACAGGCCTGACTCCTGGCCAGAGCTACAAGATCCTGTCATCTGCACGGCTCAGAATCGAAGGGAGAAAAAAAGAAAGAAAAAAATGAAAAGTAAAAATAACATAAAATAAATTCATTAAAATAAAAATAAAATATAATTATTAAAAATAAAACAATTATAAAGTAATTTTAAAAAAAGAGAAAAAGAAAGAAGAGAGCAACCAATCCAAAAAACCAATCCAAAAAACAAATCCACCAATGATTAGAAGTGCTAAAAACTGTACTAAAAAAAAAAACAAAATGGGCAGTCAGAAACCTAGGACAAATGGTAAAAGCAAAGCTATACACACAAAATTACACAGAAGCATACACATACACACTCACAAAAAGAGAAACAGGAAAAAAATATATATAGTTACTCCCAAACTTCACTGCCTCAATTTGGGATGATTCGTTGTCTATTCAGGTATTCCACAGATGCAGGTACATCAAGTTCCTTGTGGAGATATAATCCGCTGCTCCTGAGGCTGCTGGGAGAAATTTCCCTTTCTCTTCTTTGTTTGCACAGCTCCTTTGGTTCAGCTTTGGATTTGGCCCCGCCTCTGAGTGTAGGTCGCCTGAGGGTGTTTGTTTTTCCCGTTCAGCCGGGATGGGGTTAAAGGAGCAGCTGACTAGGGGACTCTGGCTCACTCAGGCTGGGGGCGGGGGGGAGGGGTACGGATGTGGGGTGAGCCTGCGGCAGCAGAGGCCAGCGTGACGTTGCGCTAGCCTGAGGCACTCCTTGACTTCTCCCAGCTGTCCCTGGATCACAGGACCCTGGCAGTGGCTGGCTGCACAGGCTCCCAGGAGGGGAGGTGTGGATAGTGAACTGTGCTTGTACACAGGCTTCTTGGTGGCCACAGCAGCAGCCTTAGCGTCTCATGCCAGTCTGTGGGGTCCGCGCTGATAGCCGCGACTCCCGCCATTGGTTCAGCTTTGGATTTGGCCCCGCCTCTGAGTGTAGGTCGCCTGAGGGTGTTTGTTTTTCCCGTTCAGACGGGATGGGGTTAAAGGAGCAGCTGACTAGGGGACTCTGGCTCACTCAGGCTGGGGGCGGGGGGGAGGGGTACGGATGTGGGGTGAGCCTGCGGCAGCAGAGGCCAGCGTGACGTTGCGCTAGCCTGAGGCACTCCTTGACTTCTCCCAGCTGTCCCTGGATCACAGGACCCTGGCAGTGGCTGGCTGCACAGGCTCCCAGGAGGGGAGGTGTGGATAGTGAACTGTGCTTGTACACAGGCTTCTTGGTGGCTACAGCAGCAGCCTTAGCGTCTCATGCCAGTCTGTGGGGTCCGCGCTGATAGCCGCGACTCCCGCCCGTCTCTGGAGCTTGTTTAGACAGTGCTCTGAATCCCCTCTCTTCATGCACCACGAAACAAAGAGGCAAGAAGGAGTCTTTTGCCGCCTTGGCAGCTCCAGACTTTTTCCTGGACTCCCTCCGGGCTAGCTGTGGCGCACTAGCCCCCTTCAGGCTATGTTCACGCAGCCAACACCAGTCCTCTCCCTGGGATCTGACCTCAGATCCTGAAACCTGAACCTCAGCTCCCAGCCCCCGCCCGCCCTGGCGGGTGAGCAGACAAGCCTCTCGGGCTGGTGAGTGCTGGTCGGCACCAATCCTCTGTGCGGGAATCTCTCTGCTTTGCCTTCTGCATCCCTGTTGCTGTGCTCTCCTCCATGGATCCGAAGCTCCCCGCCCCACCACCCTGCCGTCTCCACCAGTGAGGGGGCTTCCTCGTGGAAACTTTTCCTCCTTCACAGCTCCCTCCCAGAGGTGCAGTTACTGTCCCTATTCTTTTGTTTTTTTCTTTTTTCTTTAGTCCTACCCAGGTACGTGGGGAGTTTCTTATCTTTTGGCAGGTCTGAGGTCTTCTGCCAGCGTTCAGTAGGTGTTCTGTACTAGTTGTTCGACATGAAGATGTATTTCTGATGTATTTGTGGGGAGGAAGCTGCTCCACATCTTACTCTTCCGCCATCTTGAAGGTCTCCCCTCTTTTTGTTTTTATGATTGAAACTCTATTTACAATATGGTTAGTGTTCTGGAGTGTGTTTTGTGAACTTAATATTACCACTTTTGTGTATGGCTAGGAGTTATATTTCTCAGAATCCTCTTCCCTTATGTTTCTAGGTTGCAGTTAGCCAAGAATATAACTTGTGCATGATTTGAAAAGTGAAACTGAAGTGGAAACCACTACTCTCAGCAAGTTATAATTATCAGAGATGGTGTCAGCAGGCTCTCTAGCTTCTAGCTTGTCTTCCTGACTGTTGGCCTTGATAATGAACAGAGGTCTTAAGCTAATTACCAAGGGCTTGATTGTACACTGTAGAGAGAAAACTTCCAGGATCTTTGCATGTCTTTTCTCCTCCATCTTCTTAATGCTACCACTTTGATAGCCAGATGCACACTGTTTCTGGGATTTTCCTGTAAGCTCTGACTTATTCACACAGACTGCTGCTGCGAGTATCATGGATAGTGGCTCTCTGGTTCTTTGACATCCCCTTTTCCAGAATTCTAACTTCCTCATGTCCTCTTATATATGTGTACATTGTAATTCCTATAGCAAACTACCTGTTTGCACAGTATCTTCTGTGGCTGTGGTTTCCTGAATGAGCCCTAACAGAGATTTTATGTATCAGTTTCTTGGGGGCAGAACCTTAAGGCTGTGATTCTGGAATTTGTTTTTTGATCTGATGGATTTAAAGACATTTATAGCCCCTTTGCCAGTGGTAAGTGAAACACTGGGAGTCCATGACAGTTAGTGACAAAATAGTTACTGAAATCATTACTTTTAATTATCTGGAGTCAAAGGTTTATAGATGTCTGGGCTTTATATGACCACACAGCTGCTGCCATTCAAAATTATAGTGGAAATAAAGAGCATAAGGTGTTTGGGGTTGGTTTCCTATAAGAGCACTGGAAAATTTGAAGGAGGAAAAATGATGAACTCACAGCTTTACATTTCCATCTAGAGACCAGAGTACTAGCAAATTTCTGTTTGTTCTGAAATATACCCTTATCCCCTGTTAATCACAGGTTTAATATTTATGAAACCAAACCTACATTTGTTCCTTTTGTGGTTAAATTCTTCTGTAAATTAAAATTATAGCCTTGCAGGGTCTCATGTTAAACTTAGAATATTGATCAGGGAATAGTAACATGTGGAATATGGGATTGCGGACATAAGATCACAGTAAAATTTAACACTCTAAATTCTGAAAAATCTTTTCTGTTAGTATATCCTAGCAGTAAGAGGGTAGCCAACTCCTGCCTAAATAAACTGTAATGACCACTTATAAGTAAATAAATAAATATTTGGTAGGTATAATAGGCTGAAAAATGTCCTCCAGTGATATCAGATCTTAATCCCTGATACCTTTAAATGTTACTTATTTGGAAGAAAGGTCTTTGCAGATATGATTAAGCTAAGAATGTTGAGATGAGGAGATAATCCAGGATAATCTGGGTGGACCCTAAATGCTATAACATGACAAATGGCCTTATAAGAGAGAGGTACAGTGAGATACCCCACCACATAGAAAGAAGAGGGGATGGTGATGTGAAGATAGAGGCAGAGATTGAAGTGGTGCAGCCACAAGGCAAGGAATGCTGTCATTCACTAGAAACTAGGAGAAGCAAGAAATGGATTCTTTTTGAGAACCTCCAGAAGGAGAAGACACCTTGATTTTGGTGATGGAAACTGATTTTGGACCTCTGGCCTCCAGAACTGTTGAGAAGTACATTTCTGTTGTTTTCATCTACCAAGTTTGCAGTCCTTTTTTTTTTTTTTTTTAAATAGCAGTCTTAGGAAACTAATAGAATAGAAAATTCTGCAGTGCCTCAAGATATACTCCAGCACCTCTGTGGCTTCTAAATCTATAAGCAGACTCAGATTTTCCTAGGCTTTAGGATGTTGGGTACACAATGTCATTAGTAAGAGTTATCTTATGCACCAAACTAATGGCAAGACTTTTACAGTTGAAGAGGCATATGTATGAGAACATAACCTAAAAGTAGGAGGGGATAGAAGGATGTGATGTTGGAGTGGATTGAATTCATTAATATAACCACACTTAGCTAGAAATTGTGGAGGTAATTAATTAACTTGAGAAACTTGGAGTGGATCTAGCAGTTTCTTGGATTGGTTTCACTGGACTGTGGACACAAAGGTAAATTAAGTTAACGTGTCAGAATTTCCTTGATATATGGTAGAGAAAGACACACTAAGGTTTAGCGAGATTGGATGCTAGGATGTATTTACTATGTATGGCCTGCTCTGCTCTTCAATCCTCTCCTATGTCCTCCAGGTGGACACAGAATCTTTGACAAATATATTATTAAGAGGAGCATAAGCATCCTTGAAGAGCTCTGAGGTGACTGTTTCCTGAAGATCAGCAATGACAGTGGGAGAAGTTGCCACTAAAATGGGCACTCTGAATTCAGTGGGATAATGGGATCCCAGAGTGGCAGGGACCAAGTGGCAACAATTAACCTGCAGTGAAATGGTAGGCGTGATTACTGCATGGATAGCAGGGTTGATACAGTTAGTCAGAATGGTTTGACCTTCAGGAATCTTTGACTTTGACTAATTGATTCAGGTGTCTCTACTACTGAAATAGATGGGTACCCTACCATATAGCCTTTTATTTGATTTGTATAAATAGACAAATTCTAAGTCTGGTAAAAAAAAGTTAACTTGAATTAGCACAAAATAGAGTTAAGGATCTTTAACCAGTACCCAAACTTGAACTTGTAAAGAAGTTGAGAGTCACTTGAAAATCTTTTTTCTTTCTTGTATCACCCTCTCATCTAATAAAATATTAATTGATAATGATTAACCTTAAATCTCAATATGTAAGTACAGGATACTGAAGGAGAGGTATGAGCCAACTTAGTGAAGAACTATTACTCAAGTTGATTATCAAAAGGAAAGAATGGAGAGATAACCAATAAGGACCTACTGTATAGCACAGAGAACTCTACTCAATATTCTGTAATAACATATATGGAAAAGAATCTGAAAAAGAATGAATATATGTATAACTGAATCACTATGCTGTACACCTGAAAGTAACACAACACTGTAAATCAACTACACTCCAATAAAATAAAAAAATTTTAAAGAAGGAAAGAATGGGGAAAATCCAGGTAAGAAGGATGAGTCCTACTTGGAGTGGAAAAACAGACATACAGGTGGAAAAAAGACATACAGGATGTTTTGCATCTTCCTTTAAAAAGATAGCCACTGTATTTTTGGTTTTATGAATATAGTTGTACTCTTTTAGTGGAATCATGATTTTGCTATTGTTTTACTTAGAATTAGATATGATTAAAATATGTATGTGTGGATATCAAGTTGACAGGAGGTTGGAATGTGCTGGATTGTGTTTTGTCAACTTGTAGTTACTGCTTCAGTCTAAAGCTAGAAAAATATTTACCACAGTTGCTTTTCCTTATTGGTTTCAGGTTGGCACTGACTGAGGGAGGAATTTGCATGAGATTAGAAGATGGAAGTATAGCAGAAGCCATTGCTCTCAGAAGGTTGATGTACAGATGCCTGGCAGTCTCCAGCTTCCAGATCATCCTCCCCACTACTAGTCTAGTTAAACAACAGTGGCCTCAAGCACTAGAGTACACTTTCAATAGAAATGACAGCTTCCAAAGACCTCTCCATGAGCTCCACTCATGGGTCCACTTCAGCAGCCAGAAGAGTATGGCTGGAGGAATTTTCCTGCAAGCTCCGAGTTGCCCAATCAAGTCAGTGTAGAGGCTGTGATGGTGAGTAACTTTCTTTATTTCTCCAACTCCTGTCTTCCACACCTCAATTTTTCCAGCAGTAATTTCTATTTTCCCCACTATAGTTTTAACTCTCTCTTTTCCTGGCTTAACATTGACTGATTGATATAATTAGTATTTTAATAATATTTAATGATACCAGATTTGTTATTTATACTGTTATGCAATGAAGTAGTCTCTCTATGGGCCATCATTATCACATACTCATGAAATGCAGTGGATAATAAAACTCTGCCCTAAAAGTGGTCACTAACTAAAAGAGGAAATATATTATTAACACATATTATATCTACATTTGTATAGCTTGACTATGATTTTCTCAGTGACATCTTGCAAATATTGACTACATCATTAATATTTGATTGATATTTGTAACTCCACTAATAAGCCTTTTACTACTCTTACAAATGCTATGGTTTCACATATTTTTCATAATTATGTAAAGGTATATCAGTTTGAAGGTAAAATGCCTGCTTCCAAAATTATGGATTATGACAGAATTCAATGATAGATTTTATTTATTTATGACTTCCATTCCTAATTATTTCGAATGTTTGAAATCCATTGTACCATCACCATCTGACTATTCACTGGAAGAGTCACTAAAACAGAAAGCATTAGCTGTGTTTGCAATAAACAAATAAGCAAACAAACAAGCAAGTTAAATCAGTACTTTAAAAATGTTAGAAATAACTATGCACAATAGTCTTTTCAAAATGGCCCAAAGTTATTTCTGTGTTTTTCTTTTAGAAAGCAAGCAGTCTTAGTTCCTTTGCTCTTAGACAAGAAAAATCTGTGTATCTTTGATATTTTCATAACACTGGCCATATTGTATTTAATGTTCTACTTTTCTAAAACTTGCTTGGAGAGTAATATCTCCTACAAAGGTCATGACTTTAGAAGATGTGTGAAGTGAAGTTAGTGGCACAAAACAGTGGGTAGTAAAGCATCATACAAGTCAGTGATTAACAAGGTCAATTGCTTCATATCTATTTGTGGTTCAGCACAGCTGGAGTGAAAAAAGCTGATAATGTTTGACTGGCAGTTTGCAGCAGTGTAATGTGGAATAATAAGGGAGCTGAAATCATCAGTTTACAAAAACTGTTAGTCTGACTAGGCAAACACGAAAAGAAAAGGCAAGTTGTCAGAAAGAAAGATGGGGAAAAATCCATGTGAGAAATACAATGATGGAATACAAAAGTGCATGCCCCATATTCCTTTAAACAGCAGACCTGGAATACTAAAGTTGGTATTAAGTTCTGATTTAAACTGGTATATTGAACTTTCTTTGAAAGTGGCAAGCTCTACTTTCTTCTATCGTCAATCCTGTGAGCAAAAATAGGACATTTATATGTTGGCAACCCGAATACAAATTTTATTTGAGAAACAGCCATAAGAGCTTTAATTACTAAATGCTATGATTATATTAGCGTTTCTTACATCATATGTCTCAGGACTAATCTCAAACAGCAAGGGTTTTTGTTGTGTTTTTTGTTTTTCTCTGTAAAACGGGTTATACCAACACATGTGAGCATACATAAATCCATGTAAACTTTAGGGAAATAATTGTGAGAGATGGAGATTTTTATGTAGTGTTATGTCTTGTAAAAATAGCTTCAACATTGAGAGAGAGATCTAGCTGTCAATTATGATGTTGCTCTGCCCTTTTCTGCAGTTTCCAAAGTCTTTGAGGATATTTATACACTCTGACTTCTTAACCATTCATTTAGCTCTGATACCCAGAGAAGCAAAGTGCCCATTGACATCAGCTAGGGGTTTACTTGCACTAAGAGCTGAAATGAAGTGCCCAGGGGAAGCTTTTTTCTAAAGAAAGTATTCGTAAGGTGCATGCATTTTTCAAGGAGTCAAAAGCTACCCTGTACTTTCAATCATTTGCTCTTTGTACTTGTCTGGGGCCGCCCAATCAATTATAGGAACATTAAAATGGAGAAGTGCTCAGCTAATGGTGCATAATGTCGGAGGTGTAGCCCTCTGCTTTTGTCTTCTTTGCATATTTGCTTTTTGATGTGAGAAATCAATTAAGATGACTAGCAAAACACACGACAGACATTCTGAAGAAGTCTTTTCCTTCTCTTTTATGTGTTTGAGAGAGCTTCCCAATCATTAACTAAGTCATAGTCACTAAGCCTCTCCTATTAATTGTCTCCTTTTCACCTTTATGGGTGAGGCAATTGACTTTCATTTAGTAAAATGCATTTGTCATTTCCAGAGATGATCAGAGAATACCATGTGGGTGGGCATCTGTGCAGCTTAAGATCTCCTCTGGAAAGAGATTCCCATGTATAAATATTCACTAAAACAGGAAAGTTGTCAAAATATATTCTTTGAGTTTATACCCACAGGTTAAGCCTGGATTTCTCATCCATATTCGTAGGAATTAGAAACATTAGGACAAGTTTTCCTATCTTTAGGAAAAAAAAAACAAAAAAATTATGGTAACCCACTTATTTAGGAGAAGGGAGGATGACAATTGGGCAGAAAAGAAATGAAATGGTAACTGTTTCTATTTTCATGGAAGATTTTTATCGATTAGATATTGAATCTTGATTTTATACCTATCAAGTTAGTGTCCAGTTTAAATAAAAGAATAAAATCAATCTTATAGATAGAATAAATGACAAGACTTTAAATCAGCTGTTCACATTGTGACCAGTGTATTAGACCAATGTATTAGTAATAGCACATCTGCTAGTAGTATGTATAAAAATAAAACATGATACAATATCAAGCTCATTTTATATTTCTAGTCATAATTTTTATATACTTTCATTTTATTTGTTCCTTAGCCAAACACAATTTCTTTCCAGCTCTGCAGTTTTAGACTACTTTTCATGGCTTGTATAAATAGCAGCAGTGTTTAGAATGTGAGTCCTGTTTCAAATTGATTACTCCAAATATAGGTAGGTTATGGTCTCTCTCTACCTTCCTATTTACGCCCATTATAAACAACTGATTTTACTATAGGAAGGTATTTTTCAGCGGTTGTCCAGCAAAAACCTGACACTTTACCTATAAATGATCCTTTCTCTTTGCCTTGCAATTGATTAATTATGTTTGCTGTGAAGGTATTTAAGGTATCAGGGTTGTGAAGAGAGGGGAGGGAAGGAATAAGAAAATGATTTATAAAACCTTGGACTTTGGATTTCTGTCAGTTAAAGGCAGGCTGAACAAAAGAAAGTTCCCAGAGCTAGGGAAGGTCTAGTTTACTCAGTAGAGCAAAACTGAAATCAATGAAAAATTTCCTTAAAAAACAGCTTTTTCATTTTGTAGTGATGCTCTGTGCATGATCTCTAGGAAGCATTTTAGATGTAGTACATTAGGAAAGGTTTTCTGTCCCCTGGGAAATAACAACCCCAGTAGAAAAAGTTACATCCTCCTTTAGTTGCTGAGATGGAGAATGTCAGACAAACCTTGTTGTTCTCATTCTGTCTTGCAACACAAGCTAGATTTCTGACAAGCTGTCAAGTTGCCCAAAGGTTTGCATACCCTTCTTCCCTGTAGGTGTTGCCTTCCCCAGTGTGAACTGAAATGGGAAATATATCTAAAAACAGGATGGAGAGAATGATATAATTAAGGTTTTTCTGATCATCTATTCTTTGCTGAGGGAAGAGCTCAGTTATTTCACAGGACTCGTTCGAAATGCTTTGCAGTGTGAATCATAGCATGTGAGAAGGAGGTTCTTATCTGGAACTCTGTTGTGCTCTTTCGTAAATTTGGTCCCGGAAATTTTGGAACAGACACATGAAAGATGCTGGCTAAATGATTTGGTGGAATGTCACCTTCAACTTTTTTTTACAGTAATATATCCCTGAATAAATACTTTTGGCCTATTGAACAAATTTCTGATATTTTGCATTTTACAGCTTTTCTTCTGTCCTTTCTTTAAAAACAGCCACAGAAGACTCTTTTTGAGTATTTTCTTCTTCAAACTCATTTTAAAGAGTTAGTGTTTCTTTTTATTCCACTGTTTTTAAGATTTTAGTTATCATAGCTATGACTTGACTCTAATTGGAAAAAGAATATGTGTATAAAAGTGTAGCTATCCTGTAGAGAGCATTACCGCAGAGAATGAATATCTGAGCAGAAAGAAAAAAAGGTTATACGATATGCTGTTCAGAAATGGCATTAGGGGTATTTCAGGACTGATCTGGGCGAGGGGTTTGAAGCACCTGAGTGAGCCCTGTGTACTTTGGAGGCCTTCAAAGTGAAAGGCATGGAGTAGTATTTATTCATCTCTGACACTGACCTCACTCTAACCTCATCTTTCTGTGAGCCTTGCAGTCTCTAACCTGCAAAGGGAAGTATATCTATCTCCTTTCTTGTTTTTAAAGAGTCAAATAATGGCTCTAGGAGGAATTTTTTTTTAAAGATTTTATTTAAATCAGTGAGTCAGTAAAAAGCCAAAACATTTTCTTTTTCAAGTCTTAGAGTGTGATCTTTATTTACTTTAATCAAGGTAGTTGTGTTTTAGTTGTGTTAGCTACTGTGTGAGGGAGGTTGGATGTTTGAGATCGGTCTCTCATTTCTGCTGCTGCCATTGCAGCTCGTTTGTTCCTGTGCACACCTTAGGAACTTGGGAGGTTTGCTAATTGACTGTTGCTCAGTACATTGTGTGTGTGTGTGTGTGTGTGTGTGTGTGGGTGTGTGTGTGTGTGAATACACACATACATGCTTGCATTTGCACACAAGTTGAAAATACTGAAATCAAATCTTATTCTTTTAGAGGCTTGTCAAGTGGACAAAAAGTGAAAATGTAAGCTGTATGAATTACTAGTCTGTGTGTACTTTGTAAAAATATTGTCTTAGACATGTACTTTTGTGTACTCTGTTTAAGAAAAGGGTACATTTATTAGGTGATAGCACTGTATAGGCTGAGAACATGATCTTCAACATATACATTATCATTCATTGTCCTTATGGACAAACTTATCAAATAATAGTCAATGTCTTCAAACCGCCCCCCCCAAGCCCCTTTTAGCTTGGCAAACCCGTCTTACGGTTTCTTATGCATGGTGAATCACTCTGCACCTGAATAGGGTATTTCTTAGAAATATGTGGAGAAACTTTTTATTTTAGGAAGGTCCTGTGATTTAGGACTCAAGGTCAGTGGAAATGCTATCACTCACTTATACTTCCAGGGGCTTTATACTTTGCATTGTGGTCTTCGCAGACATGATTTTCTAGTAGTAGGCCACGCAGATACCTTCCTCATTTTGTAGATGAGGAAACAGAGACTCAGGGGAGCAAATGGCTGACATGATAGCATCAGGACCAGTTATCAGGTGTCCTGGCAACAAGTCAGTGTCTAGCTCTGAAGAGCTTCCTGGTTATTTTTGCTCAAGTAACTGAGTAGAAATGAACTATTCTTATTTTCTAAAACAAACAACAAACTGAAAAAATAAGACCTATAAGAAAGACTTGGGGGAATCTGCCTAAGGAATAATTGCTAGAAGTTGAAGTTAATACAGAAATGAAAATATACACTAACACTTTAAAGTTTAATGTCCCCAGTATCTTTTTATGCCAGAAGTCCTTACCATTATCAGTGATTAATTGGATAAATAAAATGAGTACAAATGTTTGCATTTGACCCTTTTGGAAACTGAAAATCCTTTCCAAATCCAAATGGCTGATATAGTGAACAAATAAAATTTAAAATCCCTCAGAAAGCTTAAGTTGGGTTTTGAAGGCAGAAGCAATTCCCCCATAATGAAATTAGTTTCATTTATAATTTATTAATTACATTGCATTTCTCTACATAAATAGACAAAGAGTTAATACAAATAAAGATTGCCTTCAAGCTTTACTGAATATTAGAATAGCTTTTGATGAAGAATATTGAATGAAAATACAGTATAAAGTTTACTACATAAACTAAGCTATAAAAAAATAATAGGATATAATAATAGGTAGAAAAATATATGTCTTCATTTGAAGTGACAAATAAATCAAATTACAGCAGCAGTAGCCCATATTTAAATATCTTTTTCTTATAATTAAAAAACTCAGCAAAAAAATAAAAACTCATTATTGCTTACAAATATATGTGATTCCAAATATTATACACATCCTAAAAAAAAATAAATAAAAATAGTCTTTATAGTCAATGCCAAAAGTAAATGACGGCTTAGAGTTAGTGACTAAAATAATCTAAAGGCTCTCTGTATTTGTAAGGAACCTCAGGATCTTATAATTTATTAAATTGTTCCACAGTCAAGAATGACCTTCATAAAACTCCTTAAGCTAAATCCAGTGATGTTAGGTTCCTGGTAAGAATTTCCAGCAGTGACAGCCAATATTCTACTGTTTTCTTGATTCCATTATTTCAGTAAATTTATTTTAAAAGATCATATTAACCAAACTGTAAAATATTTAAATGTCTTTCCTTGTGGAAACATTGAATTTTAGTGACCAAGAACCAAGTTTGGGTTTTTTTTTTGTTTGTTTTTGCGGTACACGGGCCTCTCACTGTTGTGGTCTCTCCCGTTTCGGAGCAAAGCCTCCGGACGTGCAGGCTCAGAGGCCATGGCTCACGGGCCCAGCTGCTCCGCGGCATGTGGGATCTTCCTGGACCGGGGCACGAACCCGTGTCCCCTGCATCGGCAGGCGGACTCTCAACCACTGCGCCACCAGGGAAGCCCCCAAGTTTGGTTTTTATTCCTAGATTCATAGGTGAGAACTAGGAGTCATTGTGAGGGATATGACTACAGTCAAATTTCTAATTTTATTAATGGGTCTGCTGAATTTATTTCTTAATAATTTAATGTAAATAGTTTTAAGCTTCTTATTAAGTAAAATTTTAGTACTTAGAGGCTTGGGCTTTGGTTAGCAGCTGGATTTGAATCCTTGCTCGACCTCTATCTGAGAGAATAGAGTAAATCTAGTAACTTCTTTTAATCCACATGTGATAAAAATATAGATAAAAATAACACTGATCTTAAGGATTTGTTGTGAGTATTAAATAAACTAAGTACCCATTAAATTATTTTATTCATTCATTTAACACATGTATTTAAATTGCTTTCAAAATTCTCTTCTCTGTGCTATTTCTGCTGTATCTAAAGCTACCATTGTATTTTCCTCCATTTTTTGTGCATAACATCTTGAAAGAGTTTTCTACATTCAAAGCCATTTCCACATGGGTGCTAACTCACAAAACTCTCACTTTTCATCCCTTCTTTAGCATCTGCATCAAACACTGAAATGAAATTTTTTCAGAGATTCCCAACTTTATAGGGTATTGTTTCAATCTTTTTGCCTCTCGACTTGTCTGCCTTATGAGTTAATTTGCTATCCACTACTTTCTGAAAGGTCTGCTGTGTTTTCTATGGCATTGCGCTCTCCACCACCTTCTCCTACTTTTAAAAAGCAACATGACTTAGTGGTTTGAGAGAGCAGATTCTTGAACTAAATAGCCTTCAAATCTTAGTCCACATTACTAGCTGTATGACCCTAAGGAAGTTACTTAAAATCTCTGCTTCTTATTCTGTGCAATGAAGCTGACTGATATGTCAGGAGAATAAAATCAGTTACATGTAAAATGTTCAGAATGGTGTCTTTCACATAAGCATTCTCTATTATCTTTTCTTATACAATATAATCTCAATTATTTATGTATAAAAAAGAAATCAAAATAATCTACCATAAAGTTTATTATTAATTTGTGGAATATTATAATTTTTTCCTTCTTTGCACTTTTCTACATTTTTTCTTATATTCTGCAATGAGAATCAATCACAGTAAAATAAGAAAACACCACATTTTAAACAAATTGTCAAAGTAATCAAAAGTAAACCTTAGGGCTTCCCTGGTGGCACAGTGGTTGAGAGTCCGCCTGCCGACGCAGGGAACACGGGTTCATGTCCCGGTCTGGGAAGATCCCACATGCCGCGGAGAGGCTGGGCCAGTGAGCCATGGCCGCTGAGCCTGCGTGTCCGGAGCCTTTGCTCCGCAACGGGAGAGGCCACAACAGTGAGAGACCCGCGTACCGCAAAAAAAAAAAAGTAAACCTTAAATTGGAACTACTACTTTCTTAGCATCATTCTTCATCTCTTGTAACTTTAGTACAGAGATAAGAATATGAAAATCCATATTTAACAAGAACTGTGCTTTACTAAAAGAACATATTTGGAAATGTTGAAAAACTGTCCATTAAAATAAGACCTCCTGGTGTTCCATTATCAAAATAATAGCACTGAGTGTTGGCAGTGTCCCAGATTGCATGGCAGAGTCTGATGGAGATAATTTTAATTCTTAGCTGCACATGAATATGAGAGGGGCTGCAAATGAAACCCCCTGAAATTATATTCAAAATATTATATTATGCTGCATTCTTCTAGCTTTCATCAGATTCTCAAAGTATTGTGATCCTCAAAATTTCCAAAGTGTAAGGACTACTGGATACCTACTTTCAAACTCATTCCTATTTAAATTTCATAAATGATAACATATAATCAAAAAATAATCAGGATACCAAACATCTTAATTCTCTAAAGGAAGATAGTCAGATTATCATGATTTTTATTTTGTACATTTCTGTATCTTCCAAATTTTCTATGAACCATGTGTTAACTTTCAAATGAGAAAAAGAAGTTATTACACCTGAATGTAATGTGTCACAATTTAGTTGTAGAACAGTTTCATTATCCCATTCGTGGCCATTTGCAGACTCCCCACTCCCATATAACCATCAATTTAGTATATGTTTCAGATATTTTCCTTTTTTGTCATTTCATTATACATGGAATCACACCTTGTATGGTTTATGTGTCAGACTTCTTTTACATAGCATGATGTTTCTGAGGTTCATTCATGTCGTAGCAGTATTGTGTGAGTTTTTTGTTTACCCATTTACCAGTTGATGGTCATTTGGGTTGTTCCTGCTTTTTCACTAGTATGGATAATGTTATGAACATTCACATCCAAGTCTTTGTGAACACCTTTTCATTTCTCTTAGGATGGAACATTTAATGGAATTGTTGGGTCCTATGGTAAACTGCTTAACTTTTAAGAGACTGCCAGACCACTTTCCAAAGTGACTGCATCATTTTACATTCCCACCAGCAGTGTATTAGGGCTCCTGTCTTTCCATATCCTCACCAACACTATCTTTGTCTTTATTATAGTCATCCTAGTGGCTATGAAGTGGTATCTAATTTTGGTTTTAACTTGCATTCCCTAGTGACTAGTGATCTTTTCATATGCTAAGCCATTTGGATATCTTCTTTGCTGAAATATCTATTCAAATTTTTGCCCACTTAAAAATTGAGTTGTCTTATTTTTGAGTTTCAAGAATTCTTTATGTAATCTCGATATAAGTTCTTTATCAAGTATGATTTGAAAATATTTTATCCCAGCCTGTGGTTTGTCAATTCATTTTGTTAATGATTTTTGTTTGTTTGTTTATGTTATGTAAGTTTCAGGTATACATCCAGGACCACTTTATAGCATAACCAGCTGCTTTAAAAGAATAAAGACTAGACTTCCAGAAGGCTCCATTTAAAAAAAAAGAAAAAGACATTATTTTAACTAAATATGCAATCCAATATTCACTAGTATATTTCAATTTTTATACACCTTCCTCTGCTCTATTCCTTCCCATCTCACATGAATGGGATTTTATGAAATTCTCAAACTTAAAAAAGATAAATGAGGTGACAGCACTGGCAAATTGATGGTCTGTATCTTTGCTCACCTTCTACCTCAGGCAGTAATAACTTCTCTTTGGATGCAGCCTACAGCCTGGAGTCTAGAGGAGCATGCTGCCCCTTGACAAGCCACAGATCTCTATTTGATTTAATCGTTAAGAATGTGGGCTCTGGAGCCAAGAGCTGTACCTGGAACACAAGGCCCACCACTATTTAGCTCAATGTTTCGGTTTCTTCATCTGTAAAATGGGATAATAATAGTAACTACCTAATAATGCTGTGATTATTAACAGAATAAATGTAAGTTGAGTGCTAAAAACAGTATCTGGAGATTTTTAAGAACTCAGTGAATATCCTCCTCATCTGTCTGCTCTTTTTCCTTATATGTACCCTTTTATCCTACCTCTTAGGGTAACACATTATAATCTTTAACTTTCCTTTTTTTTTTCTTTTAATCTCTTTCTCTTTCCCATTAAAATTCACTCATTTTGTGTATCACTTCAAGGATTTACTGGACTCCAGTGATTTACAGAGAAAGCATTTATCACTCCTCTTATTACCTCTTTATTAAATCATGTAGGAACTTGATAGATTAACATGCTAGCTGTCTAAGAAGTGCTAAAATTAAAGCATTGAAATTAAACTTAGATACTTTTGGTCCAATTGTAGGCTGGTCAGAAAGATATAGAGAGGCAATATCTTTTAAAATATGTTATCTTATACATGGTTGTTAACCATAACTTGTTTACTACTACTACTGCTACTATTACTACTACTAATGCCACCACCACCACCCTACCATTCCATTTGTATTCTACTACTGAAAAAAATAATAAATGCTGTAATTTATTACGTCCTTGTCCTACTCCTGGAATGTGATATGCATATGTTACCTCACATGGCAAAAGGATTTGCAGATGTGATTAAGAATCTTGAAACGGGGATATTATCCTGGATTATCCAGCTGGGTCTAATGTGATCACAGGGGGCCTTATATAAAGAGAGAGGCAGGAGACCAGAGCAACAGAAAGTGATATTGTTAGCGCAAGTTCGTGTGCCGACTGCACAGCGAGGCCAAACAAACTGAAACATTGACCTTTGGAGCAGAGAGTTTCATTGCAGGGCCATGCAAGGAGATGGGTGCCTCATGCCCTAAAAAGCCCTGAGCTCCCCAAAGGATTTTGGCAAAGCATTTTTAAAAGCCAGGTAAGGGAGGGGGCTCGTGGGGTATGATTAGCTTGTGCAAAAATCTCTGATTGGCTGATGGTGAGGTAACAGGGTGGCGTCACAGGGGTTAACATTATCAGTCCTTAGGTCCCAGTAGGCCAGGGCTAAGTGCTCATGGTCATCAAGTATAAGTGATCAGCTTGTGCAAAATTCTCTGATTGGCTGATGGTGAGGTCACAGGATGGTGTCATAGGGGTTAACATTATCTATCCTTAGGCTCCAGGAGGCTTGGGGCTATGTGCTCATGGTCATCAAGTAGTTAACATCTTCCATTTTGTAGGGAGTTTTTGCATCTATAACACAACTCAGGAAATGTGCATCAAATACAGTTATCTAGGTACTTCAGAGAGGAATTAAAGCAGAGGATATGGGGGAAAAATGCTACATTACTGGCTTTGAAGATGGAGAAAGGCACCAAGAGTTAATGAAAGGAAGGCATGTAGCTCTAGGAGCCAGAGAAGGCAAGGAAAAGGATTTTCCTCTCAGAGCTTCTAGAAGGAACCAGCCCTGCTGACACCTTGACTCTAGCCCAGTGAAACTGATTTTGGATTTCTGACCTTTAGAACTGTATGAGAATAAATCTATGTTGTTTTTGGGTTTATTTTTTGTGGTATGCGGGCCTCTCACTGTTGTGGCCTCTCCCGTTGTGGAGCACAGGCTCCGGACGCGCAGCCTCAGCAGCCATGGCTTACGGCCCCAGCCGCTCCACGGCATGTGGGATCTTCCCAGACCGGGGCACAAACCCGTGTCCCCTACATCGGTAGACGGACTCTCAACCACTGCGCCACCAGGGAAGCCCAATCTATGTTGTTTTAAGACACCAATTTTGTGGTAATTCAATACAGTACTAGTAGGAAATGTATAAAACCATTTTCTCTGTGCCAAGCTTTGGACTTGGCATGCGTAATCTCAAAACTCAACAACAATCCTGTGATATCCTGGCTTAGAAGAAGGGCGTCCGGTTTGTATACCAGGTGTACCCAGCCCTTAGTGTTTATGAAGTGCACACTCTACTCAGTTGTACACAGTAGTCCTGATGATCGGATTCTAGGTCCAGCAGCAGATTTTTAGAGGCCATATTCTTCATCTAAAAATAAAGCACTAGTTTATTCAAACTGGAATTTTATTTTAGGCTAGATAGGTGATATGTTAAACCACTTTGAAGTCACCTTTATATTCTGATGTTCAGCCTAAGAAATTAAAGTTCTGAACAAATTGCATTTTTCGATAGCACAAATAGGGAATAAAGACATCTTCTAAGGTAGCTTCTGGATAGACATCATAGAAATAGAGATGATCTGAAAAATCAAGGAAAGCTCAAAATGAAACACAAAGTTGCAAACTTGCATATATGAACGACTCAACTATTGGCTCAGTCTGAGAAAAGAAATATCTGCAAAGGTTGCAGAATTCCATTATGAATTTGTAGAAAGTTATTATGTCATGAAGTATACATCTTTTACATTTTCCTTCTGACACATGCTGATAAAGAAGTTCCTGGTGTGATTGCATTTATGGAAGAGTTGATGGCTGGGTGTGAAAATGTGAAAAGTGACAGCGATTCTTCAGGGAGAAAAAAAAAACCTTCAGAATACTGATGCGAGAACATAGTATGAAAATAGACTTGGTAGGCATGGCTTTTATTTTCCTATCTTAACTTTGACAAAAACATCACATCCTGAAAATGGTACCTACAATTGATAAGAAAAGGCCAAACTGTGTGTGTGTATGTTTTTTTTTTTTTTTACAGAATATTATATTCAAATAATGGGCTTTTTCTACAGTCTCTTAGTTTGCATTAGTTTCGAAAAAATATCATGCACAACTCATGAATATTCTGATTTCTAGTACATACTAACTTATGATTTTTGTAAATGGTCACAGGTGCAGATTTTTGCATGAGCAATGACACTTACTGCTGTGATTGGAAACACTATGCATATAGGAAAAGGGAAGAGGTGATATGGTTTTATAAATGTGTAGAGAGTGAATCTTTGTACAGTAAGTCTCCTACACGTGAAACTTCAAGTTGCGAACTTTCAAAGATGCAAACATGCGTCCCCATGTCCAATCATGTAAGTTAGTTCACGTGTTTGGTGTACACTGTCACATGCATGCATCTTCTAAAAGTGGTTGTGCTTTTGTGCACTTTATTGTACAATACTGTATAGAGTACAGTAGTACAGTATCTTTATTTCCAGCCCAGGATGTCCAGAAGCAAGCGTAAAAGCAGTGGTGATGTAGCTGGTACTGTATTGTACTTTTCAAGGTATGGTACTGTATTGTACGTTTCAAGGTACTGTACTATATAAGATTAAAAATGTTTTATTGGGCTTCCCTGGTGGCGCAGTGGTTGAGAGTCCGCCTGCCGATGCAGGGGACACGGGTTCGTGCCCCGGTCCGGGAAGATCCCACATGCCGCGGAGCGGCTGGGCCCGTGAGCCATGGCCGCTGAGCCTGCGCGTCCGGAGCCAACGGGAGAGGCCACAACAGTGAGAGGCCCGCGTACTGCAAAAAAAAAAAAAAGTTTTATTTTTTGTGTTTATTTTTTTTGTATTTTTTGTGTGAAAAGTATTATAAACCTATTACAGTACAGTACTATATAGCCTATTGTGTTAGTTGGGTACCTAGCCTAAGTTTGGTGGATTTACAAACAAATTGGACTTACAAACTTGCTCTCAGAATGGAACTTGTTCATATGTAGGGGACTTACTGTACTTTATTCACAATTTACATGTGAACTGAAATGACACTGTGAGTTTGGTGTCTAAAGAAGGGACATGAAAATTTTAAATTGTCAGGTGCTTTTATACAAATTTTGGAGGAATGTTTACATGCATGCTAGAGAGTATATTTCAATAGTTTTACACTTGGAAACAAGGAGTTTATATCAGGTAAGGAATTTGGTACTTTGGATATTGGATTTACTCTGATGGAGCACAAACAGACTTGCATCTGGTTAGTATTTTCAGTCAAGACCTCCAAGAAAAAGATAATGAGAAAAATATGACACTGTGGTTGAAGGACCCATTAGAAATATGTCTACCAGGTAGGAGGTGCCTAGCAGATAGACAGGTACTCCCATAATATTTTGGCATAGAATTTCTTGTTCAGTTCATTTCCAGATATGATTCTTCCTGAGGAAGGGTTTTTTGTTATTTAATGCTTATTTATTTTACCTGGGGAATTGGATTTTATGATTTTATTATAGTTACAAGGCAAACTTTTGCAATTACAAATTCTGTTCTACTTGAAATGATACTCTCCCTCTAATAATACTAATATCTGTATCAGGTGCTATAAACATGTAAACAACGGTGTGATGCTTTATCTGCATTATCTCTAATCCTAATAAAAAACTCTTTAATATGGATATTACTTAACACCCATCTCAGTACTATTTTACATGACTGTTTCTCATGTAATTGGTTTATGACATAATGTCAGGTAGCACATTCCTGTTTTCTTATTTGAAATAATGTACAAGTACTCTTATGAAGAAAATTGCATTTAGGAGTTGAACTTAGCAAAAATAATAAACAATGCCTATAACAACTAGTAAATATATAGACTAAACAATGTGATGAGAATTCTCAGATAACTCAGACTGTAAAATCTTATTCGTGTCAGCAGATATCATTGCCCTTTTCTCCATTTGCATGTAAGCCTATGAGTCCTTGAGAGGTACTCACTTCTGTGTTCAGGCTGAAACGTTGACAGATCTTCTAGGGATTCAGTACAGTATTTCAGTACTCTCCCAAACTATGCTGGACCCATCACTAGGGAAAGGAGTGTAGTTTATATTCAGAAATAGAATGGGCTTTGTGGTCTAGGGAAGAAGGGGTTCTTTTTGCCTCATCAAAGTTCAAGACTAGAAAAAAAATGGTGCTTAATTTTTTGAAGGTAACCATGAATTTCCCTTCAGACTTTTATCTGAGTCAACTGTGATCTTTCCTTTTCTGCATTGCTACCATCCTTCACCCCTTTCCCATTAGCTCAGACTCCTCTGCCCTTGATCCTGCTTTCCTGGAAACTATAGGCCACAACTTTTAGTATCAATAGTTGTTACCTTAGCATGCTTCCACTTTAAGCACAAAGCCTTTCTGAATGTTCAGACACAAAACAATGAGTAGAGATTGTGGAAATTAGTTCATTTTTTGGAAAGTATTTCCTTTTACTGGCACTTGTTTCTTTCCCACACAAGTTAGCTTTCCAGCTTCACTACTAGCAAGAATCATTTCAAGCATCTTTCTTGCAACTTTTGTTCCTCCAAAAATCCAGATTCTGTTTCTTCTAGTATGTCTTATTAGAAAACCCACATTATCTTTCTATTTTCAGTTTTTCTGTGGCATTATAATATTATTCTCTTTATTTTACAGATAAGGTAACTGGTTCAGTGAGGTTCTCATCTGAAAAAAATGGAGCAATAAATTATCTAACTCATGGAACTATTGAGAAAATTAGATTACTTAATACATATGAAGTACTCTACAAGAACTCAATAAATCTTAGCTATTGTTGTATCTTTATGTTCATTATTAAGGACATAGGTTAACCAGATAGTAAATGGTGGTATTGGTGTTTGAGTGGGTTCATTTCCACCATAACTTCCTTTTGGTGGAAACTACAGTTTTTTTGAAATGTACTATCTGATGATGCAAAACTTTCAGAAGGACACAATAAGATGGACTGTGGAGCAGCCATCTTCAACATATTTTACATTATTTTAACACATTACTTGTAAAATATTAAAAATAAGTAAACAAATGTTTTGAAATAAAATCAGTATGTAACATTTTAGCTGTTTAATAATCCCAGGATAGACGACTATTGATAAAAAAAAATGTATTTGAAATCAGAAGGACTTTCGTTTGCTATCTTTCTTTTGTTTCTGTGGTCAGATTCATTTACTAGAATGACCCGGTGTTTGAAGTTAAACCTGACATTACCTCCTATCAGCTGTGATCTTAGGCAATTTTCTTTATCTCTTCAAGTTTAATTTTTTCAACTGTAAAATAATGATCATTAAAATAGATCAGAATTAATCGAGCACTTGGGAAGTGTGTTCTAAGCACTTTACATTGATTATCTAAGGTAATTCTCAGGACAAACCCTACAGAGCAGGGGTCTCAATCCTAGATACACATCAGAATCATGAGGTGATTCTCATGAAATAAGAAAAACAAGATTCTCAGGGTGGGGCTGCGGAGTGGTGGCATGAGATACTTTTTGTTTCCAAGATTATTCTAACATGCAGCTCAAGTTGAGAAACATGAAAATAGAAGTAAATACTGTTACATCCCATTTTTAGAGGCTGACCACATTCCTTGGCTTGTGGCCCCCTTCCATCTTCAAATCCAGGAGTGATTGGTCAAATTTTTTCCACATTGCATCACTTTGATGCTGACTCTTAATGCCTCTCACTCCCACTTTCAAGAATTCCTCAGCTAGTTCATTAGAATCTTCTTGTTTTAAAGTCAGCTGGTTAGCAACCTTAATTCCCCCTTTTATTGTGACATAATATATTCATAGATTCTTGGCGTTAGGATGTAGACATTTTTGTGGAGACGTTATTCTGCCTGGCACTGTCTCTAATGGTTTTTCTCTTCTCCAGGCATCTTAATATAGTTGTGCTCAAGGCTTAGTTGTCTTCTCTCTCCTATCTTCTTCCATGCTTTTGGTACTCTCATCTTTAAAAACCTGAAATGTCAATTATACATTAGAGTCTCAAATTTACATCTCTAGCCCCAGTTTTTTTTAACCTTCAAGACTAGAATATTCATGTACTTGACATCTGTATTAGATAGTAGATATTTCTAACTCAGTGTATTCTAAATGGAAATCTTGATGTACACCTTACCATACCTCCCCCCAGATTCACTTCTCCCCATAACCTTCCTCATTTCATGCGATGGCAATTCCATTTTTCCTGTTTGCTTAAGTCAGTTATCCTAGAATTATCCCTGACTCTCGTCTTTCTCTTACACACTATCTCTAGTCCATTGTCCATTGAAATCCTGTTGTTTATGTCTTCAAAATAGACTCGACATTTTCAGTAAAACAAGCACCTCTTGATTTTTAAGTCAAACTTGGGGGGATGTATATCTCTCTCAAAAAAACACTTTTCAGATGAATTTTACATAGGAAAAAATTATACCCACATTCCCAAAACTCAATTCAATGAAATGTTTAACATTTTAACAAGATATGTCAACAAATACTTTAACACAATATTTAAAATTAACATTTTAATAAATTGATGTGTGGGAAAAATCTTGACTACATTCCAAATACAATTTACAAAATGTCAGAATCATGTGGAGACGTTTAAAAAAAGATTTTCAATATGAAAACACTAATTCAAAAAGGTACATGCATCTCAGTGTTCATAGAAGCACTGTTTACAATAGCCAAGACATGGAAGCAACCCAAGTGCCCATCAATAGGCAGTTGGATTAAGAAGATATGTGTGTTATTACGCAACCATCAAAAAGATTTAAATACTGACTGCACCAACGTGGTTGGACCTAGAGAATGTCATGCTTCGTAAAATAAGTCAGATAAGGACAAATACTATATGATATCACTTATATGTGAAATCTAAGAAATAATACAAATGAATGTATATACAAAACAAAAACAGATTCATAGACAGAAAACAAACTTTTAGTTACCATAGGGGAGAGATAAGGGAGAAGAGACAAATTAGAGGTATGGGATTAACAGATACAAACTTCTAAATACAAAATAGATAAACAACAAGGATTTACTGTATAACACAGGGATTTATATCAAATATCTTGTAATAACCTATAATGGAATATAATCTGCAAAAATACTGAATCACTATGCTATACACCTGGAACTAACACAATATTATAAATCAGCTATACTTCAATTTAAAAAAAGTTTCAACAAAACAAATGACCCCTTGGATTTTTCTAGTACTAACCAGTGAAATTACTGACAAAACAAATCATTATCAGTATTCATATTTACTGTTTGGTGATCACAAGCATTTTGCTCTCTAACATAATTTATTACTTGTGTATAGTCTTTTTATTATGTTTTTGTTACTGTGCTTTGATAATACATTACGGTTTAAATAATTTAAAATAAAGAGAAAGAATATTTGGGGGTGGAAAGTCTGACTTTCAGAGGTGGGTTAGTCACATTAAGAAGTCATTGTTCATACATCCAGAATCTGACCACTTTTCATCACTTCCACTGCTTCTGCCCTGGTATGAGCTGCCATTATTTCTCATTGGATTATACTGCAGTTAACTTTCCAATAGGTCTTGCTATTTTAACCCCCTCACCCCTTTATACCAGTCTTTTCTCATGTCCCTTCTCTGCTCAAAACCCTGCAGTGAAACCCAAAGTCCCTGCAATGGTCTACAAGGATCTATGTTATTGATATTTACCTCTCTCCCACCCTTACCACTTGGACTTGTTCCACTCTTTTCCCTCTGGGTGACTCTGTTCTAGCCACAGAGAATTCCTTCCTGTTTCTCAAATTCTCACACACTCTTAGGCCTTTTGTCTTCCTGTTCCCTGTGCTTCCTCATAGCACCCTCCGGGTTAACATTCACTCCTGTTTTTTCCTCAAATCTCAACCTTATCATGAGGCTTATCCTGACTAGTGTATTTAATATTGCAACTTGCCTTCTCTACCACCCCATACTCCTCATCTTCCTTAAACCACTGTCTTTTCTTTTTCTTTTTCCTCTCGTAGTATTTAACTTTTCTATCATGCTATATAATTCACTTATTATGTTTAGTGTTTTATTGCTTAACCTGCCATCAGCTATAAGATCAGCTCCATGAGGGCAGAGCTTTTTGTTCATTGATGAATGTTAAGTACATAGAACAGTGCCAGACACCCTGACACATAGCTATGATCAATAATGAATTGTTAAGTTAACAATTGAATTAATAAATGAATTCTCCCAGTATTTCACTGTATTAGTGGAGCTGTATTTGAACACAGGCAGTCTACTGACTTCTGAGCCTGTGCACCTAAACTCTCTCTTTCTGTGTATATATGTGTGTATGTCGATGTATATATATACATATGTACATATACATACATATATATATTTAAATTCATTATTTAATCTTGTAAACAATTTTAATAGAAAATTAATCATTGTATATGATACAAAATCTAAAACAGATATAATATGGATATAATAGATATAATATTTTATATAATATAATACTTTTAGGATGGAATAAGAGAAACTCTTACTGTGGGAAGCTGTTTCAACTTCAGAATAACTATTTTGAAGATTAAGTTATTTAATATGTAAATGATTTAAAACATACTTGAAATAGAGTAGATGTTCAAAAGGGAAGCTATTAATATTTATAAAACATGAACAATGATAGCTATTGATTAAGTGGCTTTAAGGATTCAACTCTATGATCTATGTAGACATTACTGCAATGTTAGTTCCCTCCCTTTCCTTCTAGCCCCTACATTCAAGTTCAACATACTGCAGTTTATAACCGTCACAATTTTCATTTTATGTTTAGTATGAAAACGTAGACTGAAGACAAAGACAGTTTCTTGTTAAAAAGGGAGTATGATGTGGTGGAAATTACACGGATTTGGCATCAATAAAAATGTCAATTTTTCACTTATTAATTCCAGTTTTCTCAATTGTATATCAGGGATAATATTGCAAACCTTCTAGCACTGCTAACAAGATTAAGAATTAAGTAAGATTGTGTATGTCATTCTGCTAAACTCAAATTTCCTGCACTTGAGGGTGTGGGGAATATGTTCATAGTTTTGATCATTGTTTTCACTCAGTGCTGAAGAATTTTAAGCATCTTTTTTTTCTTTTTGGAACTACATAGCAGCACAATTTATTCTTTGAAAAAAAACTTAGAAATACCTAGATAATTCATAAACAGGAAAATTTTCTTTAATTATGATGCTTTTATTTTATTTTATTCAAAAAGAAAGTCACAAAAATTATAATCATCCTCATCAGTTCACTCAGTCCCATGTAATTCATTTTTTTTCATCTTGATTTTTGTTAGCACTTTTATGAATTCATCAGTTTTCCATTAGAGTTTAGAAAATTCTTATCCATTCAGATCAGCAGTATAGTCAGTTACCAGAAACCTATACTTGTCAGAGTCTTTTCCATGAATTCTTTGAAGATGAAAACCTTTAACAGGAACATTTTTGCAAAAGCATCAGAGTACACCCAGAACTGTCTGCAAAAGACAAAAGACTTAAAAAGGACCATGGTTAAAGATTTGATGAAAGTTCATAATAATGCAATTGACAAGGAAATTTAGTTATTTCTGAGGTATCCATTTTAAAGTAATAACTAGAATTATGACTTATAACATTATATCAGAACATATAAGATTTTTAGAAATTTCATGTAATGTCTGAAACATTTATATTAACATATTTCTATACAAATAGCCCAAAGAAGGTTTAGTATTAGTTGTTTTCTTTGTTTGTTTGTTTTTTTATACTGCAGGTTCTTATTAGTCATCAATTTCATACACATCAGTGTATACATGTCAATCCCAATCACCCAATTCAGCACACCACCATCCCCACCCACCGCAGTTTCCGCCCGTTGGTGTCCATACGTTTGTTCTCTACATCTGTGTCTCAACTTCTGCCCTGCAAACCGGTTCATCTGTACCACTGTTCCAGGTTCCACATACATGCATTAATATACGATATTTGTTTTTCTCTTTCTGGCTTACTTCACTCTGTATGACAGTCTCTAGATCCATCCACGTCTGAACAAATGACGCAATTTCATTCCTTTTCATGGCTGAGTAATATTCCATTGTATATATGTACCACATATTTATCCATTCATCTGTCGATGGGCGTTTAGGTTGATTCCATTACCTGGCTATTGTAAATAGTGCTGCAGTGAACACTGGGGTGCATGTGTCTTTTTGAATTATGGTTTTCTCTGGGTATATGCCCAGTAGTGGGATTGCTGTATCATATGGTAATTCTATTTTTAGTTTTTTAAGGAACCTCCATACTGTTCTCCATAGTGGCTGTATCAATTTACATTCCCACCAACAGTGCAAGAGGGTTCCCTTTTCTCCACACCCTCTCCAGCATTTGTTGTTTGTTCATTTTCTGATGATGCCCATTCTAGCTGATGTGAGGTGATACCTCATTGTAGTTTTGATTTGCATTTCTCTAATAACTGTGATGTTGAGCAGCTTTTCATGTACTTCTTGGCCACATGTGTATCTTCTTTGGAGAAATGTCTATTTAGGTCTTCTGCCCATTTTTGGATTGGGTTGTTTGTTTCTTTAATATTGAGCTGCATGAGCTGTTTATATATTTTGGAGATTAATCCTTTGTCCGTTGATTCATTTGCAAATATTTTCTCCCATTCTGAGGGTTGTCTTTTCGTCTTGTTTATGGTTTCCTTTGCTGTGCAAAAGCTTTGAAGTTTCATTAGGTCCCATTTGTTTATTTTTGTTTTTATTTCCATTACTGTAGCAGGTGAATCAAAAAAGATCTTGCTGTGATTTATGTCAAAGAGTGTTCTTCCTGTGTTTTCCTCTAAGAGTTTTACAGTGTTCCATCTTACATTCAGATCTCTAACCCATTTTGAGTTTATTTTTGTGTATGGTGTTAGGGAGTGTTCTAATTTCATTCTTTTACATGTAGCTGTCCAGTTTTCCTAGCACCACTTATTGAAGAGACTGTCTTTTCTCCATTGTATATCTTTGCCTCCTTTGTCATAGATTAGTTGACCATAGGTATGTAGGTATATCTCTGGGCTTTCTGTCGTGTTCCATTGATGTATGTTTCTGTTTTTGTGCCAGTACCATATTGTCTTGATTACTGTAGCTTTGTAGTACAGTATGAAGTCAGGAAGTCTGATTACTCCAGCTCCATGTTTTTCCCTCAAGACTTCTTTGGCTCTTCGGGGTCTTTTGTGTCTCCATACAAATTTTAAGATGATTTGTTCTAGTTCCATAAGAAATGCCGTTGGTAATTTCATAGGGATTGCATTGAATCTGTAGATTGCTTTGGGTAGTATATTCATTTTCACAATATTGATTCTTCCAATCTGAGAACATGGTATATCTCTCTATCTGTTGGTATCATCTTTAATTTCTTTCATCAGTGTCTTATAGTTTTCTGCATACAGGTCTTTTGTCTCCCTAGGTAGGTTTATTCCTAGGTATTTTATTCTTTTTGTTGCAATGGTAAATGGGAGTGTTTCCTTAATTTCTCTTTCAGATTTTTCATCATTAGTGTATAGGAATGCAAGAGATTTCTGTGCATTAATTTTGTATCCTGCAACTTTACCAAATTCATTGATTAGCTCTAGTAGTTTTCTGGTGGCCTTTTTAGGATTCTCTATGTATAGTATTATGTCATCAGCAAACAGTGAGAGTTTTACTTCTTCTTTTCCAATTTTTATTCTTTTTATTTATTTTTCTTCTCTGATTGCCATGGCTAGGACTTCAAAAACTATGTTGAATAATAGTGGTGAGAGTGGACATCCTTGTCTCGTTCCTGATCTTAGAGGAAATGGTTTCAGTTTTTCACCATTGAGAATGATGTTTGCTGTGGGTTTGTCGTATATGGCCTTTATTATGTTGAGGTAGGTTCCCTCTATGCCCACTTTCTGGAGAGTTTTTATCATAAATGGGTGTTGAATTTTGTCAAAAGCTTTTTCTGCGTCTATTGAGATGATCATATGGTTTTTATTCTTCAATTTGTTAATATGGTGTATCACCCTGATTGATTTGTGTATTTTGAAGGTTCCTTGCATCCCTGGGATAAATCACACCTGATCATGGTGTATGATCCTTTTAATGTGATGTTGCATTCTGTTTGCTAGTGTTGTGTTGAGGATTTTTGCATCTATATTCATCAGTGATATTGGTCTGTAATTTTCTTTTTTTGTTGTATCTTTGTCTGGTTTTGGTATCAGGGTGATGGTGGCCTCATAGAATGAGTTTGGGTGTGTTTCATCCTCTGCAATTTTTTAGAAGAGTTTGAGAAGAATGGGTGTTAGCTCTTCTCTAAATGTTTGATAGAATTCACCTGTGAAGCCATCTGGCCCTGGACTTTTGTTTGTTGGAAGATTTTTAATCACAGCTTCAATTTCACTACTTATGATTAGTCTGTTCTTATTTTCTGTTTCTTCCTGGTTTGTCTTGGAACGTTATAGGTTTCTAAGAATTTGTCCATTTCTTCCAGGTTGTCCATTTTATTAGCATAGAGTTGCTTGTAGTAGTCACTTAGGATGCTTTGTATTTCTGCGGTGTCTGTTGTAACCTCTCCTTTTTCATTTCTAATTTTATTGACTGGGTCCTCTCCGTCTTTTTCTTGATGAGTCTGGCTAATGGTTTATCAATTTTGTTTATCTTCTCAAAGAACCAGCTTTTAGTTTTATTGATCTTTGCTATTGTTTCTATTTCAGTTATTTCTGCTCTGATCTTTATTATTTCTTTACTTCTGCTAACATTGACTTTTGTTTGTTCTTCTTTGTCTAGTTCCTTTAAGTGTAAGGTTAGATTGTTTACTTGAGATTTTTCTTGTTTCTTGAGGTAGGCTTGTATACCTATAAACGTCCCTCTTAGAACTGCTTTTGCTGCGTCCCATAGGTTTTGGATCATCATGTTTTCATTGTCATTTGTCTGTAGGTATTTTTTGATTTCCTCTTTGATTTCTTCAGTGATCTCTTGGTTATTTAGTAACGTATTGTTAAGCCTCCATGTGTTTGTGATTTTTACAAGTTTTTCCTTGTAATTCATTTCTAATCCCATAGCATTCTGGTCAGAAAAGACGCTTGATATGATTTCAGTTTTCTTAAATTTACTGAAACTTGATTTGTGACCCAAGATTTGATCTTTCCTGGGGAATGTTCCATGCACACTTGAGAAGTAAGTGTAATCTGCTGTTTTGGCATGGAATGTCCTTTAAATATCAATTAAATCTATCTGGTCTATTGTGTCATTTAAAGCTTGTGTTTCCTTATTTATTTTCATTTTGGATGAACTGTCCATTGGTGTAAGTGAGGTATTAAAGTCCCCCACTATTATCGTGTTACTGTCGATTTCCTCTTTTATAGCTGTTAGCAGATGCCTTATGTATTGAGGTGCTCCTATGTTGGGTGCATATATATTTATAATTGTTATATCTTCTTCTTGGATTGATCTCTTGATCATTATGTAGTGTCCTTCCTTGTGTCTTGTAACATTCTTTATTTTAAAGTATATTTTATCTGATGTGAGTATAGGTACTCCAGCTTTCTTTTGATTTCCATTTGCATGGAATATCTTTTTCCATCCCCTCACTTTCAGTCTGTATGTGTCCCTAGGTCTGAAGTGGTTCTCTTGTATACAGCATATATATGGGTGTTGTTTTTGCATCCATTCAGCAAGCCTGTGTCTTTTGGTTGGAGCATTTAATCCATTCACGTTTAAGGTAATTATCTATATGTATGTTCCTATGACCATTTTCTTAGTTGTTTTGGGTTGTTTTTGTAGGTCCTTTTCTTCTTTTGTGTTCCCCACTTAGAGAAGTTCCTTTAGCATTTGTTGTAGAGCTGGTTTGGTGGTGCTGAATTCTCTTAGCTTTTGCTTTTCTGTAAAGCTTCTGATTTCCCCATCGAATCTGAATGAGATCCTTAGTGGGTAGAGTAATCCTGGTTGTAGGTTCTTCCCTTTCATCACTTTAAGTATATCATTCCAGTCCCTTCTTGCTTGTAAAGTTTCTGCTGAGAAATCAGCTGTTAACATTATGGGAGTTCCCTTGTATGGTATTTGTCTTTTTTCCCTTGCTGCTTTCAATAATTTTTCTTTGTCTTTAATTTTTTCCAATTTGATTACTATGTGTCTTGGCGTGTTTCTGCTTGGGTTTATCCTGTATGGGACTCTCTGTGCTTCCTCGGCTTGGGTGGCTATTTCCTTTCCCATGTTAGGGACGTTTTCGACTATAATGTCTTCAAATATTTTATCTGGCTCTTTCTCTCTTCTCCCTCTGGGACCCCTATAATGTGAATGTTGTTGCGTTTAATGTTGTCCCAGAGGTCTCTTAGGCTGTCTTCATTTCTTTTCATTCTTTTTTCTTTATTCTCTTCTGCAGCAGTGAATTCCACCATTCTGTCTTCCTGGTCACTTATCCGTTCTTCTGCCTCAGTTATTCTGGTGTTAATTCCTTCTAGTGTAGTTTTCATTTCAGTTGTTGTATTGTTCATCTCTGTTTGTTTGTTCTTTAATTCTTCTAGATCTTTGTTAAACATTTCTTGCATCTTCTCGATCTTTGCCTCCATTCTTTTTCTGAGGTTCTGGATCATCTTCACTATCCTTATTCTGAGTTCTTTTTCTGGAAGGTTGCCTATGTCCATTTCATTTAGTTGTTTTTCTGGGGTTTTATCTTGTTCCTTCATCTGGTACATAGCCCTCTGCCTTTTCATCTTGTCTGCCTTTCTGTGAATGTGGTTTTTGTTCCACAGGCTGTGCGATTGTAGTTCTTCTTGCTTCTGCTGTCTGCCCTCTGGTGGATGTGGCTATCTGAGAGGCTTGATGGGAGGGACACGTGGTGGATATAGCTGACTGTTGATCTGGTGGGCAGAGCTCAGTAAAGCTTTAATCCACTTGACTGTTGATGGGTGGGGCTGGGTTCCCTCCCTGTTGGTTGTTTGGCCTGAGGCAAACCAATACTGGAGCCTACCTGGGCTCTTTGGTGGGGCTAATTATAGACTCTGGGAGCGCTCAGGACAAGGAATACTTCCCAGAGCTTCTGCTGCCAGTGTCCTTTTCCCCAGAAGCCACAGCCACCCCCCACCTCTGCAGGGGACCCTCCAACAGTAGCAGGCAGGTCTGGTTCAGTCTTCCCTGGCATCACTGCTCCTTCCCCTGGGTCCTGTTGGGCACACTACTTTGTGTGTGCCCTCTAAGAGTAGAGTCTCTGTTTCCCCCTGTCCTGTCGAAGTTCTGCAATCAATTCCCACTAGGCTTCAAAGTCTGATTCTCTAGGAATTCCTCCTCCCATTGCCAGGCCCCCAGGTTGGGAAGTCTGACGTGGGGCTCAGATCCTTCACTCCAGTGGGTGGACTTCTGTGGTATAAGTGTTCTTCAGTCTGTGAGTTACCCACCCACCAGTTATGGGATTTGGTTTTACTGTGATCGCGCCCCTCCTACCATCTCATTGTGGCTTCTCCTTTGTCTTTGGATGTGGGGTATCCTTTTTGGTGAGTTCCAGTGTCTTCCTTTTGATGATTGTCCAGCAGCTAGTTGTGATTCTGGTGTTCTCGCAATAGGGAGTGAAAGCACGTCCTTCTACTCCACCATCTTGGTTCCTCTCCTAAGCATCATTTTTTATCTTAAAGTAGTCATATATATACTATAAAATAAAAATGAAAATTGACCTTTTTTTTAAAGTACTGGACATTTTGTACTCTAGAAAGCTATTTTAATTGTGTTTCAATTCCTCTCTTGGAGCAAATTTCACCCTTTTCTCATTTTAAAAGTAATTCAGAGGTGAATTTTGTGAAGGGCTAACTATAAGAAGCATTTTATGCAATTTCTGGCACTTAATATGTATTCAATAATTTCAGTGTCCCAAGCTTACCCTTAAAGCCTCATAAAATATTGAAATTAATCTCCATTGACTACTCTTCCTTTTCTCTTCCCTACCACATGCACAATAGCGCAGTCCTGTTTCAAAAATTTTAAGTTACTGAAATAGAGTACAGAACAATTCCATTGTTGATCTCATCTAGACCATTCTGTTTCTTTCCATTTCATGGAATATCTGCTGTTTGCTTTTCCCTATCACCTCCTGGAACTTTCTGTTTATCCTTTCTGCTTTACTACGGTAGCATTATCTCTTCTTTCTTTTCTCCTGTATGACAATGTTGACTTTTTTCTTCCCTTTTATTGCCTTCCTTTTTCTGGGATGACTATTTGAAATACATGAAGACTGAGCTATGGCAAAGATGTTAGTATTCATCTGGATGATTCAATTTACTAGGTATTTATAGTCAAATATGGAAAAATAAATCATATTACACAGTACTATTCAAAGAAAATTTCTCCTTAAGAAATGTTTTCAAGTGAAACATCATTTCCCTCAGGTATCTGTTTTATAAATTTAGATGATGATATATTTAGCTTCTTAAAATAAAGCATATGTATATATGCTATTTGCCACTACATATATACATAATATAATAAGTATATATATGTATGATGGCAATTAGTCAATATGGAAAAAGATGTAATATTTAGTGTCTCTGAAATTTTGGATATAGAATGTAAGTCCAAAGAGGCAGTTTTGAAAGAAATGATTTTGAAAATATTGCTGTCAACCAAAGTAGATGACGGATAGAAAGTTTTCTCAGACAAAACCATCAAGTAGAAACTGAAAAAGACCTGTTTCAGTAAAGCAGAGAATGTTTTGACTTGTATTTTAGAAAACTAAGGTGGCCCTAAATTCTAAAAGAAAACATAGAAATTAAAGGAACACTAACCTAGGGACTGCATTAAAAATCATATTTTTATACAACTGAAAATTGAGAGGATCATTTTCATATTCCTGATCAAATTGCTTTAGGAAAGTCCCTGCTTAAAATTAAACATGGCACAGATTCACTTTTTCCCCTTATGTTTTTAAGTTTAGACTATAATAGAATATAAAATGGACAAAGAAAGTAAATTACTTTGAGATACAAGAGATTTTTTAAAAAAACCATTTCAAAGGCTAAATGAGTTTCTGTGTATTCATGTTCTGAATCAGTACTTATTTAATGAGTCAGTGAATAATGAAATTGTCCTCATTTATTAAGGAACAAGTTGTTCAGTGATATACTTTTAAAATTGTGAATTATTTTAAGAATCGTGTATATAATAATAATAAGCTAGATTATGGTCTAATATATATATATATTTAGAAAGATTTCACTGCAGATAGATTATTCAAATTGATTTTTACAGCATATAATGATGCTAAGTAGAAGGATAAAAATGAAGGGTTCTTAAGAATTTCAGGTTTGAGAATATTATTGAGAGTTGTTAGAGAAAGTGTGTTTCATTTATTTATTCTACAGATATTTATGAAATGCCTACTAAGTGCCAGACACTATGTTGATAGTTGGGATACAGTGTTGGAAAGATAAGGACTCAGTTTGCAAGAACCACAGGTGAAGAGAGCAGGCACACATGTAAACAGTTTGTAGTGATAAGTGCAATAATAGAAGAATGCACATGAAGTTATATAGTTTTAGAGAAGGCGATACTGAGTCGATTTGATTGATTTTGTTATAATTACACAGAGGAAGTAATATTGAGTTCAAGGCTTGAAAGATAGGTAGAAGTTGTCCAGTGGCGAGGTGAAATCACACTCAAAGGACAAGAAAAGGCAAGTAGTTCAAAATGGCCATGTCTTGAAGGAGAGATGTGAAATTGCAGAGGTGGGTGGGGGCCATGAATTACAGAAAATATTTAAATACTAAAGATTGTGATTAAATAATTTTAAGGTGGTTTTCCTTATGTAGCTAGAGAATCTAATAAGTTAGGCACGGATGTATATTTGTTAAAGAGCAGGTATTCACATGATCTATAACAGTTTGTAAAATTACCTCTGTCTTCTTCAACATTCTGTCTTAAGTAGAAAAATATATATACTATCAAAATATAAGCATAGGTACTATGAATAAAAGTAAAAGTAAGTATAGGTACCATACACATCAGTTTTATAAATGAAGTATATGTAGTATGGATTATTTTAGAAAATACCCTTAAAAGCACTGTGGGTTTTTCTAAGTGTTTTTCTTACAATACATATTCTTTGATTAATGTATGTGTCCTTTCCTTAATTCTACTAGCATTTTTTTCACTACATTCCAGGCATATCAGAAGATATGAATTCACTCTGCAGTAATAAGATTGATTTTATTTTATTATTTTTTTATTATTAACATCTTTATTGCAATATAATTGCTTTACAGTGGTGTGTTAGTTTCTGCTTTATAACAAAGTGAATCAGTATACATATACATATATCCCCATATCTCCTCCCTCTGCGTCTTCCTCCCACCCTCCCTATCCCACCCCTCTAGGTGGTCACAAAGCACTGAGCTGATCTCCCTGTGCTATATGGTTGCTTCCCACTAGCCATCTATAATACATTTGGTAGTGTGTATATGCCAGTGCTACTCTCTCACTTAGTCCCAGCATACCCTTCCCCTTTCCTGTGTCCTCAAGTCCATTCTCTACTTCTGTGTCTTTATTCCTGTCTGGCTCCTAGGTTCATCAGAACCTTTTTTTTTTTAGATTCCATATATATGTGTTACCATATGGTATTTGTTTTTCCCTTTCTGAATTACTTCACTCTGTATGACAGACTCTTAGGTCCATCCTCCTCACTACAAAAAACTCAATTTCATTTCTTTTTATGGCTGAGTAATATTCCATTGAATACATGTGCCACATCTTCTTTATCCATTCATCTGTTGATGGACACTTAGGTTACTTCCATGTTCTGGCTGTTGTAAATAGAGCTGCAGTGAACATTGTGGTACATGACCCTTTTCAAATTATGGTTTTCTCAGGGTATATACTCAGAAAAGGGATTGCTGGGTCATATGGTAGTTCTATTTTTAGTTTTTTAAGGAACCTCCATAATGTTCTCCACAGTGGTGGTATCAATTTACATTCCCACCAACAGTGCAGGAGGGTTCCCTTTTCTCCACACCCTCTCCAGCATTTATTGTTTGTAGATTTTTTGATGATGGCCATTCTGACTACTAGGAGGTGATACCTCATTGTAGTTTTGGTTTGTATTTCTCTAGTGATTAGTGATGTTGAGCATCCTTTCATGTGTTTGTTGGCAATCTGTATATCTTTTTTGGAGAAATGTCTATTTAGGTCTTCTGCCCATTTTTGGAATGGGTTGTTTTTTGGATTTTGAGCTGCATGAGCTGCTTGTAAATTTTGGAGATTAATCCTTTGTCAGTTGCTTCGTTGCCAAATATTTTCTCCAATTGTGAGGGTTGTCTTTTAGTCTTGTTTATGGTTTCCATTGCTGTGCAAAAGCATTTAAGTTTCATTAGGTCCCATTGGTTTATTTTTGTTTTTATTTCTATTTCTTTAGGAGTTGGGTCAAAAAGGATCTTGGTGTGATTTATGTCATAGAGTGTTCTGCCTGTCTTTTCTTCTAAGAGTTTTATAGTGTCTGATGTCTAATTTGACCTTACATCTTTAATCCATTTTGAGTTTTTTGTGTTTTTTTTTTTTTTTTTTTTGACACGTTTAAGGTAATTATCTATATGTATGTTCCTATGACCATTTTCTTAGTTGTTTTGGGTTGTTTTTGTAGGTCCTTTTCTTCTTTTGTGTTCCCCACTTAGAGAAGTTCCTTTAGCATTTGTTGTAGAGCTGGTTTGGTGGTGCTGAATTCTCTTAGCTTTTGCTTTTCTGTAAAGCTTCTGATTTCCCCATCGAATCTGAATGAGATCCTTAGTGGGTAGAGTAATCCTGGTTGTAGGTTCTTCCCTTTCATCACTTTAAGTATATCATTCCAGTCCCTTCTTGCTTGTAAAGTTTCTGCTGAGAAATCAGCTGTTAACATTATGGGAGTTCCCTTGTATGGTATTTGTCTTTTTTCCCTTGCTGCTTTCAATAATTTTTCTTTGTCTTTAATTTTTTCCAATTTGATTACTATGTGTCTTGGCGTGTTTCTGCTTGGGTTTATCCTGTATGGGACTCTCTGTGCTTCCTCGGCTTGGGTGGCTATTTCCTTTCCCATGTTAGGGACGTTTTCGACTATAATGTCTTCAAATATTTTATCTGGCTCTTTCTCTCTTCTCCCTCTGGGACCCCTATAATGTGAATGTTGTTGCGTTTAATGTTGTCCCAGAGGTCTCTTAGGCTGTCTTCATTTCTTTTCATTCTTTTTTCTTTATTCTCTTCTGCAGCAGTGAATTCCACCATTCTGTCTTCCTGGTCACTTATCCGTTCTTCTGCCTCAGTTATTCTGGTGTTAATTCCTTCTAGTGTAGTTTTCATTTCAGTTGTTGTATTGTTCATCTCTGTTTGTTTGTTCTTTAATTCTTCTAGATCTTTGTTAAACATTTCTTGCATCTTCTCGATCTTTGCCTCCATTCTTTTTCTGAGGTTCTGGATCATCTTCACTATCCTTATTCTGAGTTCTTTTTCTGGAAGGTTGCCTATGTCCATTTCATTTAGTTGTTTTTCTGGGGTTTTATCTTGTTCCTTCATCTGGTACATAGCCCTCTGCCTTTTCATCTTGTCTGCCTTTCTGTGAATGTGGTTTTTGTTCCACAGGCTGTGCGATTGTAGTTCTTCTTGCTTCTGCTGTCTGCCCTCTGGTGGATGTGGCTATCTGAGAGGCTTGATGGGAGGGACACGTGGTGGATATAGCTGACTGTTGATCTGGTGGGCAGAGCTCAGTAAAGCTTTAATCCACTTGACTGTTGATGGGTGGGGCTGGGTTCCCTCCCTGTTGGTTGTTTGGCCTGAGGCAAACCAATACTGGAGCCTACCTGGGCTCTTTGGTGGGGCTAATTATAGACTCTGGGAGCGCTCAGGACAAGGAATACTTCCCAGAGCTTCTGCTGCCAGTGTCCTTTTCCCCAGAAGCCACAGCCACCCCCCACCTCTGCAGGGGACCCTCCAACAGTAGCAGGCAGGTCTGGTTCAGTCTTCCCTGGCATCACTGCTCCTTCCCCTGGGTCCTGTTGGGCACACTACTTTGTGTGTGCCCTCTAAGAGTAGAGTCTCTGTTTCCCCCTGTCCTGTCGAAGTTCTGCAATCAATTCCCACTAGGCTTCAAAGTCTGATTCTCTAGGAATTCCTCCTCCCATTGCCAGGCCCCCAGGTTGGGAAGTCTGACGTGGGGCTCAGATCCTTCACTCCAGTGGGTGGACTTCTGTGGTATAAGTGTTCTTCAGTCTGTGAGTTACCCACCCACCAGTTATGGGATTTGGTTTTACTGTGATCGCGCCCCTCCTACCATCTCATTGTGGCTTCTCCTTTGTCTTTGGATGTGGGGTATCCTTTTTGGTGAGTTCCAGTGTCTTCCTTTTGATGATTGTCCAGCAGCTAGTTGTGATTCTGGTGTTCTCGCAATAGGGAGTGAAAGCACGTCCTTCTACTCCACCATCTTGGTTCCTCTCCTAAGCATCATTTTTTATCTTAAAGTAGTCATATATATACTATAAAATAAAAATGAAAATTGACCTTTTTTTTAAAGTACTGGACATTTTGTACTCTAGAAAGCTATTTTAATTGTGTTTCAATTCCTCTCTTGGAGCAAATTTCACCCTTTTCTCATTTTAAAAGTAATTCAGAGGTGAATTTTGTGAAGGGCTAACTATAAGAAGCATTTTATGCAATTTCTGGCACTTAATATGTATTCAATAATTTCAGTGTCCCAAGCTTACCCTTAAAGCCTCATAAAATATTGAAATTAATCTCCATTGACTACTCTTCCTTTTCTCTTCCCTACCACATGCACAATAGCGCAGTCCTGTTTCAAAAATTTTAAGTTACTGAAATAGAGTACAGAACAATTCCATTGTTGATCTCATCTAGACCATTCTGTTTCTTTCCATTTCATGGAATATCTGCTGTTTGCTTTTCCCTATCACCTCCTGGAACTTTCTGTTTATCCTTTCTGCTTTACTACGGTAGCATTATCTCTTCTTTCTTTTCTCCTGTATGACAATGTTGACTTTTTTCTTCCCTTTTATTGCCTTCCTTTTTCTGGGATGACTATTTGAAATACATGAAGACTGAGCTATGGCAAAGATGTTAGTATTCATCTGGATGATTCAATTTACTAGGTATTTATAGTCAAATATGGAAAAATAAATCATATTACACAGTACTATTCAAAGAAAATTTCTCCTTAAGAAATGTTTTCAAGTGAAACATCATTTCCCTCAGGTATCTGTTTTATAAATTTAGATGATGATATATTTAGCTTCTTAAAATAAAGCATATGTATATATGCTATTTGCCACTACATATATACATAATATAATAAGTATATATATGTATGATGGCAATTAGTCAATATGGAAAAAGATGTAATATTTAGTGTCTCTGAAATTTTGGATATAGAATGTAAGTCCAAAGAGGCAGTTTTGAAAGAAATGATTTTGAAAATATTGCTGTCAACCAAAGTAGATGACGGATAGAAAGTTTTCTCAGACAAAACCATCAAGTAGAAACTGAAAAAGACCTGTTTCAGTAAAGCAGAGAATGTTTTGACTTGTATTTTAGAAAACTAAGGTGGCCCTAAATTCTAAAAGAAAACATAGAAATTAAAGGAACACTAACCTAGGGACTGCATTAAAAATCATATTTTTATACAACTGAAAATTGAGAGGATCATTTTCATATTCCTGATCAAATTGCTTTAGGAAAGTCCCTGCTTAAAATTAAACATGGCACAGATTCACTTTTTCCCCTTATGTTTTTAAGTTTAGACTATAATAGAATATAAAATGGACAAAGAAAGTAAATTACTTTGAGATACAAGAGATTTTTTAAAAAAACCATTTCAAAGGCTAAATGAGTTTCTGTGTATTCATGTTCTGAATCAGTACTTATTTAATGAGTCAGTGAATAATGAAATTGTCCTCATTTATTAAGGAACAAGTTGTTCAGTGATATACTTTTAAAATTGTGAATTATTTTAAGAATCGTGTATATAATAATAATAAGCTAGATTATGGTCTAATATATATATATATTTAGAAAGATTTCACTGCAGATAGATTATTCAAATTGATTTTTACAGCATATAATGATGCTAAGTAGAAGGATAAAAATGAAGGGTTCTTAAGAATTTCAGGTTTGAGAATATTATTGAGAGTTGTTAGAGAAAGTGTGTTTCATTTATTTATTCTACAGATATTTATGAAATGCCTACTAAGTGCCAGACACTATGTTGATAGTTGGGATACAGTGTTGGAAAGATAAGGACTCAGTTTGCAAGAACCACAGGTGAAGAGAGCAGGCACACATGTAAACAGTTTGTAGTGATAAGTGCAATAATAGAAGAATGCACATGAAGTTATATAGTTTTAGAGAAGGCGATACTGAGTCGATTTGATTGATTTTGTTATAATTACACAGAGGAAGTAATATTGAGTTCAAGGCTTGAAAGATAGGTAGAAGTTGTCCAGTGGCGAGGTGAAATCACACTCAAAGGACAAGAAAAGGCAAGTAGTTCAAAATGGCCATGTCTTGAAGGAGAGATGTGAAATTGCAGAGGTGGGTGGGGGCCATGAATTACAGAAAATATTTAAATACTAAAGATTGTGATTAAATAATTTTAAGGTGGTTTTCCTTATGTAGCTAGAGAATCTAATAAGTTAGGCACGGATGTATATTTGTTAAAGAGCAGGTATTCACATGATCTATAACAGTTTGTAAAATTACCTCTGTCTTCTTCAACATTCTGTCTTAAGTAGAAAAATATATATACTATCAAAATATAAGCATAGGTACTATGAATAAAAGTAAAAGTAAGTATAGGTACCATACACATCAGTTTTATAAATGAAGTATATGTAGTATGGATTATTTTAGAAAATACCCTTAAAAGCACTGTGGGTTTTTCTAAGTGTTTTTCTTACAATACATATTCTTTGATTAATGTATGTGTCCTTTCCTTAATTCTACTAGCATTTTTTTCACTACATTCCAGGCATATCAGAAGATATGAATTCACTCTGCAGTAATAAGATTGATTTTATTTTATTATTTTTTTATTATTAACATCTTTATTGCAATATAATTGCTTTACAGTGGTGTGTTAGTTTCTGCTTTATAACAAAGTGAATCAGTATACATATACATATATCCCCATATCTCCTCCCTCTGCGTCTTCCTCCCACCCTCCCTATCCCACCCCTCTAGGTGGTCACAAAGCACTGAGCTGATCTCCCTGTGCTATATGGTTGCTTCCCACTAGCCATCTATAATACATTTGGTAGTGTGTATATGCCAGTGCTACTCTCTCACTTAGTCCCAGCATACCCTTCCCCTTTCCTGTGTCCTCAAGTCCATTCTCTACTTCTGTGTCTTTATTCCTGTCTGGCTCCTAGGTTCATCAGAACCTTTTTTTTTTTAGATTCCATATATATGTGTTACCATATGGTATTTGTTTTTCCCTTTCTGAATTACTTCACTCTGTATGACAGACTCTTAGGTCCATCCTCCTCACTACAAAAAACTCAATTTCATTTCTTTTTATGGCTGAGTAATATTCCATTGAATACATGTGCCACATCTTCTTTATCCATTCATCTGTTGATGGACACTTAGGTTACTTCCATGTTCTGGCTGTTGTAAATAGAGCTGCAGTGAACATTGTGGTACATGACCCTTTTCAAATTATGGTTTTCTCAGGGTATATACTCAGAAAAGGGATTGCTGGGTCATATGGTAGTTCTATTTTTAGTTTTTTAAGGAACCTCCATAATGTTCTCCACAGTGGTGGTATCAATTTACATTCCCACCAACAGTGCAGGAGGGTTCCCTTTTCTCCACACCCTCTCCAGCATTTATTGTTTGTAGATTTTTTGATGATGGCCATTCTGACTACTAGGAGGTGATACCTCATTGTAGTTTTGGTTTGTATTTCTCTAGTGATTAGTGATGTTGAGCATCCTTTCATGTGTTTGTTGGCAATCTGTATATCTTTTTTGGAGAAATGTCTATTTAGGTCTTCTGCCCATTTTTGGAATGGGTTGTTTTTTGGATTTTGAGCTGCATGAGCTGCTTGTAAATTTTGGAGATTAATCCTTTGTCAGTTGCTTCGTTGCCAAATATTTTCTCCAATTGTGAGGGTTGTCTTTTAGTCTTGTTTATGGTTTCCATTGCTGTGCAAAAGCATTTAAGTTTCATTAGGTCCCATTGGTTTATTTTTGTTTTTATTTCTATTTCTTTAGGAGTTGGGTCAAAAAGGATCTTGGTGTGATTTATGTCATAGAGTGTTCTGCCTGTCTTTTCTTCTAAGAGTTTTATAGTGTCTGATGTCTAATTTGACCTTACATCTTTAATCCATTTTGAGTTTTTTGTGTTTTTTTTTTTTTTTTTTTTGTGGTATGCAGGCCTCTCACTGTTGTGGCCTCTCCCGTTGTGGAGCACAGGCTCCGGACACGCAGGCTCAGTGGCCATGGCTCACGGGTCCAGCTGCTCTGCGGCCTGTGGGATCTTCCCAGACCAGGGTATGAACCCGTGTCCCCTGCATTGGCAGGTAGAATCTCAACCACTGTGACACCAGGGAAGCCCTTGGGTTTATTTCTGTATATGGTGTTAGGGAGTGTTCTAATTTCATTCTTTTACATGTAGCTGTCCAGTTTTCCCTGCACCACATATTGAAGAGTCTGTCTCTTCTCCATTGTATATTCTTCCCTCATTTATCAAAAATAAGGTGACCATCTATGTGTGGGTTTATCTCTGGGCGTTATATCCTGTTCCATTGATCTATATTTCTGTTATTGTGCCAGTACCATACTGTCTTGATTACTGTAGCTTTGTAATATTGTCTGAAGTCTGGGAGCCTGATTCTTCCAGCTTTGATTTCATTCTCAAGATTGCTTGGGCTATTCGGGATCTTTTGTGTTTCCATACAAATTGTGAAATATTTTGTTTGAGTTCTCTGAAAAATTCCATTAATGGTTTGATAGGGCTTGCACTGAATCTGTAGATTGTTTTGGGTAGTATAGTTATTTTCACAATGTTGATGCTTCTAATCCAAGAACATGGTATTTCTCTCCTTCTGTTTGTATCATTTTTAATTTCTTTCATCAGCATATTATAGGTTTCTGCATACAGGTCTTTTGTCTCCTTAGGTAGGTTTAACTGTAGGTATTTTATTCTTTTTGTTGCAATGGTAAATGGGGTGTTTCCTTAATTTCTCTTTCAGATTTTTTGTCGTTAGTGTATAGGAATGCAAGAGATTTCTGTGCATTAATTTTGTATCCTGCTACTTTTGCAAATTCATGGATTAGCTGTAGCAGTTTTCTGGTAGCTTATTTAGAATTCTCTATGTATAGTATTATCTCATCTGCAAACAGTGACAGTTTTACTTCTTTTCTGATTTGGATTCCTGTTATTTCTTTTTCTTCTCTGATTGCTGTGGCTAAAACTTCCAAAACTATTTTGAATAATAGTGGAGAGAGTGGGCAACCTTGTCTTGTTCCTGATCTTAGAGGAAATGGTTGCAGTTTTTCACCATTGAGAGCGATGTTCACTGTGGGTTTCTCATTTATGACCTTTATTATGTTGAGGTAGGTTCCCTGTATGCCTATTTCTGGCGAGTTTTTATCATACATGGGTGTTGAATTTTGTCAAAAGCTTTTCTGCATCTATTGAGATGATCATATGGATCGTTTTTCTCCTTGAATTTGTTAATATGGTTTATCACAATGATTGATTTGCGTATATTGAAAAATCCTTGCATTCCTGGGATAAACCCCATTTGATCATGGTGTATGATCCTTTTAATGTGCTGTTGGATTCTGTTTGCTTGTAGTTTGTTGAGGATTTTTGCATCTATTTTCATCAGTGGTATTGGCCTGTAGTTTTCTTTCTTTGTGACATCTTTGTCTGGTTTTGGTATCCGGGTGATGGTGGCCTCATAGAATGAGTTTGGGAATGTTCCTCCCTCTGCTATATTTTGGAAGAGTGTGAGAAGGATAGGTGTTAGCTCTTCTCTAAATGTTTGATAGAAGTCTCCTGTGAAGCCATCTGGTCCTGGGCTTTTGTTTGTTGGAGGATTTTTTTTTTGCGCTACGCGGGCCTCTCACTGTTGTGGCCTCTTCCGCCACGGAGCACAGCCTCCGGATGCGCAGGCTCAACGGCCACGGGCCCAGCCGCTCTGCGGCATGCGGGATCCTCCCAGACCGGGGCACGAACCCACGTCCCCTGCATCAGCGGGCGGACTCCCAACCACTGCACCACCAGGGAAGGCCTGTTGGAGGATTTTAAATCACAGTTTCAATTTCAGTGCTTGTGATTGGTCTGTTTGTATTTTCTATTTCTTCATGGTTCAGTCTCGTCAGATTGTACTTTTCTAAGAATTTGTCCATTTCTTCCAGTTTGTCCATTTTATTGACATGTAGTTGCTTGTAGTAATCCCTCATGATTTTATGTACTTCTGCAGTGTCACTTGTTACTTCTCCTTTTTCATTTCAAATTCTGTTGATTTGAGTCTTCTCCCTTTTTTTTTGTGATGAGTCTGGCTAATGGTTTATCAATATTGTTTATCTTCTCAAAGAACCAGCTTTTAGTTTTATTGATCTTTGCTATTGTTTGCTTCATGTGTTTTTCATTGATTTCTGATCTGATCCTTATGATTTCTTTCCTTTGGCTAATTTAGGGATTTTGGTTCTCCTTTCTCTAATTGCTTTAGGTGTAATGTTAGGTTGTTTATTTGAGATAGTTCTTGTTTCTTGAGGTAGGATTGTATTGCTATAAACTTCCCTCTTAGAACTGCTTTTGCTGCATTCCATAGTTTTTTGGTCGTCATGTTTTCATTGTCATTTGTTTCTAGGTATTTTTTGATTTCCTCTTTGATTTCTTCAGTGATCTCTTGGTTATTTAGTAGTGTATTGTTTAGCTTCCATGTGTTTGTATTTTTTACAGATTTTTTTTCCTGTAATTTATATCTAGTCTCATAGCATTTTGGTCAGAAAAGATATTTGATACGATTTCAGTTTTCTTAAATTTAACAAGGCTTGATTTGTTACCCAAGATATGATCAATCCTGGCGATGGTCCATAAGCACTTGATGAGAAAGTGTATTCTGTGGTTTTTGGATTGAATGTTCTATAATTATCAGTTAAGTCCATCTCATTTAATGTAACATTTAAAGCTTGTTTTTCCTTTTTTATTTTCATTTTGGATGATCTGTCCATTGCTGAAAGTAGGGTGTTAGAAGTCCCTTACTATGACTCTGTTACTGTCAGTTTCCCCTTTTATGGCTGTTAGCACTTGCCTTATGTATTGAGGTACTTCTATATTGGGTGCATAAATATTTACAATTGTTACATCTTCTTCTTAGATTGATCCCTTGATCATTATGTAGTGTCCTTCTTTGTCTCTTGTAATAGTCTTTATTTTAAAGTCTATTTTGTCTGATATGAGAATTGCTACCCCAGCTTTCTTTTGATTTCCATTTTCATGGAATATCTTTTTCCATCCCCTCACTTTCAGTCTGTATGTGTCCCTAGGTGTGAAGTGGGTCTCTTCTGGATAGCATATATATGGATCTTGTTTTTGTATCCATTCTGCCAGTCTATATCTTTTGGTTGGAGCATTTAATCCATTTACATTTAAGGTAGTTATCGATATGTATGTTCCTATTACCATTTTCTTAATTGTTTTGGGTTTATTATTGTAGGTCTTCTCCTTCTCTTGTGTTTCCTGCCTAGAGAAGTTCCTTTAGCATTTGTTGTGAAGCTGGTTTGTTGTTTGAATTCTCTTAGGTTTGGCTTATCTGTAAAGGTGTTAATTTCTCCATTGAATATGAATGGGATCCTTGCTGGATAGAATAATCTTGGTTGTAGGTTATTCCCTTTCACCACTTTAAATATGTCCTGCCACTCCCTCTGGTTTGCAGTGTTTCTGCTGAAAGATCTGCTGTTAACCTTATGGGGATTTGCTTGTATGTTATTTGTTGTTTTTCCATTGCTGCTGTTAATATTTTTTCTTTGCAGTTAATTTTTGATAGTTTGATTAATGTTTGTCTTGGCTTGTTTCTCCTTAGTTTTATCCTGTATGGGACTGTCTGCGCTTCTTGGACTTGACTGAGTATTTCCTTTTCCATATTAGGGAAGTTTTCGTCCAAAATCTCTTCAAATATTTTCTGAGTCCCTTTCTTTTTCTCTTCTTCTTCTGGGACCCTTATAATTTGAATGTTGTTACATTTAATGTTGTCCCAGAGGTCTCTGAGACTGTCCTCAATTCTTTTCATTCTTTTTCCCTTATCCTGCCCTTTGGTCGTTATTTCCACTATTTTATTTTCCAGGTCACTTATCCGTTCTTCTGCCTCAGTTATTCTGCTATTGATTCCTTCTAGAGAATTTTTAATTTCATCTATTGTGTTGTTCATCATTGTTTGTTTGCTCTTTAGTTTTTCCAGGTCCTTGTTAAACGTTTCGTGTATTTTCTCCATTCTATTTCCATGTATTTGGATCATCTTTACTATCATTATTCTGAATTCTTATTCAGGTAGACTGCCTCTTTCCTCTTCATTTGTTTGGTCTTGTGGGTGTTACCTTGCTCCTTCATGTGCTATGTGTTTCTCTGTCTTCTCATTTTTCTTAACTTACTGTGTTTGGGGTCTCCTTTTTGCAGCCTGCAGATTGTTAGTTCCCATTGTTTTTTTGTGTCTGCCCCTAGTAGCTAAGGTTGGTGGGTTGTGTAGGCTTCCTGGTTGAAGGGACTTGTGCCTGTGTTCTGGTGGATGAGTCTGTATCTTGCCTTTCTGGTAGGCAGGACTGCATCCGGTGTTGTGTTTTGGGGTGTCGGTGACGTTATTATGATTTTATGCAGCCTCTCTGCTAATGGGTGGGGTTGTGTTCCTGTCTTGCTAGTTGTTTGGCATAAGGTGTCCAGCACTGTAGCTCTCTGGTCATTGAGTGGAGCTGGGTCTTAGCATAGGAATGGAGATCTCTGAGAGAGCTTTCGCCGTTTGATATTATGAGGAACTGGGAGGTCTCTGGTGTACCAATGTCCTGAACTCAGCTCTTCCACTTCAGAAGCACAGGCCTGACCCCTGGCCGGAGCACCAAGACCCTGTCAGCCACACGGCTCAGAAGAAAAAGAAGTAAAAAGATAAGGAAAAAATAAAATAAAGTTATTAAAATAAAAAATATATATATTATTAAAAATAATAATGTTAAAAAGTCATAAAAAAAGAAACGAAGAAGAGAGCAACCAAAGCAATAAACAAGTCCACCAATGATAACAAGTGCTAAAAACTATACTAAAGAAAAAAAAATACACAGACAGAACCGTAGGACAAATGTAAAAGCAAAGCTATGCAGACAAAATGACACAAAGAAACATAGATATACACGCTCACAAAAAGAGAAAAAGGAAAAGTAATTATGTATCTATATATTTTAAAAAAACGGGAGATAGCAACCAAATAAATAAAGAAGTCTACTAATAATAAGAAACTCTAAATGCTAAACTAAGATAAACATAATACCAGAAACAAATTAGATGCAGAAAGCAAACCCTAATTCTACAGTTGCTCCCGAAGTCCACCACCTCAATTTTGGTATGATTTGTTGTCTATTCAGGTATTCCATATATGCAGGGTACATCCACTTGATTGTGGAGATTCAATCCGCTGCTCCTGAGGCTTCTGGGAGACATTTCCCTTTCTCTTCTTTGTTTGCACAGCTCATGGGTTTCAGGTTTGGATTTGGCCTCGCCTCTGTGTTTAGGTCACCCAAGGGCGTCTTTTCTTTGCTCAGACAGGATGAGGTTAAAGTAGCATCTGGTTAGGGGGCTCTGGCTCACTCAGGCTGGGGGTAGGGAGGGGTACAGAATGCGGGGTTAGCCTGTGTTGGCAGAGGCCGGAGTGACGTTGCAACAGCCTGAGTTGCACCATGTGTTCTTCTGGGGAAGTTGTCCCTGGATCACAGGACCCTGGCAGTGGTGGGCTGCACAGGCTCCCGGGAGGGGAGGTGTGGAGAGTGACCTGTGCTCGCACACAGGCTTCTTGGTGGCTGCAGCAGCAGCCTCAGTGTTTCATGCCCGTCTCTGTGGTCCGCATTGAAAGCTGTGACTCGCGGTGTCTCTGGAGCTTGTTTAGGCAGTGCTCTGAATCCCCTCTCCTCGCACATCCTGAAACAATGGTCTCTTGCCTCTTAGGCAGTTCCAGACTTTTCCCCGGATTCCTCCCTGGTAGGTAGCCCCCTTCAGGCTGTGTTCACTCAGCCAACCCCAGTCCTCTCCCTGGGATCTGACCTCCAAAGCTGGAGCCTCAGCTCCCAGCCCCCACCCGCACCGGGGGGTGAGCAGACAAGCCTCTTGGGCTGGTGACTGCTGGTTGGCACTGATCCTCTGTGCGGGAACCTCTCCACTTTGCCCTCTGCAGAGATTGATTTTAATTATTATATTCAAACTTTCCTATCTAATGAGGTTTATCTTTGGTAATCTATATATGTACTGAAAAATGATGCCATTTCCAAATGTATTTTGGGTTTTTGGGGGAGGGAGTATTACCATAAAAGCAGGTTATAAACTGTGCAAACAAATTAGTTTTCATTACTTTAGATTTATCCCTGACCCACACTCTAATATTCAGCCTGATTATCAAATTTATTCCTAACGCTTGCTTCAAGATGATTCTGAGATGTTTTTGTAATTAAATCAGTTCTCAAGGGACAGATATTTTTCACCATTATGGATGTTTAAATACATGTGCTATCGGCACAGATAGCAATTCCCAAGAAGTTACCTATATATTTTGAGTAATAACATCTATGTCACAATAAATAAGTAGCCTCCTTAAATTAATACTTCAAAAACATTACTCACATAAATGTCCAAGTACTGACATGCTTATTAAAATAAATCACATTTCTTTGGAGTCATACTCTGTATGTAATCAGGAGACATTTCTATTCAGTAACATTTCTTTCAAACATTTTGCCTAAATTGAAAATAAATATCTGTTATACGGTTGCTTTACTATAAAAAGCTAAGTCATAATGTGTTAAAATTTTTGCTCGATTTTTATAATACTTACTAGTTAATAAAATATTAAATTTAAGAGTATAACAGACCTATTCATTCTAGATTTTGAAGTCCTTACAGCTGACAATCAGCATATTACTGAGTGGTATTCAGTCAAACTATTTAATCTCTCTGGGACCATGATAGTAGCTTCCATATTAGTGATTATTTTCAGTAATTAAGTTATGCTTGGCAAGTCAGTTGTTATAATGTCAGTTTCTTCACATTGCTACAATGATAGAATTACAGTTCTGATGTAATATAAAAAATCAAATAACTTACAGTTCTACTACGAGTTTAATTTGATTGTATCGTGAAGATCATTTCCATTGATAAAAGCCAAAAGATACAGTCTTCCTATGACAGGTTGACTTATGATCATTTCAATTGTTTCTTGGTAAATAAATATTAAGTTTCAGAATTCACTCACTTCTGTTATTGAAAAGAATATACATCTTTGATATTCTTCTCTCAAAGCAAGCATATCAAAAGAATCTTAGAAAAGCCATAGATATGTCTAATCAGATGGAGAGTATGATAATAAACAAAGTCAAGAGGAAATTTTATCACAAGAATGTAAAGAAAATCTCATACGTGTCATTAATATTTGCTAAAGTGTGACACATAATTGGAATATACAACGAAAGGACCTATCTTATTACTGACTGAAAAAAATGCACAACCTAAAAGTTGAGAGTTATGTTTTATTTGGCAGACATTCTTAGGACTTCAAGCCCGGGAGACAGCATCTCAAATAACCCTGATAGACTGCTCTGAGGAGATGAGGGGGGAGCTAGGATATATAGGAGCTTTGCAGCAAAGGGCAGGTAGTTGGGACATCAAAAGATTATTGTTAATTAAAGAAACCAGACATCTCTAGTTAGGGAATTTAGTGCTTTTCTATGTATGCAAAGATACAATAGTCTGGGATCACTGAAATCCTTCCTTTGATATGCACCTCAGCTATCTTGGGCCACTATCCTGTGTTTTCTCATCCTGAGTTTCCTCATGCTGCACCTTCAGGAGTAGCTGCAGTCTGATGACTGCTAGATGACTGACATTCTTTTTTTTCCTTCCTGAGTTCCCTCAGGGTTCACTGGTTGGGGCATGTGGCAGCAGCAGCTGATTACTAGATGAGCTTGGCAATGGGTAGCCCATTTGTCTCCATCCTGAGTTCCCTAAGTGCTCACCATCCGGGCTGCAGCAGTGTGATGCAACATCCTTTATTTACTGTCATGGCAAGCCATATTTTAGTTCTTACTATTAAAAATATATTTAATAGAATAAAGGGAAGTAACAGTAGATGTCTGCAGAGTATACTATGCTATAGAAAATAACAAATTTGAAGGTGAAAGTTGGGCTAACATTATACAGAGGATGTAAATGCAACGACAAAGAGACATCACAAAGTTAAGGTATTAAATGATGCTATGGCGGTGAACTTTTTACAACCCAGAAAAATCAGAAATCCCGTCCTGGTTTAAACATTGATAATTTCTCATTTGCCCTGCTGAATGTTTCATGATAAGGTGAACAAAGCACTCAGGGGAATTGCTACACTGGACCTACTTTTCATCATCAAGAGAAAACTGATTTGTGATAGATGGAAAAGCATGATAGAAAGTGATACTGTGATTTCAGAGTCCATAACCAAAGAAAAGTGTACTGCACATATCAGTCATGAGCCTTAAATTACTGACTCCCATGCAAGACTGTTTCTCTAATCACTTGGAAGATATGTTGAAAGATAGGTCCTCAGGCACCTCTTCAGATTGACTGAAATCAGAATCTCTGCAAATGGAAAAAAGGAATCTGTATTTCCAGGGTTTCCAGAGATAATCCTGCTGAGGAATCAGGTTTCCCAGGTAATTTTGCTGGGAACTGGTAGGAGTCTGTCTCCCAGGTTGAAATAGTTTACCTTTAATCACCAGTGCTCCAGCTCTGCCAAACTTTCTGGGAGTTGCCCTGTTCCTTTGGATGGAGAAAGGGTTCCAGTGGAAGGAGAATTAAGGATCAATCGGCCTTATGGGTATCTAAAAAACAGCACACATACTAAAAAGAGGTAGCTTCCCAATACTCTGCAGTCTTCCGTTTGTTTTGTTTTGTTTTTAATGAAAATGGCAAACAATGGAGAAGAAAATAAATCTCTCCTTACCTACTTTCCAGAAATCAGACTGTAGCCTAGCACAGGAAGCCTTTCTGCTATATTTCAATGCAGTTCTCTCAGGCTTTACCTGGAGGAAATCCTTCCCATATCTGGCAGTTGGCTGACTGTCAGTCATAGTTTTCTGCATTGGGAATTTTCAAAAATGTCTTCCTTTTATGTTTATATTTGTGGAAGTTGGAAGAGGATGCATAAGGGACTCCCAGCCTGATCTTATTTTAAACCTAACTTCTGCCTCATTGATTCTGTGTGACAGATACAATTGTTTCACTTCCATTGTCTCTGTCTTGAAATGCCCTACTGACCAAGGAGGAATTGAAAATGAAAGGAACAGAACTGTGACTATTCTATGTGTTTATGTAAATGTCGGTCACTCTAACAAATGTAAATAAGATCTTACAGACTCTACTTTAGAGCCTTAGTTAAATGTCAACAAATACAATTGCCCTTGATAGTCACCATCTAATAAGCTTCCATTTTTCATTGTTGACTTACTCTCTACTTAAATTATTTCACTTGAGGACACCGGTTATGGTTATTCCCTTTCCTTACCTCACTGCAAGGCAGATATGATGATATCTGTGTCCAGAGAACTTAAATAACTTGCTCAAGTCTACACAGTAAACAACTCCATTTATATTTTTATCTTCCCAGAGAAGATTCTTCCTTGGTATTTGAGAATAATTGAACCAAATACTCATTGCACAGATAAGATACAATTTGATCACAATATGCATATATATTTCTATTATTGAGTCTTAAAAACTCAGCCAATTTTTAAGAGTATAACATTTTACAATTTAGTCATTTCTTGAAACTTGAGCAAATTAATTTTGTCAAGATTTTTTGAGGTCTTAGAATGTCACTACAAAAAGATATATGTTGTTTCCATCTGCTGATATCTGATGCACGTCTTTGGGAAAACGGCAGATGACTGCAGGCTATATAGATTGCAAACTTAGTGATAAGTCAGTTTGAATACCGAATATTGAATATGAATAATTGTATTATTCCTTTGTCAAAGTGTTATTTATGCAGAGCTATGTGCACTATTGTTCCTTAACTATAATGGAGATAGCTTCATGAATTTTTTCCTATAAAAAGAATAATAACAATTAAATACTTCATGTATTAGTGTAGTTGCTTAAAACTCATGTCAAAGGATAGTCAATATTGATGAGTTTCACAGAGAGAAAAATTTTATTTCTTATTGTCCATTCTGGCTAGACAATTAAAATAAGGATCAGATTTAAGAGATCTGCATTCTTAACACATACTTTGCTCTTAACTCATTTTCCTGTCTTGGCCTTGCTTTTTCTTGCTTCCTTGTCCATAAAGTGTGGGATGAAGGTTGGAGGTTAAAAAGAATTAGTACACTGATATTCACACTCTACTCCTATATGGAACTGTTGGCCTGTGACATAAACAAATTTTCTGTTCCTAAAATCAAATGGTAGAAATCTTTTTCCAGTTTACAGGAAGTGAGTGGTAAAAGTTAAATTGGGATATTTTTCTTAATGTAAAACTTTCTCTCATAAAATTTTTCTTAATCCTTTAGAACCAGAAACCTCTTCTCTACTAATGAATACTAGCAGGTGATAAAATTAATTAGCAAATAGTAAATTGATATTAATTTGAACTGTAGAAAAGTGAAACACTAGAGAGCTCATGGTAACCTTATACATGTCATAATTCCTAGACTGTAGTAAACTCTGAGGAAAGATACTGTTATATTAATCACAATAACATTAGACCCAACCTATTAAATACTACAGAATAAAGAATAGTAGCATAAGTGGACTTATTAAATTACTAACTTTTTATTGTATAATAGTAATATTGCTAAGTCCTGGCTTCCGGTTCTGCAAATAAGGAGTTTGAAAGTCGCCACTCTGTCCTAACAACAAGTAAAAAGCTCAACAGACTGAAGAATCAATAACTCTTCTTGGATTCGTAAGAGAGGAAAGGACACAGGGCAAACTACTACCCCCCAAATTGGACATTCAAACAAGTTAATACAGGGAGGCATAGCTTACTGGAGCAGAGAATTGCAAGCAGAATGGGAAGCAATGTCTGGGTAGAAAAATCTGAACTGTAACTGGAAAATTGCTGGAGGCTCAGTGTGGACAGCTCAGAGAGTTAAAAACTCTTAGGGGACCTAGTCATCAAGAGGCCCCCACAAGAAGCAGCTATATGTTCTCTATTAAAAACCCACTTTAAGTATAAAGACACATATAGATTAAAAATAATTGGAAAGAGAAAAATATACTATACTAATGCTAATGAAAAAAAGTAGAAATAACTATCTTAATTTGAGACAGAGCAAACTTCAAAACAAAATTTATTAGGGATTAAGAAGGGTATTACATAATGGTAAAGGAGTCAATTCTCCAAGCAGACATGTGCCCCCAAAAAAGAGCATCAAACAATGTGAGGCAAAAACTGATAGAATTGCAAGGGGAAATATATTAATCCATTATGATAGTTGGAGAATTTAACACCCCTCTATCAGAAATGGACATATCCAGCAGGCAGAGAATCTGAGTGGAAATAGTTGAACACAAGAACATCATCAATCAACTGGATATATCTGACATCTATAAATTACATCATCCAACAATAGCAGAATACACATTCTTCTCAAGCTCACATGGGACATTCACCAAGCTAGGCTACATTATGAACCATAAAACAAATCTTAACAAATTAAAAAAAAAAAAAGAAATCATATCTGCTCTCAGACCACAATGGAATTGAATTAGAAATCTATAATGTAAATACAAATAGAAAATCCCCCAATACAGGCATAACTTGGAGATATTTTTGGTTCTGTTCCAGATACCTGTAATTAAGCAAAATACTGCAATTAAGTGAGTCACACAAAACTTTTTGTTTCCCAGTGCATAGAAAAGTTATGTTTACACTATGCTATAGTCTAGTAAGTGTGCAACAGCATTATGTCTAAAAAGTACCTTAATTAAAAAGTACTCTTGCTAAAAAATGCTAGCCATCATCTGAGTCTTCTGCGAGTTGTAATGTTTTTGTGGGCAGAGGTTCTTGCCTTGATGTTGATGGCTGCTGACTGATCAGGGTGGTGGGTGCTGAAGGTGGCTGTGGCGATTTTAAAATAAGACAACAGTGAAGTTTGCTCTATTGACTCCTCTTTTAATGAACGATTTCTCTGTAGTAGCATGCAATGCTGTTTGATAGCATTATATACACAGTAGAGCTTCTTACAGAATCGGTGCCACTCTTCTTAAACCCTGCTGCTGCTTTATCACCTAAGTTTGTGTAATATTCTAAATCCCTTGTTGTCATTTTAACAATATTCACAGCATCTTCACCAGGAGTAGATTCTACTTCAAGACACCATTTTCTTTGCTCATCCATAAGAAGCAACTCCTGATCCGTTCAACTTTTATCACCACATTGTAGCAATTCAGTCTTCAGGTTCTACTTCTAATTCTAGTTTTCTTGCTATTTCCACCACCTCTGCAGTTACTTCCACACTGAAGTCTTGAGCCCCTCAAAATCATTCATGGGGGTTGAAATCAACTTCTTCCAAACTCCTGTTAATGTTGATATTTGGACTTCTTCCCATGAATTACAAATGTTCTTAATGACATTTAGAATAGTGAATCATTTCCAGAAGCTTTTCAATTTACTTTGCCCAGATTCATCAGATGAATCACTGTCTGTGACAATTATAGCCTTTAAAAATGTATTTCTTAAGTGATGAGGCTTGAAAGTCAAAATTGTTCCTTGATCCATGGCTGTAGAATGGATGTGGTGTTAGCAGGTGTGAAAACAACATGAATCTTATTGTACATGTCCATCAGAGCTCTTGAGTGACCAGGTGCATTGTAGATGAGAACTAATATTTTGAAAGAAACCTTTTCTTCTTAGCAGTAGTTCTCAACAGAGGGCCTAAAATATACAGTAAACCATTTTTTAAACATGTATACTGTTATCCAGGCTTTGCTGTTCCATTTATAGAGCAACGCAGAGTCAATTTAGCATAATTCTGAAAGGCCCTAGGATTTTTAGAATGGTAAATGAGCATTGGTTTCCACTTAAAGTTATCATCTATATTGGCCCTAAAAACGAAGGTCAACCTGTCCTTTGAAGCTTTGAAGCAGGCATTGACTTTTCCTTTCTAGCTATGAAAGTCCTAGATGGCATCTTCTTCCAATATAAGGCTGTTTCATCTACATTGAAAACCTGTTATTCAGGGTAGCCACCTTCATTACTTATCTTAGCTAGATCTTCTGGATAATTTGCTGCAGCTTCTATATCAGCACTTGCTGCTTCACCTTGAACTTTTATGTTACGAAGAGGACTTCTTTCCTTAAACTTCATGAACCAACCCCTGCTAGTTTCAGACTTTTCTTCTGAACCTTCCTCATTGTGCTTAGCCTTCACAGAGCTGAAGAGAGCTAGAGCTTTGCTCTGGATTAGGTTTTCACTTAGGAAATGTTGAGGCTGCTTTTGTCTTCTATCCAGGGCACTTAAACTTTCTCTTTGTATACAATAAGATAGTTTTACTTTCTTATAATTCATGTGTTTACTGGAGTAGCACTTTTAATTTCTTTCAAGAACTTTTCCTTTGCATTCACAACTTGGCTGTTTGGCACAAGAGGCCTAGTTTTCAGCCTATCTTAGCATCTGCCATACCTTCCTCACTAAGCCTAATAATTTCTAGCTTTTGATTTAAAGTGAGAGACATGTGACTCTTCCTTTCACTTGAACACTTCGAGGTCATTGTAGGGTATTAGTTGGCATAATTTCAATATTTTTGTGTTTTAAGAAATAGAGAGGCTCGGGACAATTGAGAGAAATGGGGAAATGGCTGGTCAGTGGAACAGTGAGAACACACACATTTATAGATTGTTTGCTGTCTTATATGAGTATGGATTGTGGCACTTCAAAACAATGACAGTAATAACATCAAAAATCACTGATCACAGATCACCAAAAATATAATAATAATAATGAAAAAAAGTTTGAAATATTGCAAGAATTACCAAAATGTGACACAGAGACAGGAAGTGAGCAGATGCTGTTGGGAAAATGGTGCCAATAGACTTGGGGACTCAAGGTTGCCAAAAACCTTTAATTTGATAAAAGTACAATATCTGTGAAGCAAAATAAAGTGAAGTGCAATAAAATAAAGTATGCTCTACATCGAGATTAAACAATAAACTTCTAAATAACACATGGACCAAAGAAGAAATCTCAAGAGAAATATCAAAATATTATGAGCTAAATGAAAATGAAAGCACACTTTATCAAAATATGTGGGATGCAGTGAAATCAGTGCTTAAAAGGAAATTTATGGCATTGAATGCATATATCAAAAAAGGAGAAAGATACAAAGTCAATCTAAGTTTTCTCCTTACAAAACTAGAATAAGAAAGATAAATTTAACATAAAATAAACAGAAGAAATAAATAATAAGAATTAGAACATAAGTCAATGAAAATGAAAACAGGAAATTAGTATAAAAAAATCACTGGGTGGTTTGTGACCACCTAGAATGGTGGGATAGGGAGGATGGGAGGGAGGGAGACGCAAGAGGGAAGAGATATGGGAACATATGTATATGTATAACTGATTCACTTTGTTATAAAGCAGAAACTAACACACCACTGTAAAGCAATTATACTCCAATAGAGATGTTAAAAAAAAAATCACTGAAACCAAAAGGGGTCTCTTTGAAAAAATCAATGCTAACTAAAAAAAAAAAAAAGAGACAAATTGCTAATATCAGAAATGAAAGAGGGGACATCACTATAGATCCCATGGACATTAAAAGGATAGTAAATGAATAGTATGAACAATTTTACTCCCACAAATTTGATAACCTGAATGAAATGGATCAATTCCTTGAAAGATATAGTTTGTCAAAACTCACACAAGAAGAAATAGACAATCCAAATAGGCCTATGTCTGGAAAATAAATTGAATCCATAATTAATAACCTTCCAAGACAGAAAGTACAAGGCCCAGATGGGTTCCCTGGTGAATTCTATCAAACATTTAAGGAAGAAATTATATCAATTCTCTACAATCTCTTTCAGAGTGTAGAAATAGAGGGAATATGTCCTAACTCATTCTTTGAGGCCAGTATTACCCTAATACGAAAACCAAAGACATTTTGAGAAGAGAAATCTACAGACCAAGATCTGTAATGAATATAGATGTAAAAATCTGCAACAAAATTTTAGCATATCAAATTCAGCAGTGTATAAAAAGATTTATATACCATGAGCAAGTAGGATTTATTCCAGGTATGCAAGGCCATTTTGGCATAAGGAATCAATTACTGTGATCCATCATATCAACCTGCTGAAAAAGAAAGATCACGTGACTATATTAGTAGATATAGCATTTTATTTATAGTGTCCGAAGAAGTAGAAACCACCCAAATATTCACCTACTAATGAATGCATAAACAAAATATAATGTGCCCATAAATGGAATATTATTAAGCAATAAAAGTAATAAACTACTGATACAAGGTACAACATGGATGGACCTTAAAATATTAGCTGAAGAAACCCAGTCACAAATATTCATATATTGTATGATTCCATTTGTATGAAATGTCCATATTAGGCTAGCCTATAGAGACCAGAATTAAATTAGTGGTTGCCTTAAAATGGGTGATTTGGGTGGGGTTGGGGAAAGTGGCTGCTAATGGATATGGAGTTTCTTTTGAGGATTGATGAAAATGTCCTACAATTAGATTGTCGTGATGGTTACACAACTCTGAATATACTAAAACCAATTTTAAATGGATGAGTTGTATGGTATGTGAATTATACCTCAATGATACTACTGAGAAAAGAAGATATAAAATCCTAGGTTGGTCCTGCTGAGTGATGAGTTAGATAATTATTTCAAATTCATAAAAAAATTGAGTTCTACGGTTAATCCAAATTGTAGAACATCAAATATTATTCAGAAATTCCTGAAACATGCTGGGTAAACAAACAAATTTCAAAGAAATGGCAATCAGCTAGGCAGGATACCACTCACAGATAAAAATAGATGCCAGAAGACAAAGTGCAAAAGGAAAATAATCATAAACCTAAAATTCCAAACTAGCCGAGCCATTCTTTAAAAATAAGGCCAAAATAAATATTTTTTCAGGCATACAAAGACATAAATATTTCCTACTCAAAATTTTCCTTGAAGAATTACAAAAAGATCTTCTATATCCTCAGTATTAACCTAGAGAAAAGAAGCTGCACTAATAAAGCAATAGTGAACCAAAATATTGGTAGATAATGGTGATACAAAATAAGTAATGGGTCAAAAATAATAGTCCCAGAAACAGAATAATGAAAAAACATGTCTGTCACTGTGGATATGTGTATTTTAAAATGCTAAACGTAGGTAATAGATAATCATGAGAAAGTTATAAGTTGAAGGAGACTGAAGAGAAATTAAAGTGTACTATTTTCCTTGTTTTATTGAGAGGGAAAATAGACATTTTTAGACTTTTCAAGTTTGAATTAATATTGCTGTTAAAAAATTTAATAAACTTTTCCAGTAATGGCAAATAACTCATTATCCTAGCAATGAGTGTAACTAAAAAAAAAAAAAAGGTTAAAGCAACAACAAAAAATTAAAAGACTCTTTGACAGCATGAGAAAATTAGCAGTATAATAAAGAATCACTGGAAAAGGAAGACAGAAATCCAGAGTGTTGAGTCCTATATTTCTTTTGTGGAGGCATTTGCTGATTCCAGGAATAAGCAGCCAAAAGCTAAGAAACTGAAGGGTACATTTAGCAACTTCTTAGGCTAGAAGGACAAAATTCAGAGTCCAGGTTCCAAAACAAATTTCAGAAATATATACTTTCTCTTTTAGATCCTCAAAGGCTATAGTCTAGCAACAGAGGAGAAAAAGGAGAAGGTAAACTCTCCTGGGAACTATAGCAACTTGAGGAAATGCAGCCAAACTGTACTATAAGAGGGACATTTGTTAAAAGAAAGAAAAGTTAAACTATAAAGTCTTCATCTTAAGAATACAGGACTCTGTTTCAGGAAATATATTTTAGAGTGCTCTTTTTCAATTTCTTAGACTACAACCCACAGTAAACATTACATTTTACATTAGGATCCAGTAGCAAAAACACCTAAACCTTAAATTGACTTATGATTCATGAAACATGATTTACACCTGTTATGTGTTATAGTCTTATATCCTTCATTTTATTTTCTTCTAATTTTTTAATGATGAGTGTGAACTAAATTAATTTTAGAACCTACTACTGACTCACAACTCACAGATTTAAAAACACTACAACAAAGAATCTCTCACTCATGGGCATTAGAAAAGAGACATCAACAAAGATAATCATAGAATAATGTTTATAAATTAGAAACAGGTTAAATTGTATCAATGTGGGAATGTACTACATACTTTAAATGTGTGCATTTTATAGTACATGTTATACCAAAAATGATTAAAATATGGAATAAAGATGAGAACCAACTGTATAGATAAAATATAATTTTGATTGATAAAATATATTTTCCAAACTTGTAAGCCAATATATTTGAAAATTTCAATGAAGTGGATGAATTCTAGAACTATATAAACAGTCAAAACTGGAACAAGTATTAAAAAGCATATTTTAATGAGCCAAATGTTCCTGAGATTTAAATTGAGACTTTATTCTGCAGCATTATTGCAGAATAACCTGACTTAATACAATGAATAAATTGTGGGATATACCTAGGTTTGAATACAATATAACAAGAATTCATAATGATTTAGGTTTTTAAACTGCAAACAGGATAGTTCTTAAAATACACTTTTACATTAAAAGTAAGAAATTGTATTTATAGGAAAATATATTTTAAATATTTTTAATTTAAGTAATATAAGGGAGAGGCTTTGCACAGAGTGATGGAGATAGTGTGTAATGAATAGTACCTGAGGTCCAAATTAAACATAAATATATAACAAATATAGAAAAATATTAATCATTACTAATGCTAGGTCTTGGGAATATTGATATCTGTAATATTATTTTTATAATTTAATGTGCTTTTAAAGTCTTTGTTAAAATTTACCTTTACTTTTTGTCATTCTTGAATCACATAGGCGTTTATACTTCTTTTCTTTATCTCATACCTTCATATATTCATTGCTTAAGTTTTTAAATTATAATATTATAGTTCATTATATTATTTTCTTGCTCTTAATATTTGTGATTCATCTAAGTGTGCCTAACAGCATAGTGTCTGACAGTTCACTTTCACAGAAAATGATCTTGAATTGAATTGAGTTAAATATATTGTTCTGGTATTCTTCTGATATATATCAAATTAGTACTAATTTTTTTAGATTTAAGGGAAGAATAATTTTCTTGTGAATGTGAATCTAGTAGGTTTCTAACTTTATCCTCTGGCCCTTTGCTTGTCCCTGAAAATCGTGTTCTGTTCTTCTTTAGGCTGTTAGAGGAGAGGAGCAGCAAAGGGTTGTAAATTGATTGGTCATGTGATTGTGGGAAGTCCTTTGAGCCTCCATGACTTGTTAGACCCAAAGGGCTAATTTCAGCTTTGGAAAAAATATATATACTTTGAAATGTAATAAAGCCTAAATTGGAAAATAGCTTTTATAAGTTCTTCAATATAATGTGAAGTCAGTTGAGTTTTTCTTTTGTTACGGATATTGGAATTATACCATAAAGTTTTTCCTGTCATATGTAGAAGAAATATTAAGATTATAATATATATATGTTAATTATTAATATTCTTAATTGCACTTTCTATCTAAGCCATTGAGCATACCTAAAATATTTAAATATAATACTTTTAATGTTATATGAAATATAAATATATGCAATGTGATACATAAACTGATTAAGAATCAACTTAAGGCAACTTCTTTCCTTTTGAAATAGAGTCCTCATTATATTGGCTTAATTCAGAGGTCTTTAATTTAAATGCTGAATATCCCTAGAATCGGGCAGAATTTAGATAATCTGACAGCTGGATGGAAAAAAAAATTACATCTTTGTTTTCATGAACCTCTCACTGAAATTTAGCTTTTCTTCAATCATAAATTTTGATTACCCCATAGTATTAGCAGTATCAATCAGATATCTTCATATCTCATTGCAGTCGTTACAGGTAATCTTGAAATATCACTACTTTAAAATTATGGTAGTTATTAGACTCACTGCAAGATATTAATATTTAATGCATTATCAAGAAGTGCAGACATTTTACTATATTACAATTAAAATATTTTAATAGCGATTTGAATGTAATTACTTTTTATAATTTTATATATTTTATTTATTTACACGATTTTTCTGATTTGAGATAGGTCCTTAGGCTTATAGACTATCAAAGAACTAAAACACTTCTTTGTGATATTTAATGCAGAAATTAATATTTAACAGCATAAAAATAAATATATAGAAATAAAATATTTATTTGTTAAAGTAAAACTGTGTTTTATAAATGTGAATTATATCTTTTAAAAATATTATCATGGCTAACATTACAATCTGCATCTATGCTCACATGGATGCTTTTAGGACATTTCAAAATACGATAGGTAATGGTTGACCAGTGTTGTTTAGGAAAATTTGCTTGAGGTTTTTTTTTGTTTTGTTTTGTTTTGGTTTTTGTCTGTATGCCACTGGGTTTGGCATAATGTTGGAAATTCCCAGTTGGTGAGGCTCTAGGGATGAAGACAGGCGTATTTCATTTGTATTCTCACAAAAGGATAGTAATTCTAGAACTTTCCAACATTCATTGGGCAGGGACTAGAGATAGTTATTTGGCGGAAGTTGACAGGACTATTTAATGAGTTAGGGCCCAGGAGTAATCCCAAAGTCATTAAAATTTTTTCTAAGATCTCTGTGAAATGTGGTTTATTTGGTAGAAAATGATGCAAGTAAATTGAAGAGAACCAGAAATTTCAATGTAACTAGTTCCGTGTAGAACTGTTTTCCTATCTTCCAAGAAATAAATTAGCCATTTTCTAAGATCTCAATAAATTTCCCCCTTCCTAGAGTCTCAAGCAGAGGATGAATAGGGCAATATAACTGAAAGCCTCTTTGGGGATTTTCCTATCAATAATTCACTCTGAGTTAGGAGCACTGCATTCTTATTGTATTAATACAATGTTTCTTATCATGGCATAGCCTTGCACCTGCACTGTGGCATAGCTCTACGTCTTCAGATAACCAATAGGAACCTAATTTCTCTTCAGGGTCTGAGTGCCTTAGTGTTGTAATATACATGGGAAATATCTAGGGAGAAATTTACATCTAGCAACAGTGAATTCTTCATACTAAAACAAGATACATATTTTCCTCTGCATTGTATTTTTGCAAATATGATCAACATTTATTCAGGGAAAAACAGCCACCGATCATTACCAATAATAAAATAATATACACACATTTGCCCACAAAAAATAAACAAACAAAACTCATTTCAAACTTATCATATGCCGAGCATGATGTTAATCCTTGGAGGTATAAACTGACAAGGGTATACTACTGCTCTCTAAGGAGCTAATTTTGATTACTTTACAGTAGACACTATAATATTATCTTGCCCCCTCCCCTTAAAAAATGTGTTATCTTTTTAGTGTGTAATAGTCTACAGGCTCACCCTTCATCTTGTTCTTTGATCTACTGTTTGCATGTTGCTGATTTCATACTAACGGTGCAGTTCAAGATGTTAAAGAACCTGAACTGTTTAACCTGTAGACTTCCCCGCAGTCTAAATGTTGCTGATTTTAAACTCATTGTGCAGTTAAAGAAGTACTTCTGTCCATTGTTTTTTTCCTGTATATTGACAGGTGGGTTCAGAGGCTTGTTCAGACTCAGATTCCATTCCTTTGACAAAACTTAAGTTAGTGGTGTGTTCTTTCTTCAGGAGGGATGCAATGTCTGCTTCTCTCTATTCTTGTAGCAACTACAGCTGTAGATGGTCAATGCTTAGATCCATTCATTCATTGGGACTTCAAAGTGATGGTATTGTACTTTAGTAATTAAAAAATTATCAACTAGAAATACTTCTGTAAAGTGGTACTTTCTTTAAAGTATTATTTGGTTTTCCAGTGGTACAGCTTATATAAAAAATTTAGGACAGGGACTTTCCTGGCAGTCCAGTGGTTAAGACTCCACACTTCCAATGCCAGGCACAGGTTCGATTCCTCATCTGGGAAATAAGATCCCACATGCTGTGTCATGTGGCCAATAAATAAATAAACTAATTAATTTTTAAAAAGGTAGGTCATTCATGCTTGTTTTTCTCTTTTATTTCCAATTGTCAAGATAATGAATGAGCTCCCTTATTATTCTCCAAAGTAAAAACTCATTAATTTAAAAGTTTTTGATGAGTTTCAGTCCATTGCAATGATTTTCCTTATGGATGCTCAAATTTTCTCTTCTTTGACCGGTGTGTATCTTTTAATGTTACCCCTGAAATTTTTTTGATATGACTCTAACAATCTTTAGTTGCTTCCTTGCTATCAAGAAATATGACAAGGTATTTCATGATAATTCTATACATTTACCGCTCAATTCCTGGAAGCAGCCATTTCTCTAAAGGACCCTGATTTCTTTCCAAAGGGAATGACATTTACAATGTGGATGTTAGAGATACTCTTTGCTATTGAGTCGCTAATTTCATCTAGGCCTTTTGAATAGACAAAGCTAGTGTGTAGTGTGTGTATGTGTGTATGTGTATGTATAGTAATAAAATACTACATAAGTAAACAATGACCCTACCAAATTAAATTCAGGGTTACAGGGTTTACACTTAACCTCCTCTGTATTCTATCTGTATCTCTTTTGTTGCACCCAGAGAATACTCATTCACTTGTGCACAGGAGAGGATGCAATTAGAAAGTTTCGTGATTATTCATTTACTTTTACCACATCACAGTCACTGTTATGGACTGAATTGTATCCCCTCAAAATTCACATGTTGAAGCCCTTACCTCCCTATATTTGGAGATAGGGCATATAAGGAGGTTATAAGTGTTAAATGAGGTTATAAGCATGGGGTCTTAATTTGATAGGACTGTTGTCCTAAACAAGAAGAGGGAGACACACCAGAGAGTTCTCTTTCTGTCTCACACACAAAGAAGTCATGGGGGGATACAGCAAGAAGGTGCTCATTTTAAAGCCAGAAAGAGAGTCACCAGAAACCATTCCTGATGGCATCTTGATCTTGAACTTGTAGCCTCCAGACTGTGAGAAAATAAATTTCTGTCCTTTAAGCTACCAAATCTGTGGTATTTTGTTATGGCAGCCCTAGCTAAGACAATTACAAGCATCTCAAATTAACAATACTAATAGTACCACTACTTGTATGACTTGGAAATCAGTTAACAATTTTTGTGTAAGCTCTCCCCATTTTCCACCCATGGTTCACAGTTGACTATATCTTATCACAACATAAAGCCATTACTCACTATTTCTCCCTTTTAACTTTCATTTGTTCTTAGTTCAATGAGTAACTATACATATTTAATGCTCATTGCTGGTCTTAATATCTATTCAGTTATGTTGGCTGTCTGCACCTTATTTTCTAGTAAATTCTTCAGGAAAGGCCTTTGAAAATAAGAATCCATAAATTTTTGGTGATAAATGTTTAGCCCTACTCTTTGTACTTAAAAGCCAGTTTTTCTGGCTATATGTCTGTGGCTCATATTTTTTTCCCTTAGGTATCTTAAATATGTTACTCCATTTATTTTATGGCATATTGCATTGCTTTTATGAAGTCTGATGATAATAAACTACCCTTTCCTTTATAAGTCACTTGCTCTTTTCCCTAGATCTCCAAAGGAATTTTTATTGTTAATGTTGAATGATTTTATAAGAATATGACTTGCTTTTGGTTATTCCAAGTTGATATTCTCAGTTATGTAGGGTGCTCTCTCAATATATAATTTTTTTTTAATTTCAGGAAAGTTTCTTGAATAATATTTAGTATTTGTTCTCATATTTGATTTTCTTCTTCATGGACTGCATTTATAAATATGTTGGATTTCTTTGCCTAATGTAAACATTATTTTCTGACAAATCATTCTTATCATTTTCTTCTTTTCACTTTTAAGAAAATAAAGACTTATTTTCATCCTCTAGTTGCCTGATTGTTGTTTTTATTTGCTCTTGCATTTCTTCTATTTTAGTCTTCATTTCTGAAAAGATTGTTTTATTTAATTTCTGTTTCTTTTCCAGAGTTATTTTTTAAGACGGAAAATGTTGCATCAGTTACAGTTTTATTTTAACTTACTTTGTGGTTATATCTTCTTCTTATAATGTTATTATTCAGAGCACTGCCATTTTGCTATTTTGCTTCATATTCTCTTTTTTTTTTTTTTTTTTTTTTTTTATCTATTGTGGCCTCTCCCGCTGCGGAGCACAGGCTCAGCAGCCATGGCTCACGGGCCCAGCCGCTCCACGGCATGTGGGATCCTCCCGGACTGGGGCACGAACCCGTGTCCCCTGCATCGGCAGGCGGACTCTCAACCACTGCGCCACCAGGGAAGCCCTCTCTTTTTTCTTTGTCTAGGTTGTTACTACAATATTTTCTTATGCTCATTTTCAATGCTAAATTAAATTCTCTAAATTTTAGAAGAAATTAGATACACAATAATTTTTATTAACTTCAGAGTCTCCTTTTCTATTGTTTACACATGTCTTCAGAAATTTGGCAAATTATATTCTGAAATTCACCAGTCTTATTATTTTTCCCACTTTTATGGGTGCCTTCTCTGTCCTCCATCTCTATTATCCCTTTTCTATTCAATTTTGATTCTAATCCCAGGAGGTTTCTCTTAGTGAGGAGGCTTTCATGAAAGGGATCCCTGTTTGGTCATTTTTGAGATTTCAGAGGTTGTAATCTGCTTTAGCATCTTCAGACGTTGCTGAGGGACTTTGTGACCTATTGAATTGGGCAGGCCCTCTCCCAGCTCAAGCCACTATGAATTCACATTGACTGTTTTCATGTTCTCCTGTTTGCAGGTCTTTCAGAGGCTCTGCTGCTTTCCTCTGCCTCCTCTTGCTCTAATACTCTACAGGTCTTATGGGTAACAGCAGTTTGTTTTCACCTACGTGTAATTTGGTGTTTCTGGTTATATCCTGCTACTTAGTTTTGTTATAATTATTGCCCATGAGTTTTTGGCTTTGCTGTTTATCTGCCTGGTTTAATGTGGGGATTTGGAGATATTCAAGCATTAAGCAGCCACTACCACCAGTTGCCGCCACCCCCCCGCCCCCACCCCGATTCTTGAGATCTCAGTAGCTACTCAGTAAGCTCCTAAGAAGTGCCTGCTTTGGTGCTTCAGGTTGATTTATTTATAGAGGATTCCTTGACTTTCCCTCACTGGGCCCTTGCAGGGTTTGTGCAGGCCTCTAATTACCCGTATTAAAACCTTCTGTGTATTTGAGTGAACTCTGATACAATTATAATTTGAAAAAACAAGATAATACTGTGGATTTGGAAGAAAGAAGTGCTTTAAGTAGATAGCAGAAAAAATCATACCAATTGTTTGGTGCTATAATAAGAGGTAGACCTGAAATTTTAGAAAACAATAATAAGATTTTTATTGATGAGACCTGTGCAGTGGAGAGTTGAAGCACTAAGTTCTTTATTTCCCTCCTTTGGAAAAAGTTAGAGGTACTGACTACATTTAGAGTTGATTATTTTTAAAAACGTGTGTACAAATAGTCTCAGCAACTGTGGGAAGAAAATTCAAATAGGGTTTGTTTTGAGGATGGAATACCTTAACTCATTTATTCATAAGTCTAAAAGAGATTTTGAAGTGTTTCAAAATACCTGCCTATGGTAGGTTATTAATTTAACATAAGTTTCTTGATGCCCTGTTTGGTATTTAATAAATATAAATTAAATAAATATACAAATTAGTGTAGTTAAATACTTCATAGGAAGAAATATATGGCCATTAAGACCTTCAATATTTATTTAAATGTTAGAAATAATAAAAGCTATTAAAAAGAGATCATTGCACGTATTGTTTATATGTGAAATTCCAATGCTTTATAAATTAAACTTTTAGCAAATAAAAATGCAGTTTGATCACTGAAGTTTGAAGAGAGACCAAAAAACAATGATCTTCTTTTCCTTCCCCTCCCATGTTCTGAACCATTTGAAATATAAGATAAAGAAGCCAGATAAAATATCTCTTTTTATTACTGAAGATGGTGATACAGGGGAATGTAGGCATGTGAGAGTAATGAGATACCTAATACTTAATCTCAAATTTATAAAGATTTACACATTGTACACTTCTCTATGTTTTGTTCTCTGCCCCTGGAATATTTACAGCAGGGAGGAGCAAAAGACAATGTACATTTCCTGTGGACTGTTTTTTGGGTCCCAAAATTAAGGAAGAGGAAGCATTGAGCCATAGCGTGCCAAGATCATAATCTCAAACACCTGGAGCAGATAACTTGTTTTACCTTCAGAGGGGATTAACATGAAGAAGGAGTGTTATGCTAGTGATAGCCTAATAGACAGAAATCAGGTGTAACAGTTTCATTTTGACTACATTATGATTTTGACTTTAAGATAGTAAATACTCATTCTGAGCTTTGGTAATTTAATATTGAAATTGATTTTATTTGTAGTTGAAGTTAGAAGGATTGGGGAATTAACTGGATGAATGATTTATTTTTTGCTTTGGGAAATTATTTAGTTTTTCTTTTGGAAAGGTATCAGAAGAAGTTTGAATGGATGTCTCTTTCCTCAGTATATTTTTTTCTGTTGCCAACAAAAGTATTTCAGAACTATTTCATTGACCTCAAATCAACTTGCAGTGCTTTGAAGAGGCAGCTTAGAGATTGGGACATATTTGGTTTTCTGACGGTTTTGTTATTTCTCCCACAGAAAAAGTATTTTTTTAAAATAATAGGCTGATTTCCCAATTTTTACCTTCACCCTCTGCTAACCCCTTCAGGTTTTTCAGAGGTCTACAAGACTTCAGAACTTACAGGGCCATAAAGAAACAATAAGTGACAGATATCAGAACTCTTTATTCTAAGTGGAAAATCACACATACAAAAAAAACAATTACTATGTGGTTAAGGGGCTTTGAAAGACACCTTCATCACATCCTTATTTGAATTGCAAAGCTAGGTATAATGCAGCATGCTTTCTCACTGTGCACTGTTACTACCTACCTAAATCAGATACTGAAGATCTGTATCACTGATAAGGAGCTTTCGAAAAGCAGAGAAAGCTAGTTTTTATGCCATTGCTGTTTGCCCACAGAAAAATAAATGTTCCAGTTAATTTCTTTGTATGTTGGTGGCATGAGTTAATTTTTGAATCTCAAAGGTATTTGTGCTATCTAAACACAATCACACAATCCCAGAAAGAAGCAGTTGCTATAGACTAAGTCTCATTTCCACATGGACAAGAGCTTTTAATCCCATATGTAATTTGAACATGATGTTCCAGGACACTGCTGGGCAGGGTACGAAAGGCACTGATTATCATTATTGCCAAGTGCATCTGCCCCTTCTGGCTCAGAATTTAGGAAATTATACACACACACACACACACACACACACACACACACACACACACACATATATGGAAAATGACTTCTTTCTATAAGTTAATGTCAAAGCATTAAAACAAAATTATCTTCATGGTTCTAATTCCTATTTTATGCCTTCTACCTGAATTTTCTTTAAGAGGTTCCCCTCTACTTCCAAATATTGCATACTTTATTATATTAAGAAATACTTCTCTTATTGCCATATTTAGAAATCTATGGATCATATTTTAATGTTAATCAGAATTCTGGCTTATATTAAACTTAGTCAAAAGTACAATTGCGTGGAGATATTTGGGTTAGTTTATATGTTTTTCTTCAACATTTGTATAGAATTAAGAACCACACATGGATGAGTTCTTTACAGTTTCATTCATTCAACTGATATTTATTGAGAACCTCATATATGTTGAGTGTTGTTTTGTCTCCAGAGATATAGTAGTGAACAAAACTGTTAAAAATCTCTATCTTCCTGGACTTCGAAATTTATGGGATGAAACATATAATATAGAAAAATTTAATAAGCAAACTATATACTATATTAAAAGATGATTAACATTTTGGAGAAAAATAAAGTTAGTGGATAGGAACAGCTGGCAACCACAAGCCTCACTAAAAACGATGTTTGGGCCAGGATTTAGGAAGGAAATTGGCAAGCCTCATAAATACCTTAGGAAAAAGCATTTTAGGCAGAAAGGAGAGCAGATACAAAGGTGGGAACCTTCCTGACAAGCTCAGAGAACAGCTAATGAAATACTGAATGCTGTGACTGTAGCAGATGACACGAGGGTGAGAGTATTACAAACTGAGGCCAGAAAAGATAAAGTGCAGGAAACAGAAGATGTTGTAGGCCTAGTGGGCACACCAACACCTAAGCTTTTATACTGTATGAGATCAGAGTTGGATAGTATGGACATCACTGGAGGGTTTTCAGCAAAGAAGTGATGTGTTTTCACTTATGTTTTAGAAGAATCATGTTCTCTGCTGTATTGACAAGAGATAAGAGGGCTATGGAGGAAGCCAAGAGTCCAGTTCAAAGGCAATTTCAATGAAAACATTTTCCCACATGTTACTTATAAATAAATTATTTGGGATTAAGAAAAACAATTATGATCCATACATAATTATCTGTAGTGGGCTACATTATCTGCGTTGTAGCTCCCAAAAGATACATCCACATCCTACTCCCTGGAACTTGTGCTTGTTGCTTTCTTTGGAAAGAGGGTCTTTATAGAGTTAAATAAATTGAGGATCCTGAGATGAGAAGATAATCTTGTATTATCCAGGCAGGCCCCAAGTTCAATGGCAAGTATCCTTACAAGAGAGATGCACAGAGAGGATTAATACATATAGTAAAAGGTGATGGAGCCACAAGCCTAGGAATACTGACCATCACTAGTGGAAGCTGGAAGAGGCAGGAAACAGATTCTCCCCTAGAGCCTCTGTAGGAATGGTGCCTCTGCCAGTACTTTGATTTCATACTTCTGGACTTAAGGACTGTAAAAGAATAAACTTCTGTTGTTTCAAGCTACCCAATTTTTGGTAATTTATTATGGCAGCCACAGAAAAGTAATAGAGCATCTGAAATTCAGTCCGTAATGAGTAAATTTTTTTTTAATTCTAAGAAATGCTATATATTTATATATGTAGTACATAATGTCTTTAACACTTCAAATGTCCCCAGTTAGTAATGATTATTTCTGTTGAATGCACAGAAAATAGCCACATTCCTATGAAATTTGCTTAGATTATATTATGGTTCTTAACACACCAAATAAGGTCTTAAACTTCAGAGGAGTTAAGTCCTTGTAATGAATCTCTCTCTCTCATGGTAAGATATACATTACATAAAATTTTAACCATTCTAAGTGTACAGTTTAATGACACTAAGTGCTTTCATATTGTTGTGTAATCATCACCATTGTCCATTTCCAGAACTGTTTCATCATCTCAAACTGAAACTCTGTATCTATTAAACAATAACTCCCTATTTTCCTCTTCCTCCAGCCCCTGGAAATCACTATTTTACTTCCTATCTCTATGAATTTAATGATTCTAGTACTTTATATAAATGGAATTATACAATATTTGTCCTGTTGTGTCTGGCTTTCTTCACATAGCATAATGTTTTCAAGGTTTATCTGTGTTATAGCGTTTATCAGAATTTCCTTCCTCTTTAATTATTGATGAATCTTGTAACAAGATGCTGAATGAGACTTTCTCTGTTTCCTGGAAATTTGGCTAAAGGCTCATACCTGAACACAAATGGCACAAAATAGCTCATATGCTAAAAAGAGCCCCAAAATCACACCAGCTGACACACCCCTTTAGGATTTACTAAGAGACTATAAAATTGGCCCTGATATTATTGATCTCATCCTTCCCATGACTTTCCATCCTGATCTGTATTTGCATATTCAGAGTTCTATATATTTAGTAATAGTGAGAGTTAGGAATCATTGCTTTGTAAGGGAATTGTTGTGGCTTTTCTCTCTCTTCTGTGTGCTTGCCCTCTGCAGCCCCACTCGATGACAAGTAAGTAGGTTGCCAAGAAAATCCCTTGAGAATATCAATAATGGCTGTGAGATGGATAGAACAATGTATTCTCAAGTTGGATTTTGATAGCAAGCTTGTGATTTGCTCTGTGTATATTTGAGCAGAAGAGGACTGCAGAAAGATGAAAAGGTGAGAGAGGATAAAGTATGGAGCATTGTCACTCCCATTATATGATGAGTCAAGGATGTATAAACTTAAGGTGTGTGTCACAAAAATACCAAGGTTTGAAACGTCTTGCAAGACCTGACCTAAGAGGGAAGGCTTCCAGGTGAGGAAAACAGAATCAAGAGGCTATGAGGCAGATTTTTGTTGAGGGTAGTTGAAGTGGTCCAGAAATGACAGATCAGATCACATATTCCTTCCTGGGGAATATGCAGAAGGGAGATCTCTGCCACATACCTAAAAGCTCTCTTGTGTGCTCCATGCAGCACCTGACTATCCAGTCTATCTCACAAAAGACATCAGTAACCTGTGAGTGTGAGTAAAATAAAACCACAACACCTAGTCGATTAAAAAAAAAAAAGGTTTTCTTTTCCCTGATTCAGCAGTGGCCTCAACACACATTTAAGGGGGTTGGCTATATAGGAGGTGTATCTGTCTGGGTTATACGAGAGAAACAGAATCAGTAGGAGGTATGCATTAAGAAATGTAATGGGGGCTTCCCTGGTGGCGCAGTGGTTGAGAGTCTGCCTGCCGATGCAGGCGACACGGGTTCGTGCCCCGGTCCAGGAAGATCCCACATGCCGCAGAGCGGCTGGGCCCGTGAGCCATGGCCGCTGAGCCTGCGCGTCCGGAGCCTGTGCTCCGCAACGGGAGAGGCCACAACAGTGAGAGGCCCGTGTACTGCAAAAAAAAAAAAAAGGAATTAACCTACGTAATTGTGAGGTCTGGCTGGGCAGTTCTGAAATCTGGAAGTCAGGCTTTTGGGAAGGGTAGACTGAAACTCTTTGGCACAAGTTGAAGGTGCTATCCACAAGTTAAATTTCTTCTTAAAAGAAGCGCCAGTTCTTCTTATAAGGCCTTTAAATTGATTGAATCAGGCCCATCCATATTATCAAGGTTAATTTAGCTTACTTAAACTGATTATGGACTTTAATCACATCTGTAAAATACCTTAACGATACATAGATTAGTGTTTAATTAAATAACTGATGACTATAGCGCAACAAAGTTGACACATAAAACTGGTCATGATTGCATCAAGAAGAATAAAATACCTAGGAATAAAACAACAACAAACAAACAAAAAGTGGGCCTTCACAGGAGGAGCGAAAAGTAAATTATTATGCTCTCAAAGTCCCTCAGACTGAAGCATAGTAAGCGTTGGACATAAAGGAGAATATAACATTAAAATGTTAAACTGTATTAAATTGGCTTGATGTTTTCTTTTACCTAAAAGTGATTTGGATATTAAGGCATCCACCAAACAGCCTTAAATGACAAGCTACATCATTCAAAGATTTATTGAGTGCACACTATAGGATGAACTGTTCTTAGTGATTTAGGTGGATCACAGAACGAAACAAAGGTCCTTGTAATCATGGATATTACATAGTGATGGGAGAAGGCAGATAATAAATAATAAACAGAAAAGTAAGTAAGTTGCATTCTATGTTAGAAGGTGAAAAGTGCTATGGCAAAAAAAAATATTGCAAAGTGAGGGAAATCAGGTATTTGATAGGGAGAACAGTTTCATTTTTAAATAGACTAATCAAGGTGGATCTCAATGAGAGGATGGAGTTTAAATGAAGACTTGAAGGGAGTTAGTCAAGCAACATTCCAGGAAGAGGAAACAGCTATGCAAAGTCCTGTGAAAGGAGCATGACTGTCATGCTTATCGGAGAACAAGGAGGTCAGGAAGACAGCAGTGGGAGAAGAGAGCAGACAAGGAACCAGGGCAAGGAGGGGAGTATTGGCATTTAATCTATTATAGGGTTTTGAGCAGAATAATGACATTATCATAGCATGGTTGAAAGCTGTGATTGGGAAACATATAAAATGTTTTGTGTTTGTACCCCCTCACTCCCTCCTTTCCATAATTCAACCTATTCTGTAAACTGGTTATATACACATACTGTAGTCAAAGAGCAAACCAGCATTCTTTTTCAGGAATTAAAGGTCTTTTAGCTTCCAAATATTTCCAATTTAATTCTCTTACAAGATGGAACAGTTGAGTATCTAAGACACTTTAACTCATTAGTTTATGCTAGACACCAATGTTGCTTATACTCACAAGATAAAGACAACTCAGCTTGTGAATATGATCTAGGTTTTGAAAAGACACAGCTTTCATGTAAGAAGCCATTAATGTGTTTATAACAACTATAACTCTGGCTGCAAAGAGTGGAATGTACTGCAGAATTAAAGGATGCTGAGGAAATGTGACATATTTTTGGATTCTTGATTTGTGTAAAGCCCCTGAATGGTTTAGTGGCAAGTGGAATTTTCCCCACCATCCCTAAATGCCACCATGGTAGTGACAGGGCTGCTGCATCCTGGCTTACCTTTGACCTCAAGGGTACTCAGCATAGAACCAGAAAGAAGTATCAAAAGATGAAAGTAGGACTTAATGCTTTCACCCCTTGGCTCTTGCTCTCAAGATGAACTGTGATTAAGATATCAAGTTCTTATTTTCACTAAACCATCTCCAGTGTATCAGTCAGAGCTCGGGGACACATAATAGCTTATTTTCAGAGAGTCAAATTGAGAATGCATGCACACACATGTAAATGGAAAGGGGTATAGCATCTGCAGAGCTTGTGAGATGGATGGGTGAATTTCAAACAAATAAAAACATTTTCTAAAATCATTTCTGTCATTGCAAATCAAGAGCTTCCACATTAAACTGGTTTAGAATTATGAACTAAGTTAGAGTTTTTCATGTGTCTTTAGGACTTAAGGGCTGGGGCACACCTCTGTATAGGCGTTTATTTACCTGCTTCACAAAAACTCTTCTTCCTGACACATCTAATAGAATACTTCAATCATTTAAAGCTTTTAAAGGAGGTCAACTGCTTCCAAAAGTACCAGCCAGGAAAAGACCTTGGTGGATTTTGCGTAAGGAGGGAAGGATGCAGCTAAAATAATAAGAAAATGAAAAGCAAACTTTCACAATTGAGCCCTGGTCCCCAGCAGAGTTTCTTTTCACTGTTAAAACTCAGCACAAAATGTAATGGCAGAAATGTTTGTATGCTGAAGATGCAGCATATTTCACATGTGAGACCACTTGCTTGACTTTAAACTGGGAAACTCTTCATTTATATTATTTGGAAACTGTTGTGGTGCATGTATATGAACTTACGTTGGGTTACCCACTAACCAATTTAGTTTTCAGAGAAATTAGCATTTATCTTCTGATAAATCTGATTTATCAGATTTTTAAAATAATTTTATTTTGGATTACAGAACAAATATCAATCTTTAGAAAGATTGTTTTTAAACATTGATTTCTCCTTGATCTGGAAAGAAATAAGGAACAAAGAGAATCGGGAAAGAACACCAATGTAGCATCCAGTAGGACTGAGGTTAGAAAGAGATTTGAAATAACTGCAACATTTTTTTTCAATGTGACTCAAATTACTGGGGCAGAAATTGTTAATGCATTATTGCCTGAGTGATTGCCCATATATGGTGCCCTCTGCTCTAGCCCAGGCAGGCATGATTAAATGGTGTTTGTTCTTTTAGCTGTATGGTACCTGAGAATGTCATAAACATTATATAGATACTACACCTTCCATCCGTTTTCACTGCCTTTTTCCCCCCTACAATGAAATGCTGAGTTCTGTCACCTGTGGGTAGTTATAATAATCACAGCTGTTGATATTGCCAAAGGTAGGAACAGAACTGGATCAAGGAAAATGTGACCCAAAGTACATGACTTTAGCTCCAGTTGTGACAGCTAATGCAATCACTGCCAGAGGAAAATGAGTCCCTTGACTAAACTCACCCTGATTTGTTATCTGATTTTAAAATGTCTGGTAGAGGGAAAAGGCAACATTTTTGGGCATGCTTGGTTGTTGCACATAAATTTGATGATTGAGAATTGATAATGACACTTAAGATACTATAGACAGTGGGATCTCACATATACTTTAGAATATACTACATGTTGATACCATGACTATTAGAGCTTAGGTTTTTATGGTGGAAATAAAGGCCATAGGTGCAGAATGCAAAGACTCCCAACACTTTGCCATGATTAATAACTGCATTTCAGGAAGGAGATACATATGCAGTAGCCACCACCACATCCTAGTTATGTGATCCATCAAGATTATAAGCTTTTAAAACTTATACGTGAATACAACCTGAGGGCTTTCCCAAGCACTACCCGGTAATCACCAGACAAGGCTTTGTGATTCTCAGGGTGAGGAGACAGCTTGTGATACTCCACAGATAAAGGGAAATGAGTCTTGTGTTAGTAAAGCTCAGAAAGACTGTTAGGAACTTAAGCTAATAATACACACTTGAAAACAGTTACATTGTTTAATCAAATGTTTAAGCTCAATTATTATGTTGGGAATTTTTCTTTCTACTGACAGCATCCATGTATTACAGAGGAGCTGATTTCCTCATTAACGTATTGGTAATTTTTTTCTAAAACCTGAATTTTTACATCAAATGAACAACATTTTTTATTTAAGTCTGAGCACTTCCTCAACTATTACTTTATTATAGAAAGTCTGCTGAAACAGAAAATATTTTTTGGAATTTAGAGTTAGTGGCTGTGACTGGTCAATGACCAGATGTGTAAGGAAGCCAATCTGACTTTGTTGTGAAGCCTGAAATCTTATTCAGAAGTCAATTAGCTTTTTTCTTTTTCGGTAACATTTGAGCAAGGGTTGAATCTTTGGAGAGAGCAAATGGACTCCTGAGTTGATTGCTTTGAAGACCAATATTCATTTGGTTGAATACAGTCAGAGAAGTTTTAGTTCAATATTCAAAATGTACTTGCTACCCTACTACAGACCAAGACTGCTAGATTCTGAGTCAATGGTAATAAACAATACAGTCGTCATAACACTACTTACTATTAATTATCTTATTTTTAAAAAATGAGATAAATTTAGAATCTGTAATGTTGCAAAGCCTTTCCTTATGGAAGTTACATATATATGTATTTTCTTTATTCAACAAACAGGTATTAAGAATAACTATTATGCAAGAAAATGTGTAGTCAGTAAGCAGGTACTAAGATAAATGAAGCATGTTTCCTGCTCTCAGAAAGTTTATGACCTTGAGAGAGATCTATTCCCATTACTGTGATACAAGGTGGTATGGAACATAGGTTATAGACTTAAAATTTTAAAGTTTATTAAAATCTGCATTTAAGAAGGAAATTAAGGGAGCGCTCATCTATCTCTTAATTATGTTTTAATTACAAGTTTAAAAATATAAAAATAGAAAACTTGTAAAAATACACACCTCAGGACTCTGTTTAAAAATTGTCTTGTGATATTTGGGGATGGCTGGGGGGAAGACTGGTTAGATTCAGAAAAGGCTGATATTCCAGACATAAGATAAAAATGTAAGCTTCAAAATGTTTTCCCTAAAGAGTACTATTTACATATATTTCAAAGCTGTCACAGTATCTGTCCAGTAAAGCATTAAGTATTTATTAGTTTCTTGAAGTTATAAATATATTTTTTCTACTGAAGGATTTGTGACCTTTTGTTGTTATAGTGGCTGGTTTCTTTATCAAGGGGAG
>NW_020174928.1:1032082-1115771 GCF_003031525.2 Neophocaena asiaeorientalis asiaeorientalis
AGTGTATAGTAAGTAGGGAAAGCTGAATTACCTGGAACCTGCCAAGCTCATTTCCACCAGAAGTCCTATCATGCTAGGTGAAGTAAGTCAGACAGAGAAAGACGCATACTGTATGATTTCACTTATATGGGGAATCTAAAAAAACAAAACAAATCAACATAACAAAACAGAAAGAGTTATAGATACAGAGAACAAATAGGTGGTTGCCAGAGGGGAGAGAGGTGGTGCGAGGAGAGAAATAGGTGAGAGAGATTAAGAGATATAACCTTCTAGTTGCACAAGAAATGAGTCACAGGTATGAAATGTACAGGGTAGGGAATGTAATCAATAATTATATAATATCTTTGTATGGTGACAGGTAGTAACTAGACTTATCATAATGACCATTTTGAATGTATAGAAATATTAACTCACTATGTTATTTAACAGGAACTAACATAGTGTTGTAGGTCAATTATACTTCAAAAACAAACAAACAAACTCATAGAAAAAGGGATCAGATTTGTGGTTACCAGAGGCAGGGACTGGGAGGAGGAGGAAGAAGATGAAGGCAGTCAAAAGGTACAAACTTCCAGCTATAAAATAAATAAGGATATAAAGTACAACATAAAAAATATAATTAACACTGTTGTATGTTGTATGTGAAAGTTAAGAGAGTACATCGTAAGTGTTCTTATTTTGTATCTATATGAGATGATGAATGTTTACAAGACTTAGTATGATAATTTCATGATGTATGTAAGTCAAATCATTATGCTGTAAACCTTAAACTTGTACAGTGCTGTATGTCAATTATATCTCACTAAAACTGGAAGAAAAAATATCTTGGTGAATTAATGTATTTTTAGAAGCAGAAGAGATTAATTCTGGTTGAACAGATAAGGTATACATTATAGGTGGTACTTGAGTTCTAATTTACATATAAATATTAACAGATGAAAGTGGAGTAAGAGAGGAGAGTTTAGATAAAAGCATAAAGAAAGACCAACAGGGAAAAAAGAACAGAGTTTTGTTGAGTAAATGATTCTTTTTGTCTGGCATAGAAAGCCTTCAGTGAAGCCTCAGATTAAGAAAATGACTTGAGGTATGAATTATGTGCTACTGGTTTGTACTGTTTGGTAGTCAATAATGAACCATTGATATTTTAGTCAAAGTAGTGACATATAGGGACGTTTTAAAAAATAATCTGGTTGCTGTAAGTAGAATGGGATAAAACTAGAGGACTAATGGACAGGAAAGACTGTTGGCCTTAAAGAAACTGAAAGAAGTAAACAGACAATCAAAACTGCATTATAATCTTGCTGCAAGAGAAAGGCCTCAAGCAAACCAATTCTAAGATTGCTCTCTTTGTAGAGACATGTTCTGGAAAAAGAGGTTAAATAACCATTATGAGAGTAGAGCAGATATTAAAAGGAAAGAATATTTAGTTAAAGATTAATACTCTAAACTGAAATTCAGTTGTGGGCAAACTCCCCAGAAATTTGTAATCTCATATGCATTTATCAAAACCTTACTAACACATTTTGTTAGGAAAACAGATTTCTTCCCAGAAGGAGGTTGTGAATCCTATGACACACAACGACTCTTTCCCAGATCAGGTCAGGGGCAACTTTTCCTTGACAGAAGTAAAGGACAGCCACGTGCTCACTAAGACATGTTTAGACAGAGGAAGGCTAACTGGTTGCCTAGCATAAATTTAACAACTTGGTCATGATCTAGAACCTGTCCTGTATTTCTCTTAGAGACCAGATTTTGTATACACACCAAAAAATACGTCTGTCTCTTAAAGATGGACTTACACTAAATCAGGAGGCCAGATGCTTGATGTGTCTGGCCAGCACATTCTATTCCAGAAAGCATGCCACTGGGAAGTCAAATGATAATAGGAACAACTAGAATCAGAGTAAGAGAAATTGGATGATTTATATGTTTACTGATGTCAGTTACTGATAATCTGATGTATCCATTTCCATACTTTAGATATTATTGCCAAAGTTTATTTAACTCACTAGTGATAGAATTTGCAAGGTTAAAAGTCTAGTTTAAAGGAAGATATAATAACTGGTATTTAATGTAGTTATTTTTTTTTAATCCTGAATTAGAAAATAATTAACATAAGACAATAAAACCATAATCTTTGGGGTTATCTTCTATGGGCAGATAAAAGTCATTTAATCTTATCCATTTTCCTAATCATGGCAAAGGATTGGAGGTACAACCAGTAAATCAAAGTGCTGTTATCTGGTATCAGATCATTCTGAAGCAGGCTTGTTAGGCAGTGATCCAGCATGACATTATTAAAAATTCACACTATCAAAATGTATGAATTCAAAAATGTATGAATACTTTTCATCCCAACATGTTTGTTCTGTAACTTTCCTTTTCCATTGCATTCCAGTCTTGCTATCTTCCCTTCTGATGGACTCATTCCTTTATAGGGTATGTTAATACTTTCAAGCAATGGTCATGGTTAACTCTTAATTGCCTTGGAGTTAAGCAGGCGATTTGGTCACTTTTAGTTGAATAGATATACTTTCTTTAACATTTGACTTGTTGCTTTTAACTCTAAGAGGAAGATTTTATATGCTTTATTTTGTGTTCTTGAGAGATAGTTAATTTTAACTCCCAGGTTGGCTACAGTCCCATGTTAAAGAACATAACACATGATGTTAAAGAACATCTGTCTGTCTCAGGACAGATATAGAGAAAAATCAACAAGACTTTTGAAGATAGAAATGAACCAAACATGATTCTGACACTGAGCCTAAGGAAATGGAATCAGTGGGACATTAATGAAAAATGGAAATCTGGAGAGGAAGCTGATATAGGAAGGAACTTAAGTTTAGTTTCCTCTAATAAAGAATCTCTGAGAGTGCGTACGTAGAGTTATCTTGGAATCTAATATGTGACATTCAAAGAAGTACTATAGTGAGAAAATGTCCCAAGTTTTCAAAGAAAAACTAAAAACTGGTTAAGGACTGTTTAGCTTCAGTAACTATATATTTTGTGGTAGTGAAATTGTGAGTTATTTCTGTTTCTTCTTTATGCTTTTCTTTGTTTTCCAAGTTTTTATAATGGGTGTGCATTTTTTTCATTATAAAATAAGAAATAATAAATGTTTTAAGAAGACTTCCTTGAACCTTTTTTATTAAAGATTTTTTTGATGTGGACCATTTTTAAAGTCTTTATTGAATTTGTTAACAATATTGCTACTGTTTTTTGTTTTGGTGTTTTTATTGGCCGTGAGGTATGTGGGATCTTAGCTCCCCAACCAGGGATCGAACCTGCACCCCCTGCATTGGAAGGCGAAATCTTAACCACTGGACCACCAGGGAGGTCCCCTCGAGCTTTTATTGATGGAGCATGTGTCCTAAATATTACAAAGGGAAAATTTGTTTATTTAATATATTAAAAAGTACTGTATATTCGTATGGAATTTGTGTACTTGAGTTTGGAAACATTATTGAGGCCCTTTAGAAGAAGATTAACAGTGAAAGAAACACAAGTGATTTTATATATACGTTCCTTCACCCACACATAAATTTTGCTTTCAAACATATAATGTGATAAACATTTTCTTTCAAAGATGCAATATGTAATGCAGGAGAATATAGATTTCTGGGATATGGTGGTAGGTGTTAACTTCTGATTTTGATGAAAAACTTTTAAAATACCTTTCAACATGCAACTTTAGCCTTAAACAGGTAGGCCTATAGGTTATAGATTCATAATAAATGCAGACTATTTCAATTTTATTTTTTCTTCATGGAATTAGAGATGAACATGCTTTCCCCATGCCATATTTCCACCTTCATTTGCAATCATCTGTATATGTTATTTTCAAGTTTTTCACTTAGTCTTTTTAAAGAAATTTCTGGGACATGAATAAGATTTCCTAATACAGATTTAAAAACTTTCAGAGAGGCAAGATACAGTCGTGCAGAGGGAATAAAACTGACTGTATATTTGCTCCAAATAACACTAACAGAGGATTATCAGATCCATTCTTGAGTAGAGTTTCTGAAAAACTAGAGGAAAACCAATGCATTGATTATTGGGTATTAGGCATTTGGTATTGGGCTAAAAAGAGGCTAATGGGAAATGTTGTTTAGTCACAGTAATGGCCAAGTTCTGTAATCAGTGTTTTCAAGGTCCTGTTCCTCATGTCCCAGGATATGCCTTGTGTTAGGGACTGAATGTTTGTATTCCTCCAGAATTGATGTGTTGAAGTTCTAACCTCTAATGTGGTGGTATTTAGAGGTAAGGGCTTCGGGAGATAATTAGATTTGGATAAAGTCATGAGGGTCAGGCTCTAATGATGGCATTAGTGTCCCTATAAGAAGAGGGAGACACCAGAGCCCATTCTCTTTCCTCCATGGGAGAGCACAGTGAGAAGTTGGTAGTTTGCAGGCCAGGCAGAGGTTTCTCACCCTGAACCTTATCTACTGGCACCTTTATCTTGGACTTACAGGCTCCAGAACTGTGAGAAATAAATTTTTGTTGTTTAAGCCTCTCAGTGTACCATATGTATTTTGTTTTGGCAGCTCGAGCTAAGACATCTTGAAACCAAAATTAACCTCCAGCTCAACTCTCTATGACCTCCAGTTCTGTTATTGAATTTCCATGACAGTGCTATCTCCTTATTATCTTACTTAAATCTTTACAATAACCCTCCCCATTACTTGTGCTTTTTGGAGTAAGACTGATTTCTTCAAAACAAGATCAAAAACAAAACAAAAATTTTTAAGACATAATATTACATTCTAGTTTAAAAAATGTTGCCATCTAGGGCCCTGTAGATATGTTAGATGTTATCTAGAGACTCAATTTGTATGATTACAATCCAAACCTAAAACAAAACACAGTTTACAAAAACTTCCTTTTACATTTGACACAATTTCCTTGTATCTAATTACTGGGCTATTGTTTCAAATTTTTAGTACTTTATGTTCAAGTAGTTTAGCGATGCTGAAACAGTTTTACCAATTTGCACAATAAAAAAAATTATATTCTGGCTTAACTTGTTTTTTATAAAAACGAAGGTCCAGGTGGCTATAATATTTTTACCTTTATAAGCATATCAGAATTAAAATATGCAGCTTGGTGAACTGCTCACAGGTGTTTGGCAGAAATGATAGCAGTTTACTTACCAAAATGATGTACAAAACCAGGGACAGCACAAACTGTCACATTTCCTGGTATACCAGAGCATGTCAAACTTATGAAAATGCCCAAATAGTCATGAAGTTTTATAAAATCATGTTTTTCAGAAACTTTAAAAAGTGTTTTTAGCTCTGAATTTTTAAAAAACATCAAGCAAATAGGATTTTTAAAACAAAATACATAAATGATAAAAATAATATATATGTATTATAGCAAAGTCCGACCTTTGTTAGTACACCTTAAAACTTGCAACTACCTAAATGATTATAAGAAGGAAATGGTAATGATTTTCATCTTTGAAACTTTAAAACCCTTCCATGTGAGACAACATTTGATAGATTAGAGTTATTCATGGTCTCCTTATCAGGTCCTGCCAGGTTGATGCTGTCTCCTATCTTCTCTGAGCTGCACTGGTTCTCCCCAGCCCGCTCTCAGATTTGTCTTGTAATAGTTGGCATTACGGATCATCTCATCTCTCAATCACCAGCCAGCTCCCAAACCAGCATCCATGTTGATTCCTACGTAAAGCCTCCAGCAGCTCTTAGCACAGAGTCCAGCCCACCGTGGGCACTGTGTGTAGTAGCACATTATCTGATGTACACAATTTTCTGCCAAATTCTCTGCCCACTCTCACTGTAAGAATCTTGAATATGTTAATCAAGTGGTATACAATCAGCCTAGATAATCTGTCTATAAAAGGGTTGTTTTATGACGCTAGGTTTAATGTGGTTGTTATATAGCCCTAACAACTGAACTAGAAGATGTTGGGGGGGCAGATAAGGAAAATCATTAAATTCCTTATTAATTAAATGCTTAATTGAACTATCTTAGTATATGTGTATTTAATGGGAATTTTCATGACATCAGAGATAGAGATTACTGTAAGTCTGTTTTCTCTGAACATAAGTTAAAACTCAATTCTTGTTGAGAGTGATACAAAGATTCTTAAAACTAATTACATAATTATGTATATCAACAATAGCTGCAAGACCTCACAGTGATTAGAATGTCAATGAACTGCTAACTGCACTGCTGTGCCATTGATTAAAGGGAAGAAATGGGATAGGCTACTACTGAAGAAGTGGGTGTATAAATTGTTTGGAGGTAGCACTTGGTGTTTTACATATATATTTATACACATATACATATGTAGATACATGTGTGTATGTATACATATATATGCCAGCTTGCTAATGGCCTATGGTTTTATATGAATCAAGGTTACTTGGCAAAATGGGATCTCATTACATTGAGGGCATTCAAGAGATCTGGAGAAGGTCCAGGCCCCATAAAATATAATATGAAAATTCTTAAGCTTTGAACTGATATTAAATGACATAAACACCCTAGAATTTATGCATTCTCACAAGAGTAGTACTATAACATAATTTATCTTTACACATCATGAACTGGTCAAATTAAAAGTACCAAACAGAAACAGTTACAAGAAAAGCAATGTACAACATAGTCCATATTGTAGTGGGCATTTATCCCATCATTTAATATGAAGAGGATCTTTTGTACTATATAAGAACCACTGTGGTTGTTTTACCTGTGAATTATCTACTTTATTAAATTGATTTCAAAATACTGTTCTTTTTATATGAATTGACGGATCTGTTATAAAACCATATGAAAAGTACACCACACTTATTTCATAGATTAACTTAAGGTATAATGTGTTTTAATAAACTTCATCTGCCACAAGGCATAGCTGTTTATTTTAAAGTATTTATAAATAAAATATAGTATATATTAAAACAAAATGTCCCCTGCATCGGCAGGCGGACTCTCAACCACTGCGCCACCAGGGAAGCCCCATTAACACATTTTAAAGGTTGTTAGATAATGTTGGAGAAGCAATAATATTGGTGCAATTTACTATAAAAATGATGGTACAAGTAAGAATTAATATTCTTTATTACTCTTTTAAACTTCAGGTACTAGGATACATTTTTTTCTCTTAAAAAAAAAAAAGAAAAAAATCAGTCTCCTCTTAGATTTGCCAATTATTTCTTAGGCCAAAACTTCATATTTATAATATTTAACAAAAGTTTGGGGTATTTTTCTAATTACTATTTTATAGGTAAGTATCTTTGGTACTAATATTACTAATATTTTGATATCTTTGAGAATATAATATGACAGGGTAAATTATATACAGTTCTTAATTTAATGATTTAATATAACTGCATGAGGCTAAGTTATGTGAATCTTGAAAGTCAGCTAAAGTTGCTCTTTTCTTTCACACAGACACAGACACACACACACACACACACACACACACACACACGCGCACATGCACACAATTAAATTGTAGCATCCTAAACCACATCCCTGTCCAATGACCTTCCCCAGGTTTTAGTGAATTCTCTGGGGCTTAAAATTTCATGGCACATTTGACTTCCAAGTTTCTGATGCTGCTGAAAATCCCTTGTGTCTCATCTCCTGAGGCTGTTTCTGTCTCTTTTCTCTGCCTTAACTTGAAACTCAGCCCTATTTCCCTTGTGTACACAAAAGCAACATAAAACAAAAACCTTCAGAAGACATTTGTATTTCATGATGGTCTTAACCTAAGATTTCAGATTAATGAAGGGGTTTACTTCACAGCAATGCTAACATGTTAGAATTAAAAGCAGACATTGCCATCCTTAAACAACATTTGGTTAATCCATCAACATGAATTTTGAGACCCTTTTACCCATAAGCTCTAACCTGATGCAAGTCGGCCTGGTCTTTCTCTTCTCTCATCCCTCCCATCTTCTCTTTTATCTGTATTCCCCATATTCCCCACTTGCCCCCAACTCCTAAGTTCTTGGTTATTTTTCATGCCATAAAAAATATGCACTTTATGCAGATCAATTCACTTCTTCTTTAAAAATAGACCTAAATGCAGAAGCTATCCATGCATTTATTGATAACCTTATTGTTATGTCAGAAGCTTCCAAATTATCTTTTTTCAAGAGCATCTTAGCAGTTTGTATGAGCAGAACATAGGCAATACAAGGATTTATTGCCCCTCACACAGTCAACCCTGATATAACGGGTCGGGAGCAGTGTATACACTTCACTTATACATTTATTCAGCAAACAATTAATGAATTGATCCTTGTTCAGTCACAAAGACAGGTGCTAGGAATTCAAAGTAGAACTAGATATAGCTTCTGTCTCCAAGGAATTCAGGAATTATTATGAGATAACAAACAGTAAAGAGGTAATTACAACTAACATGTTGAGGTGAGGGTAGAGTGGGCAGAGCGTATCTTCACAGAGACTACCCAGAAAAACAGTATATCTAGATGATACATAAAGAATGAGCTGAAATCATTAAGGTTAATGGCGTTTAGATGATTTCAGGCATAGAAAGCAGAATGAACAATTTTGTGGAGAAAATGCTTGAATGTAGGATATAAGGGAAGGCTTGGCCAGAGAAGGGGGTTAAGAGCTAGGTAAGGGGCTGTCATGAAAATTGTGTTTTCTGTTTGCAGGAATTTTATTTATAGTAAAGTTAATAAAAATGTATTGATAATCTTGAAGCAAGGAAATGATTCAGTAGTCATTTTTTTCTCAATAAAATATTTACCTTTATTAGCATTTAATGAATCATTTTTAAGAGAAAACTATAAATGAAATATATATTGTTCTTGATTCAACTGTGCTTCAAAACATGTTATAAATATTATTTTAAGAAGAAAAATTTTTATGGTATAAAATCTAGCTTTTATGGCCAAATATGACTGTCCCTTATATATGAATATAGTGATTCCATTTAGAAATACATTTTGAAATAACTCAGGTCTCTGAATAAGCCAGGTGTCTTTGTCAGGCTTCCTTTAGCTCTTTCTGGAGTTTTTAAATGGAGAGTGACCTTGAACTATGAAAACTCAGAACTTCAAAAAAAAGTCTACAAAGCCAGCATTTGCATGAGAGGCAGTAGAAAAATCTATGCAGCAAGTTTCTGCCTCAACACATTCTTTCAAAATTTTTCTCATTTCACAAAAAATACTTAATTCACCCAAATTATTATTTTCAACATTCTACCATAAATTCTTTTGAAACTATTTTATTTAGAACAAGTAGCCCATGAATTATTTTATGTGATTTTATAAATAAAGCTTTCAGTTAGCTTTAGGATTAGAATTGGTAGAACCGATGCTGTTTTGCATAAATAACTTGAGGATAGTCTTCATGCTCCATTCCACTGTAGGAAAACTGAAACCAGACAGCCTCTCAAGACCAACTGCTGTAGCAACCAAAGATTCGAGTGTAGACTTATCAAGCTATAGCTAAAAAGTCATAGGTGCCAAGAGGCAAGTATATTTCCAAGAAAGAATTTAGTTTATCTCAGAAATCTTTTCTCTAGGCTCCTAATGCTTAGCCTATCTTTGCAGCCTAGCACCTGTTTAAAAGATGTGCAAAAGTATAAATATCAGAGCACACAAAAATATGTTTCATAGCCAAAAACTTGCATTGTATTGCAACAGCTGGTGGTAGAATCAGTAATCTGAAAGTCATTTGGAATCTTGAAATCTTCTTTTATAGAGAAAATGTACAAAGTCAGGGTAATGAACTGACTATTCTCTCATCAGGCCAATTTCATGTTGGGACTTAATGAGATGGATTTATTGCCATTCCATTGGAATTAAGCAGATGAGATTAGGGGAAAATATTTTTTATTCCATGCTTACCTGATGAGTTTTATTACTTTCTTTTATCTGGTTTTTATTCCAGTGGGAAAAACACATTTTCTGTATTTTATATTTCCTATTCATTCTTTTGTTTTTTGCCATCTTTATTGGAGTATAATTGCTTTACAATATTGTGTTAGTTTCTGCTGTATAACAGAGTCAGTCAGCTATATGTATACATATATACCCATATCCCCTCCCTCTTGCGTGTCCCTCCACCATCCCTATCCCAGCCATCCAGGTGGCCACAAACCAGCAAGCTGATTTTCCTGTGCTATACAGCTGCTTCCCACTAGCGATCTATTTTACATTTGGTAGTGTGTACATGTCAGTGCTACTCTGTCACTTCATCCCAGCTTACGCTTCCCCCTCCCCGTGTCGTAAAGTCTGTTCTCTACGTCTGCATCTTTATTCCTGTCCTGCCCCTAGGTTCATCAGAATCATTTTTTTTCAGATTCCATATATATGTGTTAGCATACGGTATTTGTTTTTCTCCATCTGACTTACTTCACTCTGACTGACTCTAGGTCCATCCACTTAACTACACAGAGCTCAATTTCGTTTCTTTTTATGGCTGAGTAATATTCCATTGTATATATGTGCCACATCTTTTTTATCCATTCATCTGTCGATGGACACTTATATTGCTTCCATGACCTGCCTATTGTAAATAGTGCTGCATGACTCTTTTAGAATTATGGATTACTCAGGGTATGTGCCCAGTGGTGGGATTACTGGGTCATATGGTAGTTCTATTTGTAGTTTTTTAAGGAACCTCCATACTGTTCTCCATAGTGGCTGTATCAATTTACATTCCCACCAACAGTACAAAAGAGTTCCCTTTTCTCCACACCCTCTCCAACATTTATTCTTCATAGACTTTTTGATGATGGCCATTCTGACTGGTGTGAGGTGATACCTCGTTGTAGTTTTGATTTGCATTTCTCTAATGATTAGTGATGTTGAGCATCCTTTCATGTGTTTGTTGGCAATCTGTATATCTTCTTTGGAGAAATGTCTGTTTAGGTCTTCTGCCCCTTTTTGGAATGGGTTTGTTTTTTTGATATTGAGCTGCATGAGGTGCTTGTATAATTTGGAGATTAATCCTCTGTCGGTTGCTTCTTTCGCAAATATTTTCTCCAATTCTGACGGTTGTATTTTTGTGTTGTTTTTGGTTTCCTTTGCTGTGCAAAAGCTTTTAAGTTTCATTAGGTCCAATTTGTTTACTTTTCTTTTTATTTCCATTTCTCTAGGAGGTGAAAAAGGATCTTGCTGTGATTTATGTCATAGAGTGTTTTGCCTATGTTTTCCTCTAAGAGTTTTATAGTATCTGGCCTTACATTTAGATCTTTAATCGATTTTGAGTTCGTTTGTGTGCATGGTGTTAGGAAGTCTTCTAACTTCATTCTTTTACATGTAGCTCTCCAGTTGAAGAGGCTGTCTTTTCTCCATTGCATATTCTTGTCTCGTTGTTCAAAGATAAGGTAACCATATGTGCGTGGGTTTATCTCAGGGCTTTCTATCATGTTACATTGATCTGTATTTCTTTTTTTGTGCCTGTAACATGCTATCTTGATTACTGAAGCTTTGTAGTATAGTCTGAAGTCAGGGAGCCTGATTCTTCCAGCTCTGTTTTCTTTCTCAAGATTGCTTTGGCTATACGGGGTCTTTTGTGTTTCCATACAAATTGTGAAATTTTTTGTTACAGTCTTGTGAAAAATAGCATAGGGATTGCAGTGAATCTGTAGGTTGCTTTGGATAGCATAGTCCTTTTCACAATATTGATTCTTCCAATCCAAGACCATAGTATATCTCTCCATCTGTTTGTATCATCTTTAATTTCTTTCATCAGTGTCTTACAGTTTTCTGCATACAGGTTTTTTGTCTCCTTAGTTAGGTTTATTCCTAGGTATTTTATTCTTTTTGTTGCAATGATAAATGGAGTGTTTCCTTAATTTCTCTGTCTGTATTTTCATAATCAGTGTATACAAATGCAAGAGATTTCTCTGCATTAATTTTGTACCCAGTTGCATTACCAAATTCATTGATTAGCTCTAGTAGTTTTCCGGTAGCATCTTTAGGATTATCCATGTATAGTATCATGTCATCTGCAAACAGTGACAGTTTACTTCTTCTTTTCCAATTTGGATTCCTTTTATTTCTTTTTCTTCTCTGATTGCTGTGGCTAGAACTTCCAGAACTATGTTGAATAATAGTGTGAGAGTGGGCAACCTTGTCTTGTTCCTGATCTTAGAGGAAATGGTTTCAGTTGTTCACCATTGAGAATGATGTTAGCTGTGGGTTTGTCATATATGGCCTTTATTATGTTGAGTTATGTTCCCTCTATGCCTACTTTCTGGAGAGTTTTTATCATGAATAGGTGTTGAATTTTGTTGAAAGTTTTTCTGCATCTATTGAGATTATCATATGGTTTTTATCCTTCAGTTTGTTAATATGGTGTATCACATTGATTGATTTGCATATATTGAAGAATCCTTGCATTCCTGGAATAAACCCCACCTGATCATGATGTATGATCCTTTTAAGGTGCTGTTGGATTCTGTTTGCTAGTATTTTGTTGAGGATTTTTGCATCTATGTTCATCAGTGATATTGGCCTGTAGTTTTCTTTTTTTGTGACAGCTTTGTCTTGTTTTTGGTATCAAAGTGATAGTGGCCATGTAGAATGACTTTGGGAGTGTTCCTCCCTCTGCTATATTTTGGAAGAGTTTGAGAAGGATCGGTGTTAGCTCTTCTCTAAATGTTTCGTAGAATTCGCCTGTGAAGCCATCTGGTCCTGGGCTTTTGTTTTTTGGAAGATTTTTAATCAGACTTTCTATTTCAGTGCTTGTGGTTGTTCTGTTTATATTTTCTATTTCTTCCTGGTTCACTCTTGATAGTTTGTACTTTTCTAAGAATTTGTCCATTTCTTCCAGGTTGTCCATTTTATTGGCATATAGTTGCTTGTAGTAATCTCTCATGATCCTTTGATTTCTGCAGTGTCAGTTGTTACTTCCCCCTTTTCATTTGTAATTCTATTGACTGAGCCTAACCCTTTTTTTCTTGATGAGTCTGGCTAATGGTTTATCAATTTTGTTTGTCTTCTCAAAGAACTAGCTTTTAAGTTTGAGCTTTGCTATTGTTTTCTTTATGTCTTTTTCATTTATTTCTGATCTGATTTTTATGAATTCTTTCCTTGTACTAACTTTAGTTTTATTTTTTGTTCTTCTTTCTCTCATTGCTTTAAGTGTAAGATTAGGTTGTTTATTTGAGGTGTTTCTTGTTTCTTGAGGTAGGATTGTATTGCTATAAACTTGCCTCTTAGAACTGCTTTTGCTGCATCCCATGGATTTTGGGTCATTGTGTTTTCACTGTCATTTGTTTCTAGGTATTTTTTGATTTCCCCTTTGACTTCTTCAGTGATCTCTTGGTTATTTAATAGTGTATTGTTTAACTTCCATGTGTTTGTATTTTTTACAGATTTTTTCCTTTAATTGATATCTAGTCTCATAGCATTGTGGTCGGAAAAGATACTTGATATGATTTCAATTTTGTGAAATTTACCATGCTTGATTTGTGATCTATCCTGGAGAATGTTCCATGAACACTTGAGAAGAAAGTGTATTTCTGTTGTTTTGGATGGATTGTCCTGTGAATAGCAATTATCCATGTTGTTTCATGTGTCATTTGAAGCTTGTGTTTCCTTATTTATTTTCATTTTGGGTGACCTGTCCATTGGTGCAAGTGGGGTGTTAAGATTCCCTACGATTATTGTGTTACTGTAAGTTTCCCCTTCTATGGCTGTTAGCATTTGCCTTATGCATTGAGGTGCTCCTATGTCGGGTGCATAAATATTTACAATTTTTATATCTTCTTCTTGGATTGATCCCTTGATCATTATGTAGTATTCTTCTTTATCTCTTGTAATAGTCTTTATTTTAAAGTCTATTTTGTCTGATATGAGAATTGCTACTCCAGCTTTCTTTTGATTTCCATTTGCATGGAATATCTTTTTCCATCCCCTCACTTTCAGTCTGTATGTGTCCCTAGGTCTGAAATGGGTCTCTTGTACACAGCATATATATGGGTCTTGTTGTTATATCCATTCAGCCAGTCTATGTCTTTTGGTTGGAGTATTTAATCCATTTACATTTAAGGTAGTTATCAATATGTATGTTCCTATTACCATTTTCTTACTTGTTTTGGGTTTGTTTTTGTAGGTGTTTTCCTTCTCTTGTGTTTCTGCCGAGAGAAGTTCCCTTAGCATATGTTGTAAAGCTGGTTTGGTGGTGCTGAATTCTCTTAACTTTTGCTTGTCAGTAAAGGTTTTAATTTCTCCATTGAAACTGAATGAGACTCTTGCTTTGTAGAGTATCTTGGTTGTTGGTTTTTCCCTTTCATCAATTTAAATATGTCCTGCTACTCCCTTCTGGCTCTCAGAGTTTCTTCTGAAAGGTCTGATGTTAACCTTATGGGGATTCCCTTGTATGTTATTTGTTGTTTTTCCCTTGTTGCTTTTAATATTTTTTCTTTGTATTTAATTTTGATAGTTTGATTAATATGTTTTGGTGTGTTTCTCTTTGGATTTATCCTGTATGGGACTCTCTGCACTTCCTGGACTTGATTGACTCTTCTCCGTTCCCAAATTAGGGCCGTTTTCAACTATAATCTCTTGAAATATTTTCTCAGTCCCTTTCTTTTTCTCTTCTTCTTTTGGGTCCCCTATAATTCGAATGTTGGTGTGTTTAATGTTGTCCCAGAGGTCTCTAAGACTGTCCTCAATTCTTTTTGTTCTTTTTTCTTTATTCTGCTCTGTGGTAGTTATTTCCACTATTTTATTTTCCAGGTCACCTATCCGTTCTTCTGCCTCAGTTATTCTGCTATTGATTCATTCTAGAATATTTTTAAGTTCAGTTATGTGTTGTTCATCATTGTTTGTTTGCTCTTTAGCTCTAGGTCCTTGTTAAACATTTTCTTGTATTTTCTCCATTCTATTTCCAAGATTTTGGATCATCTTTACTGTCATTACTCTGAATTGTTTTTCAAGTAGACTGCCTATTTCCTCTTCATTTGTTTAGTCTGGTGGGTTTTTACCTTGCTCCTTCATCTGCTGCATATTTATCTGTCTTCTCATTTTGTTTACCTGTGTTTGGGGTCTCCTTTTCACAGGCTGTAGGCTCATCATTCCCGTTACTTTTGGTGTCTGCCCCCAGTGGGTCAGGTTGGTTCAGTGTGTTGTGTAGGCTTCCTGTTGTAGGGCACTGGTGCCTGTGTTCTCGTGGGTGGGGTGGATCTTGTCTTTCTGTTGGTCAGGTCTACGGCAGGTGGTGTGTTTTGGGGTGTTTGTGAAGTTAGTATGATTTTAGGCAGCCTCTCTGCTAATAGGTGGGGTTTTGATCCTGTCATGCTAGTTGTTTGGCATGGGGTGTCCAGCACTGAAGCTTACTGGCTGTTGAGTGGAGCTGGGTCTTAGCGCTGAGGTGGAGATGTCTAGGTGAGCTGTCACCGATTGGTATTATGTGGGGCTGGGAAATCTCTTATTGTCCAATGTCCTGAACTCAGCTTTCCCATCTCAGAGGCTCAGGCCTGACACCAGGCTGGAGCACCAAGACTCTGTCAGCCACATGGCTCAGAATAAAAGGGAGAAAAAAAGAAATTAAAAAATAATAATTAAAAATATTAAAATTAAAAAAAATTATTAAAACAAAAAATTAAAAATGTAATAATAATAAAAAAGAAGAGAGCAACCAAACCAATGAACAAATCCAGCAATGATAACAAGAGGTAAAAACTATACTAAGATAAACATAAAAATCAGAAACAATCAGTCACAGACAGCAAACCCCAAGTGTACTCGTGCTCCCAGAGTCAACTACCTCAGTTTTAGGATGATTCATTGTCTATTCCGGTATTCCACAGATGCAAGGTACATCAAATTGATTGTGGGAATTTATTCTCCTGCTCCTAAGGCTACAGAGAGAAATTTCCTTTTCTCTTTTTTTGCACAGTCCCTGAGGTTCAGCTTTGGTTTGGGCCCCACCTATGGGTTTAGGTTGCCCTCAGGCATCTGTTCTCTGCCCAGATAGGAGGGGGTTAAAGCAGTGGCTGATTAAGGGGCTCTGGCTCACTCATGCTGGGAGGAGCGAGGGGTACGGTAGTTATAATTGGAATGTGGGGCAAGCCTGTGGCAGCAGAGGCTGGTGTGACATTGCAACAGCCTGAGGTGCACTGTGTGTTCTCCTGGGGAACTTGTCACTGGATAACGGGAACCTGGCAGTGGCGTGCTGCACATGCTTCTGGGGGCTATGGATAGTGACCTGTGTTTGCACACAGAATTCTTGGTGGCTGCAGCAGCAGCGTTAGCGTTAGCATGCCCGTCTCTGGGGTCCGAGCTGATAGCTGTGGCTCACGTGCATCTCTGGAGCTTATTTAGGCGGTGCTCTGCTTTCCGTGGACAGATTGGAAAGGAATTTCCTTCCCTCGTGCACCCCAAAACAATTGTCTCTTGCCTCTTAGAGAAGTCCACACTGTTTTCTGGACTCCCTCCCGGCTAGCTGTGGCACACTAGCCCCCTCAGGCTGTCTTCACGCAGCCAACCCCAGTCCTCTCCTGGGGATCTGACCTCCAAAGCCCAAACCTCAGCTCCCAGCCCCCACCCGCCCTGGCAGTGAGCAGACAACTCTCTTAGGCTGTTGAGTACTGGTCAGCACTGATCCTCTTTGCAGGAATCTCTCCACTTTGCCCTCTGCACCCCTGTTGCTGCACTCTCCTCCATGGCTCTGAAGCATCCCCCCGCCATCCCCCCCTCCCCGTCTCCGTCAGTGAAGGGGCTTCGTAGTGTGTGGAAACTTTTCCTCCTTCACAGCTCCCTCCCAGAGGTGCAGGTCCCATCCTTATTGTTTTGTCTCTGTTTTTTCTTTTGCCCTACCCAGGTGTTATGGGGATTTTCTTGCCTTTTGGGAAGTCTGAGGTCTTCTGCCAGGGTTCAGTAGGTGTTCTGTAGGAGTTGTTCCACATGTAGATGTGTTTTTGATGTATTTGTGGGGAGAAAGGTGATCTCCACGTCCTACTCCTCCACCATCTTGAAGGTACCCCCATTTATTCTTAAGTGAAAGAAAACATGAATTTCGGGATATGTTTTCCTAATAAATTTTATTTGTCTATTTTAGTTCTTTGGCTTTGTGAATTTTTTCTGACAAATTAGTGAAGTTAACTGTCCTTACCGGTATGAATTATGGATTTTTGAAGCTAGAACCAACTTTTAAATCATCTTCTCCAGTGATGAACACAAGTTATTCCAGGATGGCAGCCATTGTAGGGATATATGTGTGGGTGAGGGTGACCAGGAGGAGCACAGTAATTGTGGCTCTGTAACTACCACCACCACATTGGTCAGGATAACTTGTCTATTATCCTTATATCTGTTTCTTTTTAAAATTTGGTTTTCTAAGTGATCTGTCATAGGAATATTGTTTAAAAAGAAATTACTCTTACTAAAAAGATGTTTTAGGTTGTATATCATTCCAATTTGAAAGGTATGAAAAATGAGACTATCTGATATCAACTTCAGCAATATTCATTTCAAATCTTTGTACTTGACTTATTTTTCTTACCGTTCGTAATAGTAATTGTATGTGTCAACTTGAATGGGCCACAGGGTGCTCAGATATTTGGTCAAACATTATTCAGGGTGTGTCCATGAGGGTATTTCTGGATGAGATTAACATTTGAATCAGTAGACTGAGTAAAGCAGATCACCCTCCCTAATAAAAGTGGTCCTCATCCAATCAGTAGAAGGCCTGACAAGAGCAAAAAGACTGAGTGAGGGGGGACTCACTCCTACCTGAATATCTCTTCCTGACTTCCAACTCTACCTGAAACATCATCTCTTCTCGGTTCTCAAGCTTGTTGATTTTTAGACTAGAACTTACACCTCTGGCTCTCCTGGTTCTCAGGCCTTCAGCCTCTGACTGGAATTGTCTCCAACTCTTCTGGGTCTCCAGCTTGCCAAATATAGGTCTTGGGACTTCTCAGCCTCCATAATCACCTGAGCCAATTATAATAAATCTCTTCTTATAAATCTGTATACACACATCCTATTGATTCTGTTTCTAAAAAGAACACTGCCTAATACACCATTATTTAAGAAACCTATATTCCTGACTTTCTCTTAGAGTCAGGGACCTTTCCTCATTTTAATGTTACCTTTGCAGCTTCTGACTCATTATTTATACTCTACACAATCTCAAACGGAGAAAGAAATCCTCTGTAAACTCTCTCTCATATTTTATGTGGTGATATCTGCTGTGAAATGAGTACTTTTGGAACAACTTGGGTCATGTACCTGCCAGTCCCTAAACTGGGGAAAGTTAGTGTTACTCAGTCTGTCCATGAACCAGCTGAGGTCCATCAACTGTTGTTACTGGCCTACAAGCAGTTACACGGCTTCTGCCGGGAGGAACATCACCTATGCCACTGAGCATATTCTTTAGATCAGCTGTCATTTTCTTTTTCAAAGCAAGAATTCCTTTAAGCTGTTGATTTACATTCTGGAGCAAGCTCTTGTCTCTTTGTGTATGTCACATGCCTACTATTAATTAAGATAGGCAGGATCTAGTGATTGACAGTCCTAATTGGGGGAGAAAAAGCAGCTCCAAAAAGGAAAGGGAGATACTGCATCAGAAGAAGAGGAAAACTATTCAGAACAGACACCACCCCTCAAATAAACTATGCATATATCCAACAAACAAAAATGCTGTCAAATAGCCATGAAAAGAGGTGGAGGAAACTGAAATGTTTATTACTAAGTAAAAGAAGCCAATCTGAAAAGGCTAAATACCATATGATTTCAATTATAGAACATTCTGGAAAAGGCAAAGCTACGGTAAAAAAAATCACTGGTTGCCATGGGCTGAGTGGGGAGTGGGTGGGGTGGGGGCCGATGAATATGTAGAGCACAGAGGATTTTTAGGGTGGTGAAAATACCAGTATGATAATGTGATAGTAGATACATGTCATTATATGTTTGTGCACACCCGTAGAATGTACAACACCAAGAGTAAAACCCAAGGTAAACTGTGAACTTTGGGTGATTATGATGTGTGCATGTAGGTTCATCAGTTGTAACAAATGTACCACTCTGGTTCTGGCTATTGATGCTGAGGAAGCTCTGCATGTGTAGGGGCAGGAGTATATGGGAAATTTCTGTACCTTCCCCTTAATTTTATTGTGGACCAAGAAGAGCTTTAAAACCATAAAGTCTTAATAAAAGCACAACAACTCAAAAACAAAACAAAACATGGGTTTATGCTACAGGCACTTAAAAAAATATATTTTTAATCCAGTGAATATACCTTGAGAAAAAGATATTGTCATTTCTGTGTTAAGCCTGAGAAAACCCATGTTCTGCAATGTTAAGTTCAGTGCTTGAGATCACAAAGCTGGCATGCAGTACAATTGGTATGATCACTTAGGATTCCAAAACTCATGTTTTTTTGCTATAACATAATAAATTATAGGCAATATCATTTGTCAGGGATTGGAGAGAGAAGAATGGAAAGGATTAGGGATGGTTAAAGAAAATTTTCTGTGGAGTTGGGAGTTAAGCTAAGTCTTTAGGTATTGGTCAGCTTATCAAGGTGAGCAGTATGCTGGAGAAGAAAACCCTCTAGGCAGAGGGAAGAGTATGAGGACCATCATGGAAGCCTCTAGTTTTAGTACTGTTAAAGTAGAAATTGCACTGGGCAAAGTTAAGCAGGCAAGAAAGTCTCTATTCAGATTATTGCAATAGGGGAGAGATTGAACTCCAACTGCACTGAAACAAAAAGCGGAAGGATATGTAAGTGCTGAAGTGAGCTAGTGAAAAAGTACTGGAAAACATTAAGGGTAAGGTTGATAAATGAAATGTGTCTAGCACATGGAGTTATTCCTGAGTTTACAAATATTTGTCTCTGTGATACGGCCATCTGGGTTTGCTAATTGTCACCCAGTGAAGCTTCCTTCCTTCCCTCAGAGACTGGGAGGTAGGGTTGCTTTCCCTTTTGATGTTTCCATTTCAGAGGTGGTTTCTGAATTTTTGAGAAAGCTATGTCCTGGGTTGTAATACTGGCAAGAGGCTGGAAGATTTACATACATTTCAAAGGGGCAGAGAAAGAATTTTTAATTGCAAGCTTTCTAAAATAAATTTTCTAAGTAAAGGGAGGTCATTGACCTATAGTAAAGAATAAATCTGTCTAATGTGTAGTCAAGTTAAGGGGAATATTAAGTCCATCTTGATGCATCAAAATCATGAGGCATGTTAAAAAATGTAGTTTTAGGTCCCTCCCCCAGAGATTCTGTTCCCGTATTCACCTTTGTCCACCCTTAAATAAATAAATATTTAAAGAATGACACTTCGCATGATTTGGGAGTAGGTGGAAAGGGGTGGATGAAACTGGAAGTGGGAAGAAACTAAGTCGTGAAGTGCCTTTTATATAACACAAGCTTGGATTTTATTGGGGTATGGATTTTATTCTTTAGGCCAGGGTTCCAAAATATGGACTGCCTGCATCAGAATCCCTTGGGAAGCAAATGTCTAGTATTCACCACAGAACTATAGTTCAGAAGTTCTGTGGTAGTTATGGAGATGCAGAGATGACCACTGTTGACCTTTTTGTATATTTCATTCTTATTTCATTCTCATTTTGTTTCCTCTGGGATTTCTTTCTGCATAGTTAGTAACATATTATTATACATTGTCCTATAACCTAAGTGTTTTATTATTTTATTTAAAAATCAGATGCATAATAATACATTATATTAATGTATTATAATTTACTGAATGACTCTCCCATCCTTCAATATTAAAGTAGTTTTTAAGTTATCTTTTTATAAATAATGTTTCAATAAGTTAGTGTATGCTTGTTTTTTTCCTTATTTGATATTATTTTCTAGTACAGATTCTAATAAGTAGGATTACTTCGTCAAAAACTATAAATATTTATAGAACTCTTGATTTCTAAATTGTTAACCAGCTAGGTTATATAAATTTATACCTTTATATGCAGCATATAAAGAATTGATTATACAGAATTCTTGATGACATTTAGCATTACACTTACAAAATATTTCTCTCTATCTCTCTTCCTCTTCCTTCCTTTTTTAAAAACTAATTTATTAGATGAACTATGGAATCTTGTTTTTACTTGAAGGTATTTAATTTGTTTAAACTGATGAAATTGCATTATTGTTAGCTTTTAACTACCTTTATTTCTTCTTTTTTTAAATTAAAGTATACTTGATTTACAGTATTGTGTTAGTTTCAGGTGTACAGCAAAATGATTCAGTTTTATAAATCCTTGTTGTTTACCGATTTTATATATAGTGCTATGTATCTGTTAGCCCATACTCCTAATTTTTCTACCCCTCCCCCTTTCCCCTTTGGTAACCATAAGTTTGTTTTCTATGTCTGTAAGTCTGTTTCTGGTTTGTCAACAAATTCATTTGTATTATTTTTTAGGTTCCACGTACAAGTGATATGATATAATATTTGTCTTTCTCTGTCTGACTTCACTTAGTATGATATTCTCTAGGTCTATCAGCCACATTTATTTCTGTTGTAAATTTTAGGTTCAGGTTCTTTGTTTAACTTATGCAATGTTCATCCTTTGTTTCCACTGTAATGACTCTGTAGGCAATGAGGACACTGACATTTGCCTTCCATTAATGTAGCATATGCTTTCCCAAGTTTGCTGTTTGTCTTCAAACCTTCTTACGTGGTAGAATTTTGATATACTGGTGTTTTTATTTTTATTTAGTCAATTTTATCAATATTTACTTCATATTTTCTGCTTTGGGGGATACTACATTATTTTCTTTCACAGGCCTCATATTCCTCCTCTCTGTCTTCACATGAACACGTTTTTCTGGGAAGGCGGAGATGAGAGTGAAGATAGTGTGGCTTTTTACAATAAATGCATTTACTTGTTGAAACAGTTCAACTAATATTGCAATGTGATATCACCAATTCTATTTGCCTTCTAATATGCTGTTTTTCATGGATTAAATTCTCAGAATAAAAGACAGAATGACTTGTACTCTTATATGCATATTTTGGCCACCTGAAAAGCTGTATCTGTACCACAGAAGTTAGCTGCCCAGTTTTTTCTTTGGCACAGACCCTAGAACTCTATCCAGGAACAAAATATTGTAAAGGGGAAAGACATCTACTAGGAGCTCTCAGTTTCTCTTTTATGTTACAAGGAGTGTGAGGTAACTGATATTCTGATTTCAGTTTCATGGATGTTGCAATTAGTGGAATTTACTCCTGGGATGTGACAGTTGTCTGGGTGTCTGTCAGTCTTGTGTGTGTGTGTGTGTGTGTTTTCTTTTGAAATCTTCATCTATATTTTTTAAAAGAGGTTGATTTATAGACCATTAGTTAGACATGATTTTAAATGGAAAGTTATTTTATTCCTCTTTATATGACCAGCATATGGGATATCTGGAAAACATTTTCCTCTTCCCCATTCCCTTGGTGGATGTAGAGTCATGCTCTCAATTTAAAACTGGAGAGGAGATAACTGAGAACTGGCTCCTTTTTTTTCTTATATCCAGCAAGTCTTCAGCTAGTATAGCTCTGAAGGAATTAAATGGATCTTCTCCTGTGCTACATAGTTTCTCTGTAGATAATTTTATGTGTCAATAATATAGCACAGTGTGTAAAACATCTTTGACCAAGAGCTGCTCAAGAAAAAAATACACTCCTGCAAACACATTGTTCCCAGGATTCTTATGTCCTCCATCCTCTAATAAAGTGATTAAAGGAAGGTAACTGCAAATCAAAAGATAAGAAATAAATCACCTCCCATCTCCTATGACACTGCTGCCTATTGGGATCTATATTCTCTCTCAATAGATAGATAGATAGATAGATAGATTGATCTTCATCAACTTATAGGTTTATGTCCCAATAAGCCCATCATAAATTGAAAATATTATAAGTCGAAAATGCATTTAATACACCTAATCTACTGAACAGCAGCTCACCCTAAAGATGCTCAGAACACTTAGCCTATAGTTGGACAAAGTCATCTAACAGAAAGCCTATTTTATAATAAAGTGTTAAATATCTCATTTAATTCATTGACTATCTTACTGAAAGTGAAAAACAGAATGTTTGTATGGGTACAGGATGATAATAAGTATATTGGCTATTTACCCTCATGATCACATGGCTGACTGGGAGATGTAGCTTGCTGCTGCTGCCCAGAATCAGGAGAGAGTATTGTTCTGCATATTGGTAATTGTCTCACAAGATCAAAATTCAAAGTATTGTTCCTACTAAATGCATACTGCTTTTGCACCATCTGAAAGTCAGAAAATCTTAAACCATAATAAGTCAGGGACCTCTGTGTGTGTGTGTGTGTGTGTGTGTGTGTGTGTGTGTGTGTGTATACATATATATTTTTTATATATATGATATATTATGATATATAATTACATATATATATATGTATATATATATATATAAAGTATGATACATATTAAGGGTATGATACATGATTCTGGTCCACACAGAAAACAATAGCCTAGAGTAGAATTATTATTTAGTTGCCTGACATAGATGCCATGTCTTCAAAATGAGGAGAAAAAGCTGGATCATGATATAGCATCATTCTTTCTTCCTTAGGACTTAAGAGCGATTCCCATGTTTGATCTCTACACATTGCAAGCATAAGTATACAAATTTACTGCTTAATAGTAACAACTGACATAATTTGAACAGTTTTAATAAAGCAAAGATAATTACTGCACACACACACAAACCCTCTTCAGGTAGTTAAAACATCTGCCTGATTTTCCTCACAGTCATATTTTTTTCACAGTAATTATCTTCTATTGTTTCAAAGTGTTTGAGCATTGAAGTGTTAGGCTTAATTGAGTATGATGGTTAAAAAGAGTATCTACAGCTGGATTGCCAATTAAAAAAAAATGAGCCTTTGTATAATTCATACAGAATACATTAAACATAAATGTAATATTTGCTGCAACCATCATGTTCATCATTAAGATTTTCCCAATTACTTTTAATGTAGTAATTTAAGTACTAGGAAACTACACTTCGTAATTTCTGTAGTGAAGAGCCATGCTCATATGTGGCCATCAATATCCACGAACTGATGCATCTGTATCATTATGTGCTTGGATACCACCTGCACTGGAGTTATCTAAGATGGCTGGTAAAATATAATTTCCAGTATGTATCAGAGACTGAAATTTTTACCAGCAGCCGAGGTGATTTTCACACTTAGGATTCACTGAAATTGGGATGAGTTTATTTCAGTTTTTCATGTGAATCATAATTACTTGGGTCTCTTTTTCATTTCAACTTTTGAATAATTGTGACATTTTCAATCAATAGGATTTTTTGTCTTATCTACATAGAGCTATGTGAAGCAAATAGCTAAATGATAGTTTTAAGAAATGCTTTGTAGCTTTCTTAGTTAGGCTAGCGCTTTTATATTTTACAGTAATCTCCAATTTAGGGGGTGAGTGGTATCAGATCAATTCTTAAACATATGAAAACACCTTTTATCACTGTGACCTGCTCTCTACTCCTCAGGGATGTGAGAGGCAACTTTTTGATAGACCTCATCAACACTGTTGCCATTTTCTGACATAGAGTTAACCAAGGAAGCCATTATCTGAGAATGTTTTTAACAGGATATATCTGGTCTGTCTTGATTGCTTATTATAAACACACGTGGAGTTATGGACCTGTGGAATACAGTTGGTTGAAGAACAAAAGTTAGTCCTGTAGGCTCTCAATCTGAATGAATAATGAAGTATAAACAAGAAACCCAAATCTGAGAAGCTTTCTTGTCTCTTAAGTCATACTGGACACATCGTTAGATCTCATCTGTTACTTTGAGATGACAGACATGTCTCAAGGCAGAAAAGGGAACTTTTGTGTTTTAAGCTGTGTTTGATGGTTTAGATCCCTTCAAGAAACCAATGCTTTGATGCTTCATCTGTGCCTGCTGTTTTCTTATATCCTCTTCTAATCATTAATTTTTGTGCTGGTTAAGATCATGATTGTGTGAGTTTGCTTTGACCATTCAGTGCATTTCTGCATGCAATTTTCTGGCATAAGTCAGAGAGGAGAACAAGCCTGTCATTCAGTTCAGAGAACTTATATGATTACTTTGCCATTTGTGAGACATAAAGTTTGAAAATTATAAGCCCCCAATGATCTGGTTCATATAGGAAAAAAGCCTATAAAAGTAAATGGTTACACTTAAAACTGGTTAAAATGGTAAATTTTATGTTACGAATATTTTACCACAATTAAAAAAAAAAAGCAAATAGTGGAATAGCTGATAGTTCTGATTAGCTGAGTGTGTTATGTGTGCACTCATGTGGCCTCTTACTGAATGGATGTGTGTTCATACTACAGGACTCTTGATGGCGGTAAGGCTAGGCTTCCTGATGGATACTGTCTTGTTTTTTATCTAGAAGCTAAACAAACAAGAGCCTTCAATCTGTTTACCCTTCACTGGAAGTAAGCTCACACACTCTCCTATTCTGTTTCTTAACAGGTACACAAATATCTATCAAATCTTTAAATTGCAATAAAAAAAATGAAAGCAATTTTGCATTTTGCAAAATTTTTTTTCAGTCAAGAGTTTGTCTCCTGCTTATCTGAAAGACCTTGGACCTATACTTTCCAGACGGCTAAATTTTATTTTTTTTCTCTGTCCCACAAAGTTTAAAGATTTGAAAACTCGTGTTAGGCTACACGTCTTTGAGCTGAACTCAGAAACTTGATTACCAGGTTAGGGTTTTTGTAACTGAGAGCAGGGAACTTTTCCTTGGACTAATGCGTGTAGATAGATAACAGACCTTATTTTTCTTTCACTTAGGTGAGAATGATAGTAATATTTTAGATGGATACTGGGAACAGGAGTGATGGTGAAATGTGGAAATAAGAACTCTTCAGTGCTGAAAATAAAGGAGAGAGAGGGCCTAGACAATAGAGAGCTAGGCTTGAAACAAAAATTTATTCAATTAGCTAGATCAAATAAGTAGTGTACATAGAAGAACTACATAACTACAACCTACCTACTCTCCATAGCTGGGACCCCCAACCCCCGGGCCACAGACCGGACTGTTAGGAACCGGGCGGCACAGCAGGAGCTGAGTGGCGGGGCGAGCAAGTGAGGCTTCATCTGCCACTCCCCATAGCTCCCCATTGCTCATATTACCTCCTGAACCATCGCTCACATTACTGCCTGAAGCATCCCCCTCCCCGATCCATGGAAAAACTGTCTTCCATGAAACCAGTCCCTGGTGCCAGAAAGGTTGGGGACCGCTGCTCTATAGAGTTTATAATTGGTGGTGCAAATAAGAAAGTGTTGAGATTCCACAGGAGAGGACACAACCAAATTTTAATAAGCAAAGGGCTTCTAGAGTGAACTAATATGCATGATATAATTTAAAATGTAATATTTCAGAAGATCTTAGATTTACTTCCCTTTTACAATGTAAATGGAAAGGAAAAGCCTAATCATATGTTTTTAAAATCAGGTCATTTTCATTATTAAATTCTTGGCATAGGATAACAGCTTTCGATAGCTTTTACATATGGAGGTTCAAAATGATATTGCATAAAACATTTACAGTATTTTCCATAGCTGGAAACACTAGGTATTTTGCCCTTCTCAATTATCACAACTACTTTCAAACCACAGTTTCGGGTCCAGAAAAGTTTGTATTACCACTTACACATTCATTTCACTGTACTTATTACTCTGTGATTCGGTTATATGCACCTATATTACCTGCTTTTGTATAACTGAACATCTAATGATGGCTGTGGCTGGTATGTATTGTACCATTGCTCTGATAGGACTTCTCTTACATGTGAAGCATTTCCATTGCTATAATATGAGCACCGTTGCAACACTGAGGCTATTTTAAATCTGTATTCTAGAGTAACAATAGTTTCTGTGAACATATTCCTAAAGATATTATCTGGTAAAAGGAATATTGTAAAGACAAAAATATCAGGGGTTATAAAGCAAGAGCATTAGTATGTAATTCAGTTACAAAGTCAATCAACCATAAGTCATAAGTCCCTAAGAAAACAGGCTTAATTAGTTTGGGTGCACAACCCGTGAAACAACTTGTCAGGGAACTAAATTAATTTGATTAAAAATAAATAAATAAAGCTTAGATCAGAGGCAAAAAAAATCCCAGTGGCATTTTGCCATTAATAGTCATTTTGTTGATATGTGTGACCTAGAATATTATATTTTAGGATTATATATTGCTAACCCATAGTTAATATTGCAGGATCTCTTTGTCTTTCTTGTATGCAGCTATCTTACTACATGCTATGCAATTTTAACACAAAGGAGAGTAAAATTCTCCTTTGGAAATAGTTCTTTCAAGTACAGTTGATAATTTAAGAGCATAAACTACACTTTAACCAAGCTCTCTTGAGGGAACATATAATTTTGGAGTGTATTTCTCCTACTAAGTTGAAGCTAGGTTATAATTCTTTTCTATAATTCTGTCCATATTACTTATTTTGTGCTAATGTGTCACTGTTCTTCATAATTTATTTCACAATAGATTTTAATCATGGGAAAATAAAAATTAGAGAAAAGACATATGAATACACTTCTGAATTTATGAAAAATTTCCTCACATGCCATTTTCTTCTGAAAGGGTCAAATTGCATGACCATGATTTTGATATCCCCCAGGTTATTTTAGTAATTTTTACCCAATTATTTATTTTTTTTGACTAACCATTGAAATATGAGAGAAAGATGTATTTACCACATTTTACAAGTGCTAATGAAGGCATACATCTGAAAGTTGAGGGTAAACTAAGCAGATCCTAGAAATAGAAGTTTTCATGAAATTATTTCTGTTCATTTCATCTTCTTTTGTGGGGAGAATATTACCCCACAAAATTCACCCATAGAATGTAAGCTCTAGAAGGCAATTACCCAATTGTAAGTTGCATTCTACACTTAAATTCTTATATTTCTCACCAAAATTTAGTAATGTAACCATCATATGCCCAAAGAGTAAGCAAAATAAGAACAATCACTTAAATTCAGAAAAGTTATTAACAGAGTTAACTGTGTAACTCAACATACTTATATAGGCACAGATACCTGGGTTTGGAGGTTAACCATGGTGAAGAAGAATAATTGGCAGAATATTTGGGGAAAACATAAAATTACCAAAAACTCCATACCTAAAAACATCTTCTTTTTCAGTATTATGGAATAATTACTAGATTAAACATATGACATTTCTTCTTTTTGCAAATCAAAAACTCTTGAATATTGGAGATTTCCAGTGGTTCAACTTAAGAATTAGGTACCCCAGTTTATTTTATCAGGAGATGTTCTTCTCTTTAGCAATCAAATATTTATCTAGCCACTTATGGTTTTTTGGCTACAATTAGAAAATTCTTAATCTTCAGAATTTTTCTTAGTTGAAATGTGGGAGAAATACATTCTCAACGTGACAGCCAGGATTCATTTGAACTATTTCAGATCATATTACTGCTCTGTTCAAACCCTCCCTTAGCTGGCCATTTGATTCAGATTTAAAGTTTAAATTTTTTTAATGGTCTAGAAGGCCCTTCTTGACCTACCCCCTGCACTCTTTGGCCTTTCAGACTTCATCTGCTACCACTCTCTCTTTTACTCACATTGCTCTTCCATGTTGACCTTCTTGCTATTTCTTGAACATACCAGACACCCTCTCACTTCACTCAGGGATTTTTCACTGTCTATTCCTTCTGTCTAGAATGTTCTTTCTTCACATATAAGGATGGATTACATCCTTAGTTCTTCCAGGACTCTGCTCACCATGAGGGCGGGTATTTCTCTCAATATCTGATACTGAATAGCATACTCACAACCACTGAATTTATTACTCCCCTTGCCACTTAGATTTTTTTTCCCTTACTATACTCATCGCCATCTAATCAATACATATTTACTCATTTATTTGGTAATTGGCTGTCTTCACCCATAGAATGTAAACTCTAGAAGGCAAGCACTTTGTTTTTATCCACTTCTGTGTTCTAAGATCCAAGCATGTAGTTGACACCAATAAAAAACTGAAGAAATGACTAGTTTGGATGATGGAAAGTCTCCTCTCCAGAAGAGGTACTGGATATCAAGGTCTTGAACTCTGTGACTAAGATCTAAGGATCTACATTCAAAGACGTTTCCCTAAAACCTTTCAATTTTGATTTTTTTTTTTCAATAGCTTACCTTGCTGAGCCAGGCAAGTTACTCTCAGTAGAAAGAGAAATGAATTTGAGTAAATTGATATTAAGAATTTGTGTCTTTAAATTCTTAACTGACAATAATTTAGCCTAGATTAGTAATAACCTGGGTTTGGAAAATGAACAGTGATTGTATTTCATGGTATATTGAAAGAAAAAAGAATTAAGAATATTGTTTTGAGAAGAAAGGACTGGCTCCAGTGCACCATCAAGAAGACCTAAAGACAATAAACAGGATTAATTAAAAAGTCAAAGGGGAAAGCATACTATCCTCTCTAGAGATGTTTATTCACTCAAATATTTCAAAGCTTGTCTCCTGTCAGGCACAACTCTAAGTGTTATGCAGTTTTGAATAAGCCAAAATCCTTGCTCAGAGTTCTAGTTGAAACAGAAAAATAAACTATTTAATAAATGAAAAAAACATTTTAGATGGTGATATGAAAAAAATAAAAGTTATTAACTAAACTTTGATGGGATAGATTGGATAGATTCCTGAATGCTAGAAATAAACAACCATGAAAAGATCTGGGGGAATGATTGCCAGGCAGAGGGAACAAGATATGCAAAGGCATTGAAAGCAGAAAGACCTTGGTGTGTACAAGAACAAAGTGCAGACTGACAGAGTTGGATCACGGGATACTGGAGGAGTAAAAGTGAGAAGAGAGTAATGGAGAGGAGATTGAATAGATAAGCAAGATGCAGCCTATCTAAGGCCTTGCTTCCTTGCTGGTCATAGGAAGAAGGTTTGCTTTATGTCAAGGTCCATTTGAAGATTTTAAACAGGTGAGTGGCATGATGTGTTTTTAAAAATGGTTTCCTGAGCTACTATGTGGGGATTGTCATATTTTAGCCAGATTTATTTAAGTAATTTTTGAGTAATAAAATTATTATTTCATACATATTAATACTTTTGGATGATGCCTTTAGAATGGAAATATATTCGTAAGTACTGGATGCAATTTTATATTACACTGTAATAATTTACTTCATACGTTTTTTTTTTTTCATTCCAATTTTTGAATTGCTTGTTTTTATCTTTCAAAACTCTCTGCCTTCGCCTGTGCATCTCTTTATCCCCCCTGACTCAATTATTCTGGTTATTTGAGAATTAGCTAAAGTGAAAAATGAAGTAATCATAATTGGAAAGCCTTAATTGTGTTTAGACTAGATTGTTAGAAAACTGAAATTTCTTCAGCACCACTACCAATCTCATTTAGCTATTTTAAAACATATAAAGCTATTTTTTTTCCTGATTTACTGAATTTCTCTATTTCATCATTCTGTGTGTATCAGTGTCCTGTAGCTACTGTAACTAATGATTACAGACTTGGTATCTTAAAACAACAGAAATTAATTCACTCAAAGTTCTGAAGGCCAGACGTCCAAAATTTTTATCGCTGGGCTGGGACCAATATGTCAGCAGGGACACATTCTCTCCAAAGGCTCTATGGAAGAATCCAGCCTCACCTCTTCCAAATTCTAGTGGCTGCCACTTTTCCTTGAATTCTGGCCACATTACTCCCATCATCAAAGACAGCATCTTCAAGTCTCTCTCTGCTTCTTCATATAACCTCCTTCTGTGCATGTATTAAATATTCCTCTGTGTCTCATATGTATATATGTAACTGCATTTAGGGCCCAACTAGAAAGTCTAGAGTAATCTCCTCTTCTCAAAAATCTTTAATTACATCTGCAAGGTCCTTTTTTATTTTTTTTTTTTTTGACATATAAGGTAATATCCACAGGTTCCAGCCATTAAGATATAGATATCTATGGGAGGTCATTTTGTTTAGCTTACCAGACTGTGTCTAGTATGTCAATATATATGTATCTATTTTTTGTCCCATACCTGTATTTTGTTCGTTTTTGTTCATTTAAAATATTTTTCTATAATTTTAATATCTCAAATAAATGAAAGAAAATTTTGAAAGATGAGTGGATTTTCGAAGAGTGTTATTTCATTTACATGAGAAAATCTGGGACTGTGAATAACAATTCATACTGATAAATCTGAGAAATGAATTTCTCATAAGAAATGAATTCTTTTTGTTGGAATTTGATTGTTTTTTGTTCTTTTTTTCTTGAATTTGTGCTCCTTGATATTCCCAGATGTCAGCAATTCCTAGTATATCCCAACTTCACTATTCTTGCAGGAAAGTTGATTCTGCTGTTACTGCTAACTGACCTTGATTTGGAAGTTAAAACACACCAGCTACTGCAGAGCCCACTTACTCTTCCCGGCCCTTTCTCACTTCCAGTCCCCACTCCTCCCCCGTGTAGACCACTGTTGGTGCTGATCCTACTCTTCTGCAGTAGTACTCCTTTATGCATATACTGGGCTGCAATTTCAATGTATTCCTTTAAGTAGATATCACCTACTTGTTACTGTTCAGTGAGTCCAAAAGTTAAATTCATTATGAGTCAAGACTGCAACTGCATTTATTTTTTAATGTGAAATTTTCCTGATTTGCTATAGGAAAGGGAGTATTTCCAGCCCACCATCTTTTTCAAAAATGGATCATAGTCCTACCACACACCAAGCACATGGTCACATTACAGGACTTTCTTTAACATGATTATATCACTTATAACTTCACAACATCATTAATGTAATAGAAAGGGAAGGAAACTAAAATATTGGGGGTATTATAAAAGAGTTCATACTGGAGGAAACATTTGGGATGGATCTTGCAAAATGAGGAGGCAGAAAATGTGAGAAAAGGTTTTACTGTGATAGCTAAGAGCATGTGTCAAGCCAAAAAAAAAAAAATGTGTGAAATGGCTGTTTGTTCTGTGAAAGGTGAGATATTTAATGTCATTGGAACACAGAGTGAGGTAAAGTGGCAGAAGTTGAAGCTGAGGAAATGAAATAAGATGATTTTTGAGCTTAACATTTTTCCTATAATTCAGTAAACAAATATTTATCAAATACATGTTATAAGCCAGACAGTTCTTTCACACTGCCTTTTGCCCTCACAGATTTATACTGATATGTCAAGGAGTTTGAAATTTATCATAAAGCAGGAAGAGAATCGAAATATATTCTAAATTACAGAAATAAAGGTATCAGATTTGGTTTTTAATAAGCTGAATTTATTTACAGACTGAAAATGGTTTAAAATAAGAAGTGGCTGGTGGTATAAATAGGGAGAGGCAGGTGCAGTCTGACCAGAGTTGATAAGGTCTGAACTAGCACGCTTGTCAGTGGGGATAAACAGTAAAGATTATTCTCCAGAGATGCTTGTGAGAAAGAATTTCATTTCAGTTATTTGCTAAAACATTCTTCTTGTATGTAAGGATAGGTGTGGTGTACGGATTGGGCAAATCTAAAGTATCCAGTGTGGATATATGGATGAATTGGAACTTCGTTTACCTGGAATACATAAGACTATGTTTATTTCAGAAGGAATTATGGATACTGTGGTAGGCAGAATTCTAAGATGGCTTCCAAGATTTCCCACCCCTGTTGCACACACCATGCATAGTCCAAGGCACAGTGAATACGACAAAGTTTATTCCTGTAACTACGTTATAGTATATGTCACAGTTGACGTCGACATAGGGAAATTATCCAGGTCGGTTTGACCTAATTACATGAGTCCTTTAAAAGCAGAGAGCTTTTTCTGGCTGGTCACAATGGAGGAAGTCAGAGATTCAATGCGTGAGAAGGATTCAATGAGCCACTGTTGGCTTGAATATGGAGAGGCCACGTGACAAGGGTCTAGGCAGCCTTTAGAAGCTGAAAGTGACCCCTGGGTTATAACCAGCAAGGGAAAGGGGAATTCAGTCACTATAGGTGCAAGGAACTGAAATTTCCTAACAACAAGAAATGATCTTGGAAATGAATTTTTCCCCAGAGACTTCAGAGAACTCAGCCTATCCAACATCTTGAAAACAGCCTTGTGATATTCTTAGCAGAGAACCTAGTTATACCATGCAAAACTTCTGACCTACAGAAACTGAGTTAACAAATCAATATGGCTTTATGCTGCAAAATTTGTGGCATTTTGATGCATAGCAATAGAAAATAAATAATTTTAATTACATTTGCAAGGTCCTTTTTTTTTTTTTTTTTTTTTTGACATATAAGGTAATATCCACAGGTTCCAGCCATTAAGATATAGATATCTATGGGAGGTCATTTTGTTTAGCTTACCAGACTGTGTCTAGTATGTCAATATATATGTATCTATTTTTTGTCCCATACCTGTATTTTGTTCGTTTTTGTTCATTTAAAATATTTTTCTATAATTTTAATATCTCAAATAAATGAAAGAAAATTTTGAAAGATGAGTGGATTTTCGAAGAGTGTTATTTCATTTACATGAGAAAATCTGGGACTGTGAATAACAATTCATACTGATAAATCTGAGAAATGAATTTCTCATAAGAAATGAATTCTTTTTGTTGGAATTTGATTGTTTTTTGTTCTTTTTTTCTTGAATTTGTGCTCCTTGATATTCCCAGATGTCAGCAATTCCTAGTATATCCCAACTTCACTATTCTTGCAGGAAAGTTGATTCTGCTGTTACTGCTAACTGACCTTGATTTGGAAGTTAAAACACACCAGCTACTGCAGAGCCCACTTACTCTTCCCGGCCCTTTCTCACTTCCAGTCCCCACTCCTCCCCCGTGTAGACCACTGTTGGTGCTGATCCTACTCTTCTGCAGTAGTACTCCTTTATGCATATACTGGGCTGCAATTTCAATGTATTCCTTTAAGTAGATATCACCTACTTGTTACTGTTCAGTGAGTCCAAAAGTTAAATTCATTATGAGTCAAGACTGCAACTGCATTTATTTTTTAATGTGAAATTTTCCTGATTTGCTATAGGAAAGGGAGTATTTCCAGCCCACCATCTTTTTCAAAAATGGATCATAGTCCTACCACACACCAAGCACATGGTCACATTACAGGACTTTCTTTAACATGATTATATCACTTATAACTTCACAACATCATTAATGTAATAGAAAGGGAAGGAAACTAAAATATTGGGGGTATTATAAAAGAGTTCATACTGGAGGAAACATTTGGGATGGATCTTGCAAAATGAGGAGGCAGAAAATGTGAGAAAAGGTTTTACTGTGATAGCTAAGAGCATGTGTCAAGCCAAAAAAAAAAAAATGTGTGAAATGGCTGTTTGTTCTGTGAAAGGTGAGATATTTAATGTCATTGGAACACAGAGTGAGGTAAAGTGGCAGAAGTTGAAGCTGAGGAAATGAAATAAGATGATTTTTGAGCTTAACATTTTTCCTATAATTCAGTAAACAAATATTTATCAAATACATGTTATAAGCCAGACAGTTCTTTCACACTGCCTTTTGCCCTCACAGATTTATACTGATATGTCAAGGAGTTTGAAATTTATCATAAAGCAGGAAGAGAATCGAAATATATTCTAAATTACAGAAATAAAGGTATCAGATTTGGTTTTTAATAAGCTGAATTTATTTACAGACTGAAAATGGTTTAAAATAAGAAGTGGCTGGTGGTATAAATAGGGAGAGGCAGGTGCAGTCTGACCAGAGTTGATAAGGTCTGAACTAGCACGCTTGTCAGTGGGGATAAACAGTAAAGATTATTCTCCAGAGATGCTTGTGAGAAAGAATTTCATTTCAGTTATTTGCTAAAACATTCTTCTTGTATGTAAGGATAGGTGTGGTGTACGGATTGGGCAAATCTAAAGTATCCAGTGTGGATATATGGATGAATTGGAACTTCGTTTACCTGGAATACATAAGACTATGTTTATTTCAGAAGGAATTATGGATACTGTGGTAGGCAGAATTCTAAGATGGCTTCCAAGATTTCCCACCCCTGTTGCACACACCATGCATAGTCCAAGGCACAGTGAATACGACAAAGTTTATTCCTGTAACTACGTTATAGTATATGTCACAGTTGACGTCGACATAGGGAAATTATCCAGGTCGGTTTGACCTAATTACATGAGTCCTTTAAAAGCAGAGAGCTTTTTCTGGCTGGTCACAATGGAGGAAGTCAGAGATTCAATGCGTGAGAAGGATTCAATGAGCCACTGTTGGCTTGAATATGGAGAGGCCACGTGACAAGGGTCTAGGCAGCCTTTAGAAGCTGAAAGTGACCCCTGGGTTATAACCAGCAAGGGAAAGGGGAATTCAGTCACTATAGGTGCAAGGAACTGAAATTTCCTAACAACAAGAAATGATCTTGGAAATGAATTTTTCCCCAGAGACTTCAGAGAACTCAGCCTATCCAACATCTTGAAAACAGCCTTGTGATATTCTTAGCAGAGAACCTAGTTATACCATGCAAAACTTCTGACCTACAGAAACTGAGTTAACAAATCAATATGGCTTTATGCTGCAAAATTTGTGGCATTTTGATGCATAGCAATAGAAAATAAATACAAAATGACTACAGTACATATACAAGTTAATACAAAAATGATAAAAGAAAATATATAAAACAAAACTTTCAGGGCTTCCCTGGTGCCGCAGCGGTTGAGAGTCCACCTGCCGATGCAGGGCACACGGGTTCGTGCCCCGGTCTAGGAAGATCCCACATGCCGCGGAGCGGCTGGGCCCGTGAGCCATGGCCGCTGAGCCTGCGCGTCTGGAGCCTGTGCTCCGCAACGGGAGAGGCCACAACAGTGAGAGGCCCGTGTACCGCAAAAAAAAAAAAAAAAAAAAAACTTTCACAATATTAGAAAATGCTATGCTGTTAAATAATAATAATTTGGAATTTTAATGAAGTTGAAAGATTTTCTTCAAAAATATGTAAAACAATATCATATAGAAAACATGAACAGACTAGACCAGTAACTGTAGAAGAAGTTGAACATGTTGCCAAAGTGTTATTCTTACCAAGTATAGAATGAACTGATTTTAGATTAAGTTTTAAAGCTTGTAAAAACTTTCCATCTTTGGTATATTGACCATCTATAAAGAAAAATGGTATTCTTCTCGATCCATTTCCTGAGGCATATATGAAAGAGGCAATAAACTCTCTTCAAATCAATCATACATATTATATATTTCCATTATTAAAGATACTAACATACCTGTATATATTTTCCATATGAACTAAAAGTTTAACATACACTACTATTTAAAATATTAAAAAATTGCATTGAAATATTAGAAAACATCTTAATATTAGGAAATGTATACTAGGACAATATATCTAAAGAATGAACTAGACATAGAAGAGAGAAGAGCAACAACGAGAATATCATATGAAATTCAGATTTACTCTGGAGCAAGTTCAGGAGGTGAAGGTGGTTCGTGATGGGTTCTGAATATAAGGAGTAAGATTGCAAGCATATTGGGTTTATATGCCATGCCTAGAAGTTTGGGATTTATCCTTCATCTTAGGTAAAGAGTACAAGAGTTTTTTATCTGCAGAGTGACATGATCAGATATATCTCTCAGAAAGAGAAGTATGCTAACATTGTGGAGAACAGACTCTAAGTAGAAGAAGGTGTTGTCAGGATAATGGGTTAAGGTCAAAAAGAAAATAATAAATTATAGGACTCAGATATGGCTATGAGGACTAAGAGTTGAAGTCATATTTATGAGAAATTTCTGTTGCAGAATTGACTGGACTTGGAAGGAAAATGGATATTATGTTAAATGAAATAGTCAAGTTTATTCAGAAAATTTTTAGTTTATGAGGATGGGCAAATGGACCCCATTTACTTATGGAACACAAAAGACCACACTCATATAAGGTTCAATGTAATGTGATTAGTTTTAGACTTGTTGGACTTCAGATAACTTTGTCCAGAAAGAATAAAAACATATGGGTCAACAGAAATATGATCAGCAAGTTAACATATGTTAACGTGTATCTGAAATAATGAGTGAAAAATTTAGGCCATAAAATTTTACTTATATTTTTCATGACACTAATGTAAAAACTACCATATCTGATTATAAAGTATGAGAAGACACTCATAAAAAACATTAAATATTTGTAATTTTCAGATGAGAAGATTTTAGACGTAAATTATAAAAGTTTTGAATGTCTTGTCACTCAGTAGGTACCCAGAATGAAAAAATAAGCTAACATCATTACATAAAATATTATTGAAGAAATATATTTTTAAAGTTAATTTTGGGATTCACTAAGAACATACATTTCTACTTTCACATGTCTAATTAAGATGGAGATGATCTTGCTAGATGAACAAAAATTTTGGATTGACTCACTGGAGATATCAAACTCTTTAGACTAATGAGAAAAAAATTTTGGTAAATCATATGGTTTAGATATCTTGTTCTATCTATAAGTTTAGATATCTTGGTTCTTTTTCTTACATATTTAAACTAATTGACTTATAATTAACAAATGACTGAGAACTGTTATTTTTCCATGAGTATATTTTTGGTGGCTATTGTTAAATTTTGACAAATGTATCAATAGTATATTAAATTATATTAATAGTATACTACAGCTCTAATAATTCACTATTTTCCCAGTCTAAGTGCTAATAATATTGGTAGCTCTTGAATATTATTTTACAGTTGACAATAAAGCATAACTAGTAATATTTGCATCACAATCCCCAGGGTTTTTCATGATCTCCCTAATGCTAGAAGTTGAATTAGAGTAATTGGAAATCAGAAATGCCAGGATTTAGGGAATTCTAAAAACTAATGGCTTAAATTTTCTTTAAGAAAGATATAATATGATGCAAGGAGAAGGGCAAAATCACACTTGTGATATTCTTTCCCCAAATCCACAGCCCCAATCTAATCATGAGAAAACACCAGACAGCAAAATTGAGGGACATTTTCAAAATCCTGGCCATTAATTTTCAGAAGTGTCAAGGTTATGAAAGAAAAGGGGAGTGAAAAAATGTTACAAATGGAAAAAAAAACTAAAGACATATGACCTCTAAATGCAATGTGCCATCCTGGATTGGATCCTGGAACAGAAAAAGGACATTGGTAGCAAAGCTGGTAAAATCTGAGTAAAATCTGTAGTTTAGTTTAGGACTCTGATATCTATAGCCCATGGGCCTGATCAGTCGAGTTGCTTGTTTTTCAAGTTTTAGTGGAGTACAGCCATACCCATTTCTTTATGTAATGTTTCCATAAAGGCTGCTTTCACAGTATAAGGGCAGAGTTGATGACTTGGGGAAAAGACCATACGGTCCACAAGCCGTAATGGACTTATAATGACTAAGTATCTATTTACAGAAAATGTTTACTTACCTCTGGTTTAGTTAATAGTACTATATCAATGTTAATTTCTTATCTTAATAATTGTATCACGATTATGTAAGTGTTAACATTAGAAGAATCTGGGTGAAGGGTGTACAGGAATACTCGGTACCCCGTGAAACTCTTAAGAATCTAAAATTATTTAAAAATAAATAGTTTAAAAAAAAGATGTAATGGCTTAGAGTTCTGGCTTTGGAATCAGACAGAAGTAAACTTAAATCCCAGCTTTGCAACCTAACTACTATGTGATTTTCATCTCTAATATTTGGGTAATAATGGTACCTACTCACATAGGGCATTTGATAATATTAAATGTAATGATGTACTTTTGGCCACTGCACATGATGAAGCTCAATTCATGGTAATTTACATGTAGTAATGATAGTTTTCACAATATTATAAAGTATAATAATGGCCTAGGAAAATATTATGTTTGCTCTAAAAATATTGATCCTTGCAGGTCACTTATTTTCTATTTTTACTTTACAAAATGGGTTGTCTCAGACCTACTGGGATTGGTAGATGTTTATGGAGGAAGAGAGCTGTAATTTTCTGCTGGAATCAAGAGAGAATGTATCTGTTTTCATTTTGACGGAAATTTCTGAACAACTGTGCTGCGTGGAATTAATGAATCATTCACTGAGGTTTAGACTAATTTTAGGAAAATAAATGAAGGAAGTTATTCAGAAAATATACATTTATCAGTACTCAGAAGTGAATGATTTATTGACCTTCAGTACTCTTTAAGGTTCATATAAAACAAAATTACTTAAAATAATAAAATTTTAGAACCAGTAGGGATCTACCAAATCAATTAATTTAACTACCTGCCTTCTCATTTTTCAGTATAGGACTTAATAAACATCATGCAAGTAGTGTCAATCTGAAACTACAATTTGTCTCACTGCACCACAGCATATATGCCTATATTTTATAAATTACATCTAAATCCTATGATTATATCCCAGCATTTAAAATAAAAATATATGAAAATCTATCCTAAAATATTGTCATTTAGAGTATATCAATATTCTCATTGTCCCATTTTATTCAGAAGAAAAGTTTAGGATAAGAATTTAACCTGTGTGTATGTTTGAGGAAAAGTAGCTGTCCCTCAGAGACATTGTAATAATTTGCTCTACCAAAAACATTGAATGATTGAAAAAATAACCTTATAGGCATCATGGAGAACTCTTGTGACTTTGTGACTGATATAAAGTTGAATTAATTACATGTCCTCTTTGAGATTTGTAAACCTCTAGTATTATTGTATGAAATCTACAGCCTCACTATCCAAATGCAATACTCACCTTTTGTGGCAATCAGACTAAATTCTTTCATGTCTCTTTAGATCTAAGAATAATTAAATGTGAACTATTTCTTTTTCATATTTCATGGAAATAGATATTAAAAGTTACAAGCAATTATTTCCACATCTTTTTCACAGTGAATTTAAATCTACTTCGTGAGAACCTCTGATCTTTACAGTTTTTTTATTTTAACGTCTTTATTGGAGTATAATTGCTTTACAATGTTGTGTTAGTTTCTGCTAACAAAGTGAATCAGCTATATGTATACATATATCCCCATATCCCCTCCCTCTTGCATCTCACTCCCACCCTCCCTATCCCACCCCTCTAGGTGGTCACAGAGCACCAAGCTGATCTCCCCGGGCAATGCAGCTGCTTCTCACTAGCTATCTATTTTACATTTGGTAGTGTATATATGTCCATGCCACTCTCTCACTTTGTCCCAGCTTACCATTCCCCCTCCCTGTGTCCTCAAGTGCATTCTCTACATCTGAGTCTTTATTCCTGTCCAGCCCCTATGTTGTTTTTTTTTTAGATGTTTATGGAGAAAGCTTTTTTTTTTTAGATTCCGTATATATATTTGTTAGGGTATGGTATTTGTTTTTGTCTTTCTGACTTACTTCACTCTGTATGACAGACTCTTTGTTCATCCACTTAACTACAAATAACTCAATTTCGTTTCTTTTTGTGGTTGAGTAATATTCCATTGTATATATATGCCACATCTTCTTTATCCATTCATCTGTCGATGGGCACTTAGGTTGCTTCCATGTCCTGGCTATTGTAAATAGAACTGCAGTGAACATTTTGGTACATGACTCTTTTTGAATTATGGTTTACTCAGGGTGTATGCCCAGTAGTGGGATTGCTGGGTCATATGGTAGTTCTATTTTTAGATTTTTAAGGAACCTCCATACTGTTCTCCATAGTGGCTGTATCAATTTACATTCCCACCAACAGTGCAAGAGGGTTCCCTTTTTTCCACACCCTCTCCAGCATTTATTGTTTCTAGATTTTTTGATGATGGCCATTCTGACTTGTGTAAGCTGATACCTCATTGTAGTTTTGGTTTGCATTTCTCTAATGATTAGTGATGTTGAGTATCCTTTCATGTGTTTATTGGCAAACTGTATATCTTCTTTGGAGAAATGTCTATTTAGGTCTTCTGCCCATTTTTTGGATTGGGTTGTTTGTTTTTTTGATATTGGGCTACATGAGCTGCTTGTAAATTCTGGAGATTAATTCTTTGTCAGTTGCTTTGTGTGCAGATATCTTCTCTGTCTTTTCATCTTGTTTATGGTTTCCTTTGCTGTGCAAAAGCTTTTAAGTTTCATTAGCTCCCATTTGTTTATTTTTGTTTTTATTTCCATTTCTCTAGAGGGGGTCAAAAGGAATCTTGCTGTGATTTATGTCTTATAGTGTTCTTCCTATGTTTTCCTCTGAGAGTTTTTTAGTGTCTGGCCTTATATTTAGGTCTTTAATCCATTTTGAGTTTATTTTTGTGTATGGTGTTAGGGAGTGTTCTAATTTCATTCTTTTACATGTAGCTCTCTAGTTTTCCCAGCACCACTTATTGAAGAGGCTGTCTTTTCTCCATTGTATATTCTTGCCTCCTTTATCAAAAATCAGGTGACCATATGTGCATGGGTTTATCTCTGGGCTTTCTATCCTGTTACATTGATCAATATTTCTGTTTTTGTGCCAGTACCATACTGTGTTGATTACTGTAGCTTTGTAGTATAGTGTGAAATCAGGGAGCCTGATTCTTCCAGCTCTGTTTTTCTTTCTCAAGATTTTTTTGGCTATTCGGGGTCTTTTGTGTTTGCATACAAATTGTGAATTTTTTTGTTCTAGTTCTGTGAAAAATGCCATTGGTAGTTAGATAGGGATTGCATTGAACATGTAGATTGCTTTGGGTAGTGTGGTCATTTTCACAGTGTTGATTCTTCCAATCCAAGAACATGGTATAGCTCTTCATCTGTTTGTATCATCTTTAATTTCTTTCATCGGTGTCTTATAGTTTTCTGCATACAGGTCTTTTGTCTCCTTAGGTAGGTTTATTCCTAGGTATTTCTTCTTTTTGTTGCAATGGTAAATGGGAGTGTTTCCTTAATTTCTCTTTCAGATTTTTCATCATTAGTGTATAGGAATGCAAGAGATTTCTATGCATTAATTTTGTATCCTGCTTCTTTACTAAATTCATTGATTAGCTCTAGTAGTTTTCTGGTAGCATCTTTAGGATTGTCTATGTATAGTATCATGTCATCTGCAAACAGTGACAGTTTTACTTCTTCTTTTCTGATTTGGATTCCTTTTATTTCTTTTTCTTCTCTGGTTGCTGTGGCTGAAACTTCCAAAACTATGTTGAATAATAGTGGTGAGATTGGGCATCCTTGTCTTTTTCCTGATTTTATTGGAAATGGCTTCAGTTTTTCACCATTGAGAATGATGTTGGCTGTGGGTTTGTCATATATGGCCTCTATTGTGTTGAGGTAAGTTCCCTCCATGTTTACTTTCTGGAGAGTTTTTATTATAAAAGGGTGTTGAATTTTTTTGAAAGCTTTTTCTTCATCTATTGAGGTGATCATATGGTTTTTCTCCTTCAGTTTGTGAATATGGTGTATCACATTGATTGATTTGTGTATATTGAAGTATCCTTGCATTCCTGGATTAAACCTGACTTGATCACGGTGTATGATCCTTTTAATGTGCTGTTGGATTCTGTTTGCTAGTACTTTGTTGAGGATTTTTGCATCTATATTCATCAGTGATATTGGTCTGTAATTTTCTTTTTGTGTGATATCTTTGTCTGTTTTTGGTATCAGGTTGATGGTGGCCTTGTAGAATGAATTTGGGAGTGTTCCTGCCTCTGCAGTGTTTTGGAAGAGGTTGAGAATCAAAAAGCATAATCACTTGTGGAGAAATTCTAGCATATCTTTTGTCAAATACCGCAGTATAAAACTCTCCCAAATTCTTTATGTAACATAGCAGGCCAGAGTCGACTGATTTCTCTGTAAATCAGAGAGTAAGCAAAATAAAATAATGGTACTTAAGGAAAAAAGTGACAGAAAAAAGAAAAAAAGTGACATTTATACAGGCCATTATATACAGAGTCATCTTGCCTGAGGAAAGAAACTAAGGAAACTAAATTATGAAAATCTTATAATCTGGATTTTCCTCTTTTCTTCCTCACCCTCTTCCTCATACTTCCCTTCTTCCTCCCCTTCCTCCACTTTCTTCTTTTAACTTAGAATCTACCTTACCTATTATGCCTAGGAAAGACAAAATGGATTGGATGTACAAACGTTTCAGAAGAAAATAATTTAGGAGCTGTGTACATTTGCCAAAACACTCTATCTTAATATAGGTACATATGTCTCACTTCAGAGTTTCTCCTTAATTTTAAACTCAAGTAGATTAAGTAGCAGCTTATCCAAAAGATTAAACATTTCTCTATTCAAACTGTAAAGCTCTTTTACTATTTATATATTATATGTTGACTTTTTTTCTCTTCAATTTTATATGCAGTAGTAACTAAGTGATTTTGTGGCCTGTGGTTTGGAGCCACCATTACAAGCTCTCAGGTTTTGGGCGCCCTAAAGGAGTTTGATATCTTGAGAAGTAGTGAAACCTGCTTTTCTATGGATAGTTTCTCTTCACCCCAAAACAGAGATTACAGTTTAGAATATTTCTCTGGAGTTTTGATCACTATTCCTGAATTTGACTGGTACACAAATCAGGTATAATATTCTTCCTAATCACACTGAACATTTTTGGCAAATAAATTACACTTTACCTGCTTCTATGTTTCTCCCATACCTGTGTACCTAAGGAAAGTTCACAAAGCTGTTTACACGTTAGGTTAAGTAATTAGACCAAGAGATGGTTTCTAGAGGTCTGTGTTCAGAGAGGTAAATAGCATAAATGGAGGATGCATTATGATAGATAGCTGTTTTAGTTGTTTTCTATATGTGATAGCATTGAATCAATAAGATGCCTCTATGATTAAGCAATTATTTTCTGTTATCCCCATTATTTCGAATAGCTCTTCTATTTGTGTTATATATATGATAGCATTGGATAAATGACATCTGTATGATTAAGCAATTATTATTGTTTTTGTTATCCTAATTGTTTTAGATGAGGAAGTAAAAGTCCAATGTTAAAAGGGGTTGAAACAAATTTTGCTAGACTAAATCAGGGCACATCACAGTATCAAGTTGATTACCATTAGAATCCCTAGATCATTGCCATGATTTGACCCTTCGCTCATGCAGCAAATACTTCACATCTTTCATTTCCTCGGGTATTGAGGAGAATACAGAGAGGAAGACTTCAAGGATACATTTAATGTAATAATGACAAGCATACACAACACCATAATACAAAGCAAAGGTATTTGGTGCCATAAACTAGGTATAAAAATTCAGCCAAGATAAATGTACTGCTCACCACTCAGCCTTTTCCTGGACAAATTCATACTGAATATGACTCCCAAATTCTTTTTCTAAGTGTGTCATGTTCCTGCTCCAAAAAAGCTTTACTGGCTCAATATTTCTTACTGTTCTATGCTTGAACTCTACTTATTTTTTTCTGCTTAACTCATCTGTTTAAAAAATACTTTATAAATTATTTATTTAAATTTATTTCATTGAAGCATAGTTGATTTACAATATTGTGCTAATTTCTACTGTACAGCAAAGTGACTCAGTTATACATGTATATACATTCTTTTTCATATTCTTTCCCATTATGGTTTATCACAGGACATTGAATATAGTTCCCCTGTGCTGTACAGTAGGGCCTTGTTGTTTATCCATTCTATGTAAGACAGTTTGCATCTATTCATCCCAAACTCCTAATCCATTCCTCCCCACCTTGGCAACCACAAGTCTCTTCTCTATGTCTGTGAGTCTGTTTCTGTTTCATAGGTAAGTTCATTTGTGTCATAATTTAGATTCCACATATAAGTGATATCATATGTTATTTGTTTTTCTCTTTATCACGTCACTTAATATGATAATCTCTAGGTCCATCCATGTTGCTGCAAATGGCATTATTTCATTCCTTTTCATGATTGAGTAATATTCCATCATATGTATATATGTGTGTGTGTGTATATATATATACACACACACACACACACCACATCTTCTTTATCCATTTGTCTGTTGATGGACATTTAGGTTGTTTCAGTGTCTTGGCTATTGTAAATAATGTTGCTATGAACATTGGGGTGCGCATATGTTTTTGAATTAGAGTTTTCTCCAAATATATTCCCAGGAGTGGGATTGCAGGATCATATGTTAACTCTATTTTTAGTTTTTTGAGGAACCTCCATACTGTTTTCCATAGTGGCTGTACCAAGTTATATTCCAACAGAGTAGGAGGGTTCCCTTTTTGGAGAAATGTCTACTTAGGTCTTCTGCCCTAAATAGACATTGGATCATTTTTCAATTGGATTGTTTGTTTTCTTGTTATTGAGTTGTATGAGCTGTTTGTATATTCTGGAAATTAAGCCCTTGTTGGTCATTTTGTTTATGGTTTCCTTTACTGTACAAAAGCTTGTAAGTTTGATTAGGTCCCATTTGTTTCTTTTTCCTTTTTTTTTTTAAGTTTATTAATTTTTTTGGCTGCGTTGGGTCTTCTTTGCTGTGTGGGCTTTCTCTAGTTGCAGCGAGCGGGGGCTGCTCTTTGTTGCGGTGCACAGGCTTCTCATTGCAGTGGCTTCTCTTGTTGCAGAGCATGGGCTCTAGGCACACAGGCTTCAGAAGTTGTGGCTTGTGGCCTCAGTAGTTGTGGCTCACAAGCTCTAGAGTCCAGGCTCAGTTGTTGTGGCGCACGGGCTTAGTTGCTCCACGGCATGTGGGATCTTCCTGGATCAGGGCTCAAACCTGTTTCCCCTGCATTGGCAGGCAGATTCTTAACCACTGCACCCCCAGGGAAGTCCCTCTTTTTGTTTTTATTTCTATTGCCTGACCTAATGAGACATTGGTACAATTTATGTCAGAGAACGTTTGGCCTATGGTTTCTTCTAAGAGTTTTATGGTGTCATGTCTTATATTTAAGTCTGTAAGCCATTTTGAGTTTATTTTTGTGTGTGGTGTGAGAGTGTGTTCTAACTTGATTGATTTACATCATTTAACAAATATTTTAGACTATTAGTCTTTAAAATGCTTATTAGGCACTCTTAGCAAAAGAAAAAAATAGCCCTTCTCTCTCCAATATGAGTACATTTCTATTTATTAATTGTGCATATGTACTGCTATCATTAGTTAAGAATTTTGCTCACAATATATTCTTTGAGTGAAGTTAATGTTAAGCATAGTTGACATAATCAGTATTTCAAATAGTCATAGATAATGTTGAATATTTTGTTGTCATTTTCAAACCTTGCAGAATAATTTTTTAATAATTTCTTTATTTCACTTTTAAGTTTGCAAAGTTTCCAAAACAGCGACTATATCTTCTTATCTTATTTAAAAGGAATAAAATGTAGCAAAAGAATAATCCTATATTTACATAACAAAATTGATCTCAACTTGACCAATTAATTCTTCCCTAAACTATAGAAAATAATTCTCTGATTGGTACTACCTTTTATGGTTTGTAAGTTTATTTTGAAAAGTGCATTCTGATAATAAACTAGAAGAATTAGAACACAGTGGAGAAATCTACAAAAGAGTATAGTATAAGCCGTGTTAATTTTAGATAAAAAGTGTGACAGACCAATAAATAAAATGTCAAAATAGAATGAAAGGAAACGGAGCAAAACAGAGCTGTAGTTAAACTAAAGAGACAAGAGGAAAAGAAAAAAATATGATTATTATACAATAGCATTACATTCTTCCCTTAGAAATCATTTGTGTCCATTTAAGTTTTTTAAAGCCTGAGTCATCATCTAATCCAACTTTTCTATTTTATGGTTGAGGAAACTTGCTTTCTTTGGGGAAAAATTATGCTCAGAGATTGAGATTGTCTTTGCCAATATTTTATTTAACATAGGTTCACTGCAGGAATTATAATATTTTCACAATAGCATACAGGATAATGTCTCTTAATAAGCCAATAAAGAAAAAACATACTCCAAATCATTGATAGATCAATTACACTATTGTTCCAGGAAAGGGCAGATAAAAGGAATAAAGTCCAAATTTAGTTGAGGTGTACCTTTTTACCAGTTGGTCCTCGGGAGAGTCAGCTTAGCCAACTAAGAGCTGACAGTCCAGTTGCTGGAGCACCGGAGAAAGTCCCTTGTTGCTAGATCGTATTGCTAGGAAACAAAGACACTGGTGTTGACCAGCAAGATAATCTTCTTGGGGCTACTGCATGGTTTTCTTCACTGCATGGCAGGAGCTATTGCCCCAGGTCTTTGTAGAGATAGTTATATCAGCAAAGAGTCACCTTGCTCAGACTGAACACTCCCAGGCAGTCCTCACAAACTTGGTATTTATAGTTTAAATGTCCCCTCCCCATAGTTGCTTCTCCATGTGTCCTTATTGTTAAGCCCCCAGTGGCAACCCTCAGCCACTGAGTTACTGAATGCTTATCAGCAACCATAGATGTCAATGTCGTCAACATCCTGGCACAACAATTTCACTTATATCAAAACAACTTTACCTATAAAAACAACTTCATTTCTGGCATAAACAAGTGGATTTGAAATCATATCAAATCACTACATAACATAATGCAAGAATAAACTGGGTGCATGTGTTGTCCAAAGGCAGATTGCCTGAGTCAGGTATGGAAACCCAAATCTAGATGTCCTGAGGGCCAGTTCCCTGTTCTCCCCAGTGCACCACACCCACAGCCCTGCATTGTGTGGAAAGCTGGAGAGCTGACGTTCAGAAAACAACACAAAGTGAAATAGGACAAAAGCCAAATAAATCAGGAAACACATAAGAAGACAAATGAAAATTATGGTAAGTCAATTGTTCTTAACTGGTGATGATTTTGCCCCCAGGGGATAGTTGGTGATTCCTGGAGGCCATTTTTTGATTGTCACAATTTGAGGAGTAGGGATGTTACTGGAATCTAGTGAGTAGATGTTTGGGATGTTCCTAAATACCCTAAAATGCACAAGACAACCTGCATACCAAAGAATTATCAGCAACAGAAGGCCAATAGTACATCAGCCACGAAACACTAAATTTAAAATCTTAATAATTACACACAAAGAGAGAGCGTGAGAATGAGGAAGAGAGAGAGAGTGGGAATAAAAACTAAGGAAAGCAGAGTGAAACAACATGGAGATGCAAATATAAATGTCAGAAATAGAAAAAGTGGAAAATGCATAACAAACAAGATGCTACACAATTTTATATATGTATATGAATAATTCCCTGGGGAAAACAAATGTCTTCACCCATTTCCACGTAAACTCATTTTTCTGATAGAGGATGAAGAATATTTTATCTAGATAAACAGTGCTTTCTTCACTGGATAGCTATGAGCAAAAATGTTATTAAATGATTTTACTGGAGGAATAGTGAAACTCTAAAACCATACCTTTCATGTCAGACTTTGCCTCGTAGAGAGGATTTTCACAGAGGTATGGTGTGTTCTTCTGAACTCTACTTTATATAGGAAATATTGTCATGCCTTAACCATCAAGGTTCTTTGCTGTTCAGAGATAAGAGGGTTCTATTTTTCATTTTTGTGTGGTGTTTGTATCTAGGTTTTGAATAATTTATTTTAGTTCTTTGAAGAGAAGTAAACATGTTTTCAAGTTCAGTTTCACATCAGCTCTGATTGCATGCATTTCAAAAGAGCTCTTAAATTTTCCTCAAAACTATAAAAATCAGAAGCAAATATATACATTTAAATAATAATAATAATTATGTAGCACTTATTAAGTGATTGTGAGTTCCAGGAACCATTCTGAGAGCTTTACATGATTTATTTTGTAATTCTCATATATGAAATAGATGACATTAGTATTATACCTATTGGATATATGAGAAAACAGAGGCACATTGAAGTTAAATAACTCCACCGCAGTCTCACTGAACTATGGTAGAAGTTAGAGCTTGAATTCAAATTCAGGTATCTGGTCCCAGAGCTCTTATTCCTAATCACCATTATATATTTTCTGTGCCAAATTTTGTTTGATTTATGGGCAATTTTTTTTTTTTTTGGCCATGCCCCACGTCTTGCAAGATCTTAGTTCCCTGACCAGGGATTGAACCTGGCCTAGTGCAGCTGAGTCCTAACCACTGGACCAAAGGGAATTATCCCTTTTTTTTTATGTGAAACTTCAGGAGATCTCAGTGCTTCTTGCAAAGTATGTGGTAGGAATTCCCTATCAATGAAGACTAGAGCCTATGGACTGATGCTTGCAGAGATAGCTGCCTAACTAATATCTACCATCCCATTATTATTTAACAAAAGAATATGAATTTAATGTCAGTGGCTCTTAAAAGAGGGGCAGTCAGCTAGCATAAGCCTTAGTGCCTGTACCCCTTGCTCCTGTCTTCTGCCTGGAATGTCAGCTTTCTGTCTGGACAATGAGGTAACAATTACAATGAACATCACTTACTAAAAATGACAAAGTTCAAAAAAAAGCCTGGACCCTGCTGATCATGGGTTGGCTATACCAGCCCTGGATTAAAACCCCTACACTGGGCTTCCCTGGTGGCGCAGTGGTTGAGAGTCCGCCTGCCGATGCAGCAGACACGGGTTTGTGCTCCGGTACGGGAAGATCCCACATGCCGCGGAGTGGCTGGGCCCATGAGCCATGGCCGCTGAGCCTGCGCGTCCGGAGCCTGTGCTCTGCAACTGGAGAGGCCACAACAGTGAGAGGCCCACGTACCGCAAAAAAAAAAAAAAACCCTACACTTTGTTTACATGAGAGAAAAATAAACCACCTTCTTATTTAAACTATTGCTATTGTCAGGCTCTGCTACTGGCAGATGAATCCAAGTCCTGATACAGATACTACACATAGATGACTTTTTACCCTTTGTTTTCAACATTGAGGTTTTTTTTTTAATAAAGGGAAAAAGGAAACATGGCTTACTGAGCACATCTGTTTATCTCCTCTCCCCTTAATTCTTATTGAAATTACAGAAAATTAAGTTAAAATTAAGTAAAAAGATATATATATATATACACATATATATATACTGGAAACAAGAAAGAGTTATGAGTGCAGCAGACATTTGTGTGGAATTTCAGGAAGAAAGCAAGTAGAATAAATATAACTGACTGCGAAATTGGACAAGTGAAATGGCAACCCCCAAACATTCACGAGAAAGCTATTGCAGAGGTGGTAGTGGCTTTCCTCAGTGAGGTCCTAAAGGAACTCTGAACTCAGAATCAACAACTACAGGAAGGGACCATTGTGCAGTCTTCGGGGCTATTAGAACCTTGATAATCTGAAGTCATCACTTACTACATATCTGATCTCTCAGTAGAACCTGTAGCTCTAGCTGCCAATTATGTCCAAGTTACAATCAGTTAGTACTCAGACATACCTCACAGATATTGCAGGTTTGGTTCCAGACCACCACAATAAAACCGATATTGTAATAAATCGAATCACACAGTTTTTTGATTTCCCAGTGCATATAAAAGTTATGTTTACACTATACTGTAATCTATTAGTATGGAAGAGCATTATGTCTAAATAATGTGCAAACATTAATTTAAAAATAATTCATTGCTAAAAAATGCTAGCTATTATCTGAGCCTTCAGAGACTCATAGTAGTAACATCAAAGAGCACTGACCACAGATCACCGTAACAAAGATAATAATAGTGAAAAAGTTTGCAATATTGTGAGAATTACCAAAAATGCAACAGAGAGACACCAAGTATGCAAATGCTGTTGGAAAAGTGGCGCTGATAGACTTGCTTGATGCAGGGTTGCCACAAACCTTCAACTTGTAAAAAATGCAATATCTGCAATGTGCAATAGAATGAGATACATCTGTACACTGTGTCCCTTGTCTGCTTGAAGTCTCTCAGTCACTTTGTATCTGACTCAGAGTGAAACCAACATCCTCCCAGTGGCCAACCAGGCCGTACTGATCTTACCTTCCACTCCCCCTCTAACCATATTTCCTACTTCTTTCCCCCTACGTCACTCCACTGCATCCATACAGCCTACTTACTGTTACCTGAAACACCCCATAATGCTCCCCGTTTAAGCCTGTGCCATGAAATTTCTTTCCCTGTCTGGGATGCTTTCCCCTCAGGAAGCCACATGGTTTCTTTCCTCACTTCCTTCAATTATTTCCTTAAAGATTTTCTTCTCTGTAAGGCCTTTCTTAACTACTTTATAACTTCAGCACTCTCCCCCAACTCTCCCTGTCCCCTTGCCCTGTTTATTTCCTTAATATTTACCACCATTAGACATACTAGGTATTTATTTTATTTGTCTTGTTTAGTTCTGTGTCTTCTCACTAGAATTTACAATTTCTGAAGGCAGAGATTGTTACACTTAATTTATTTTTATATTTACTGCTATATCCTGATCCTCTGATATAGAACCTGACCCAAACCAATAAGTTCTTTTTATGAATGAAGAATGAATACTTTAGGAGTTTGGGGTTAGTTGAAACCTCCCATTCCTCTGCTTATATCAAGTGTCATCGAAAGTAATATTTTGTCCATAAAGTCATAAGATCTTTTTTAAAAGGGTGAATAATAGCTTAGTAGGGGTCCTGGATGGGCTTTGGGGCTCACACAAAACAAGAAAGAATTACAGTTTCTTCCATATCTCAATAATAGACATTCAGAAAAGTAGAAAATACAGTTGTCCCATAAAGTGAAATAAAGTTATTCATCCCAAGAGTGAAGTCACTTTCACTTCAAACTTATATAAAAGGGGTATTTTTAAAATAATGAAATCAGACTCCCCGCTTGATGATTATAAATAATCCACAGGGAAGGGAGAAACAGAAATCCAGTGCCAATTTCAGTGAAACTAAACAACTAAATTCTTCCCCACGATTCTTCCCCATCCAAAATTAATATAAGACCCACTCTGAGCACTATAGACTGAGTCATAGTACACCAGAGAGAGTGTGAGAAAAAATGCTATGGCTGCAGATATAAGAGAGAGACGCAAAGGACATTTCAAATGTGTACGGAGCTCATTCTGAGTTGTAAAACCTTATACCTTGTCTGTTATAACTGAAATGGCTGCCTGTAGTAGAACCAGGGGTTTTCTTTTAGACTTGGTTTGTTACTCAAAAGCAGAGAGAATAGAGGTGAATGAGGAATTACACAGATATATCACATATGCAGTGATGAAATGGATACTTCCATAGTCGGTCTACTCAGAACCAATAATCTTAGAGTAGAAAAGTAAAACTGAAGAATTGCTCAAGTTCTGCAACCTTATATTTTTTCAATTTTTAATGATTTCTGTAAATTTGGAAAACACCTTGTGTTAGTTTTTATTTACCTATATATTTGAATGAGTTTAAAGTATCTACATTTAGTCAATGGTTCATAAAAATCCCAATATCCCACTGATATCCAAATGACAATAACAACAGAAACAACAAAGGTAAGAGGAAGAAGACTGATTTGAATAGATATGAAAATGGAGGGACTGGCCAGAGCCATCCAAGTGTGATGACGAAAGAGCTTTCTATCTCAAGGACCAAGTTGATGAATAGAAACAGATCCAGGACTATAGTGTGAATAAGTCAGAATTCTCAACAGGCAGAGGCTGTTTGGCCACTGATTGTCTGGAAAATAGAGACCCTGCCAAGCCCCCGGCCCCCAACCCTGTATTCCATAGACCACGAGCTATGCACAGTACTGGGCTTTCTAATCTGCCTCTCCCAAATGGGAGGCACTGGGTCTTATGTTGAAATTGTAACCTAATGGAAAGTCTCACTTTCTGCAATTCATCTTTAGAAATAATTCTGTATAATTTAATGGCATGATTTCTGTCACAGAGCTGTACTTCAAAATTATTTTTAGGTTGCTGATATCTTACTTTTAGGAGATTTGACTAGATACTAGTTTCTATCTGCCAGTGATTCCTCAGAACAGTTGTATGTTTCAGAGAGGCAGAGCAAAAATTCCCTCTCCTCTGAAATAAGCCATTCCTACTGCTTTCTTGAGAAACATATCTCAACTAATTCCCTACTTCCTCTTCATTCCTGGGGTAAATAGAATAAGAACTCATTTCTGATTTTGTTCTGCCTTTCTAAATCTTCAAATGTATAAGCTTTTTGGCATTAATATACAAATCTAAGTGGGAAACCAAAGCACAGAATTGACCCTCTGGATGTAAAACTTTTCTTAAAAGTTCTAAACAATGTATGGGGAGATTTTGATCAAAAGGTAAAAAGTTGCCATTATGTTGGAGGAATAAGTCTAGAGAGCTAATGTACAGCATGATGACAATAGTTAACATTACTATGTATTCAGTACTGGAACTTTCCTAAAAGAGTAGATTTCAGGTGGTTTCATCACAAAAAAATGGTAACTGTGTAAAGAGATACGGTAATTAGCTTAAATATAGCAGTCATTTCACTATATGTATATCAAATCATCATGTTGTACACCTTAAATACATACAATTTTAAAAACATGTTAAAGCTCTAAACAGTAGAGTTGTGAAGTGTTTGGACACAAATTTTCTTGGTAAATACACTCTAACTTAAGTGGAAATATTAATTTTAAAGTGGTAACATGAGATGAAAATTTAGTGAATTTTTTATGGCTAGGGAAAGGAGTGACCAATAACATCTTAGAAAACTATGTATTAAAAGTGAAAATAACCACTTCCTCTCAGAACAGAGTGCAGTATATAACCTAAAGACATGAATTTATTCTGTGCCTTTTTGAAAATAGCAGTTATACATTAATATTAACATAGTTTCAAAAACATTAGATTTTATAAGCATTAGTGTCATTAATTATAAGTTTTTAATACTAGACAAATATGAGAAATGAGCACATTATTAATACACAGATACCTGAAGAGAATCTCTCAGCAGAAAGAAATCTACGAAACTGGAAGATTATAGTTTGTCATTTTTACCCATTTCTGACATCCTTTTTTTGGTTTGTTTTTGTACATGCATTCTATTTATTTATTTATTTCCTTGTTATGATTTACTCTTAATGACCTTTCTAAGGGGAAGCTGGCAATTCCATACATATATTCCCTATATTAAAAAATTATGTTATTTTTTGGTTTTTTTTAAAACATCTTTATTGGTGTATAACTGCTTTACAATGATGTGTTAGTTTTTGCTTTATAACAAAGTGAATCAGCTATACATATACATATATCCCCATATCTCCTCCCTCTTGCATCTCCCTCCCATCCTCCCTATCCCAGCCCTCTAGTTGGTCAAAAAGCACCGAGCTGATCTCCCTGTGCTATGTGGCTGCTTCCCACTAGCTATCTATTTTCTGTTTGGTAATATATATTAGTCCATGCCACTCTCACTTTGTCCCAGCCTACCCTTCCCCCAACCTGTGACCTCAAGTCCATTCTCTACATCTGCGTCATTATTCATGTCCTGCCCTTACGTTCTTCATAACCATTTTTTAGATTCCATATATATGTGTTAGCATACAGTATTTGTTTTTCACTTTCTGACTTACTTTGCTCTGTAGACAGACTCTAGGTCCATCACCTCACTATAAATAACTCCATTTCATTTCTTTTTATGGCAGAGTAATACTCAATTGTATATATGTGCCAAATCTTTATACATTCATCTATCGATGGACACTTAGATTGCTTCCATGTCCTGCCTATTGTAAATAGAAATACAATGAACATTGTGGTACATTACTCTTTTTGAATTATGGTTTTCTCATGGTATATGCCCAGTAGTGTGGTTGCTGGGTAGTATGGTAGTTCTATTTTTAAGGAACCTCCATAGTGGCTGTATCAGTTTACATTCCCACTAACAGTGCAAGAGGGTTCCCTTTTCTCTACACCCTCTCCAGTATTTATTGTTTGTAGACTTTTTGATAATGGCCATTCTGACCGGTGTGAGATGATATCTCATTGTAGTTTTGATTTGCATTTCTCTAATGATTAATGATGTTTAGCATTCTTATCATGTGTTTGTTGGCATTCTGTATATCTTCTTTGGAGAAATGTCTATTTAGGTCTTCTGCCCATTTTTGGATTGGGTTGTTTGTTTTTTTGTTACGGAGCTGCATGAGCTGCTTGTAAATTTTGGAGATTAACCCTTTGTCAGTTGTTTCAATTGCAAATATTTTCTCCCATTCCGAGGGTTGTCTTTTGGTCTTGTTTCCTTTGCTATGCAAAAGATTTTAAGTTTCATTAGGTCCCATTTGTTTATTTTTGCTTTTATTTCCATTTCTCTAGGAGATGGGTCAAAAAGGATCTTGTTGTGATTTATGTCATAGAGCGTTCTTCCTATGTTTTCCTCTAAGAGTTTGATAGTGTCTGGCCTTACATTTAGGTCTATAATTGATTTTGAGATTATTTTTTTGTATGGTGTTAGGAAATGTTCTAATTTCATTCTTTTACATGTATCTGTCCAGTTTTCCCAGCACCACTTATTGAAGAGACTGTCTTTTCTTCATTGTATATTCTTGCCTTCTTTATCAAAAATAAGGTGACCACATGTATGTGGATTTATCTCTCGGCTTTCTATCCTGTTCCATTGTTCTATATTTCTGTTTTTGTGCCAGTACCATACTGTCTTGATTACTATAGTTTTGTAATATAGTCTGAAGTCAGGTAACCTGATTCCTCCAGCTCCGTTTTTCTTTCTCAAGATTGCTTTGGTTATTCGGGGTCTTTTGTGTTTCCATACAAATTGTGAAATACTTTTCTCTAGTTCTGTGAAAAATGCCATTGGTAGTTAGATAGGGATTGCATTGAACATGTAGTTTGCTTTGGGTAGTGTGGTCATTTTCACAGTGTTGATTCTTCCAATCCAAGAACATGGTATAGCTCTTCATCTGTTTGTATCATCTTTAATTTCTTTCATCGGTGTCTTATAGTTTTCTGCATACAGGTCTTTTGTCTCCTTAGGTAGGTTTATTCCTGGGTCTATTTTTGTACATCATGTTAGGAAGTGTTCTAATTTCATTCTTTTACATGCTGCTGTCCAGTTTTCCCAGCACCACTTATTGAAAAGGCTGTCTTTTCTCCATTGTATATTCTTGCCTCCTTTATCAAAAATAAGTTGACCATATGTGTGTGGGTATATCTCTGGGATTTCTATCCTATTCCATTGATTTATATTTCTTTCTTTGTGCCATTACCATACTGTCTTGATTACTATAGCTTTATAGTATAATCTGAAGTCAGTGAGCCTGATTCTTCCAGCTCAGTTTTCTTTCTCAAGATTGCTTTGGCTATTTGGGGTCTTTTGTATTTCCAGACAAATTGTGAAATTTTTTCTTCTATTTCTGTGAAAAATGTGATTGGTAGTTAGATAGGGATTGCATTGAATTTGTAGATTGCTTTGGGTAGTATGGTCATTTTCACATTGTTGATTCTTCCAATCCAAGAAAATGGTCTATCTCTCCATCTGTTTGTATCATCTTTAATTTCTTTCATCAGTGTCTTATAGTTTCTGCATGCAGGGTTTTTGTCTCCTAAGGTAGGTTTATTCCTAGATATTTCTTCTTTTTGTTTCAATGGTAAATGGGAGTGTTTCCTTAATTTCTCTTTCAGATTTTTCATCATTAGTGTATAGGAATGCAAGCGATTTCTGTGCATTAATTTTGTATCCTGCTACTTTACCAAATTCACTGATTAGTTCTAGTAATTTTCTGGTAGCATCTTTAGGATTGTCTGTAGTATCATGTCATCTGCAAACAGTGACAGTTTTACTTCTTCTTTTCTGATTTGGATTCCTTTTATTTCTTTTTCTTCTCCGATTGCTGTGGCTGAAACTCCCAAACTATGTTGAATAATAGCGGTGTGAGTGGGCATACTTGTCTTGTTCCTGATCTTAGTGGAAATGGTTTCAGTTTTTCACCATTGAGAATGATGTTGGCTATAAGTTTGTCATATTTGACCTTTATTATGTTGAGGTAAATTCCCTCTATGCCTACTGTCTGTGGGGTTTTGTCATAAATGGGTATTGAATTTTGTCAAAAGCTTTTTCTGCATCTATTGAGATTATAATATGGTTTTTATCCTTCAATTTGGTAAAATGGTTTATCCCATTGATTGATTTGCATATATTGAAGGATCCTTGCATTCCTGGGATAAACCACACTTGATCATGGTGTATGATCCTTTTAATGTGCTGTTGGATTCTGTTTGCTAGTATTTTGTTGAGAATTTTTGCATTTATGTTCATCAGTGATATTGGTCTGTAGTCTTCTTTGGTTGTGACATCTTTGTCTGGATTTGGTATCAGGGTGATAGTGACCTCATAGAGTGAGTTTGGGAGTGTTCTTTCCTCTGCTCTATTTTGGAAGAGTTTGAGAAGGATACGTTTTAACTCTTCTCTAAATGTTTGTTAGAATTCTCCTGTGTAGCTCTCTGGTCCTGGGCTTTTGTTTGTTGGAAGATTTTTAATCAAGGTCTCAGTTTCCATGCTTGTGATTGATCTGTTTATATTTTCTATTTCTTCCTTGTCCAGTCTTAGAAGGTTGTGCTTTTCGAAGACTTTGTCCATTTCTTCCAGGTTGTCCATTTTATTGGCATATAGTTGCTTGTAGTAATCTCTCATGATCCTTTGCATTTCTGCACTGTCAGTTGTTATTTCTCCTTTTTCATTTCTAATTCTATTGATTTGAGTCTTCTCCCTTTTTTTCTTGATGAATCTGGCTAATGGTTTATCAATTTTGTTTATCTTCTCAAAGAAACAGCTTTAAGTTTTATTGATCTCTGCTATTGTTTCCTTCATGTCTTTTTCATTTATTTCTGATCTGATCTTTCTGATTTCTTTCCTTCTGTAACTTTGGGATTTTTCTGTTCTTCTCTCTCTAATCACTTTAGGTGTAAGGTTAGGTTGTATTTGAGATGTTTCTTGTTTCTGGAGGTAGGATTGTATAGCTATAAATTTCCCTCTTAGAACTGCTTTTGCTGCATCCCATAGGTTTTATTTATCATGTTTTCATTGTCATTTGTTTCTAGGTAGTTTTTAATTTCCTCTTGGATTTCTTCAGTGATCTTGGTTACTAAGTAGTGTATTGTTTAGCCTCCATGTATTTTTATTTCATTCAGATTTTTTCCTGTAATTGATATCTCATCTCGTAGCGTTGTAGTTGGAAAAGATACTTGATACCATTTCAGTTTTCTTAAATTTACTAAGGCTTGATTTGTGACCCAAGATATGATCTATCCTGGAGAATGTTCCATGAGCTCTAGAGAAGAAAGTTTATTCTGTTGGTTTTGGATGGAATGTGCTTTAAATATTAATTAAGTTCATCTTGTTGAATGTGTCTGTTGAATGTGTCATTTAAAGCTTGTGTTTCCTTATTTATTTTCATTTTGGATGATCTGTCCATTGGTGGAAGTTGGGTGTTAAATTCCCCTAGTATTAGTTTGTTACTGTCAATTTCCCCTTTTATGGCTGTTAGCATTTGCCTTATGTATTAAGGTGCTCCTATGTTGGGTGCATAAATATTTACAATTGTTTTATTTTCTCCTTGGATTGATCCCTTTATCACTATGTAGTGTCCTTCTTTGTTTCTTATAACAGTCTTTAAAGTCCATTTTGTCTGATATGAGAATTGCTACTGCAGCTTTCTTTTGATTTCCATTTGCATGGAATAACTTTTTCCATCCCCTCACTTTCAGCCTGTATGTGTCTGTAGGTCTGAAGTGGGTTTCTTGTAGACAGCATATATACGTGTCTTGTTTTTGTATGCATTCAGCCAGTCTATGTCTTTTGGTTGGAGCATTTAATCCATTTACATTTAAGGTAGTTATCAATATGTATGTTCCTATTACCAGTTTTTTAATTGTTTGGGGTTTGTTGCTGTAGGTCATTTCCTTCTCTTGTGTTTCCTGCCTAGAGAAGTTCCTTTAGCATTTGATGTAAAGCTGGTTTGGTGGTGCTCAATTCTCTTAGCTTTTGCCTATCTATAAAGGTTTTAATTTCTCCATCGAATCTGAATGAGATCCTTGCTGGGTAGAGTAATCTTGCTTGTTGGTTTTTCCCTTTCATCCCTTTATATATGTCCTGCCACTCCCTTCTTGCTTGCAGAGTTTCTGCTGAAAGATCAGCTCTTAGCCTTATGTGGATTCCTTTGTATGTTATTTGTTGTTTTTCCCTTGCTGCTTTTAATATGTTTTCTTTGTATTTAATTTTTGATAGTTTGATTAATATGTGTCTTGGCTTGTTTCTCTTTGTATTTATCCTGTATCGGACTCTGTGTGCTTCCTGGACTTGCTTAACTGTTTCATTTCCCATATTAGGAATGTTTTCAATTATAATCTCTTCAAATATATTCTAAGTCCCTTTCTTTTTCTCTTCTTCTTCTGGGACCCGTATAATTCAAACGGTGATGCCTTTAATGTTGTCCCAGAGATCCCTGAGACTGTCCTCAATTCTTTTCATTCTTTTTCTTTATTCTGCTCTGTGGTAGTTATTTCCACTATTTCATCTTCCAGCTCACTTATCCATTTTTCTGCCTCAGTTATTCTGCTATTGATCCTTATAGAGAATTTTTAATTTCATTTATTGTGTTGTTCATCATTGTTTGTTTGCTGTTTAGTTCTTCTAGGTCCTTGTTAAGCGTTTCTTCTGTTTTCTCCATTCTATTTCCATGATTTCGGATCATCTTTACTATCATTACTCTGAATTCTTTTTCAGGTAGACTGTCTATTTACTCTTCATTTGTTAGGTCTGGCGGGTTTTTGCCTTGCTCCTTCATCTGCTGTGTGTTTCTCTGTCTTCTCATTTTGCTTAACTTACTGTGTTTGTTGTCTCCTTTTCACAGGCTGCAGGTTCATAGTTCCCAGTGTTTTTGGTGTCTGCCCCCAGTGGCTAATGTTGGTTCCTTGAATTGTGTAAGCTTCCTGGTGGAGGGGACTGGTGCCTGTGTTCTGGAGGATGAGGCTGGATCTTGTCTTTCTGGTGGGCAGGACTGCGTTCGGTGGTGTGTTTGGGGGTGTCTGTGACCTTATTATGATTTCAGGCAGGCTTTCTGCTAATGGGTGTGGTTGTGTTCATGTCTTGCCAGTTGTTTGGCATGGGGTGTCCATGACTGTGGCTTTCTGGTTGTTGAGTGGAGCTGGGTCTTAGCATTGAGATGGAGATCTCTGGGAGAGCTTTTGCCATTTAATATTACATGGATCTGGGAGGTCTCTGGTGGACCATTGTCCTGATCTTGGCTCTCCCACCTCAGAGGTACAGGCCTGACATCTGGCCCAAGCACCAAGATCCTGTCAGCCACACGGCTCAGAAGAAAAGTGACAAAAAAAGAGAAAAATAAAGTTATTAAATAAAAAATAATTATTAAAAATAAAGAAAGAAGAGAGCAACCAAACCAAAAAACAAATCCATCAATGATAACAAGCACTAAAAACTATACTAAAAAAAAGAAAAATACGGACAGATAGAACCCTAGAACAAATGCTAAAAGCAAAGCTATACGATAAAATCACACAAAGAAGCATACCTGTACACACTCACAAAAAGAGAAAAAGGAAATATATATATATATTGTTGCTTCCAAAGTCCACCGCCTCAATTTTCGGATGATTCTTTGTCTATTCAGGTATTCCACAGGTGCAGGGTACATCAAGTTGATTGTGGACATTTAATCCGCTGCTCCTGAGGCTGCTGGGATAAATTTCCCTTTCCCTTCTTTTTTCTCACAACTCCTGCGGTTCAGCGTTGGATTTGCCCCCCACCCCCATCCCACGTGTAGGTCACCTGAGGTCGTCCGTCTTCGCTCAGACAGGGTGGGGTTAAAGGAGCTGCTGATTCAGGGGCTCTGGCTCACTCAGGCCGGGGGGAGGGAGGGGCGTGCAGTATGGGGCGAGCCTGCAGCGGCAGACGCTGGCGTGACGTTGCACCAGCCTGAGGCATTCCGTGCGTTCTCCCACGGTAGTTGTCCCTGGATCACGGGGCCCTGGCAGTGGCGGGCAGCACAGGCTCCTGAGAGGGGAGGTGTGGAGAGTGACCTGTGCTTGCACACAGGCTTCTTGTTGGCTGCAATAGCAGCCTTAGCATCTCATGCCCATCTCTGGTGTCCACGCTGATAGCCGTGGCTCACACCTGTCTCTGGAGCTCATTTAGGCGGTGCTCTGAATTTCCTCTCCTTGCGCACCCCGAAACAATGGTCTCTGGCCTCTTAGGCAGTTCCAGACTTTTTCCCGGACTCCCTCCTGGCTAGCCATGGTGCACTAACCCCCTGCAGGCTGTGTTCATGCAGCCAACCCCAGTCCTCTCGCTGAGATCCGACCGAAGCCTGAGCCACAGCTCCCAGCCCCCGCCTGCCCCGGCAGGTGAGCAGACAAGTCTCTCGGGCTGGTGAGTGCTGGTTGCATTGATCCTTTGTGCAGGAGTCTCTTCGCTTTGCCCTCTGCACCTCTGTTGCTGTGCTCTCCTCCGTGGCTCCAAAGCTCCCCCCACCCCACCCCCCGTCTCCTCCAGTGAAGGGGCTTCCTAGTGTGTGGAAACCTTTCCTCCTTCACAGCTCCCTCCTAGAAGTGCAGGTCCCGTCCCTATTCTTTTGTCTCTGTTTTTCCTTTCTTCTTTTGCCCTACCCAGGTATGTGGGGACTTTCTTGCCTTTGGGGAGGTCTGAGGTCTTCTGCCAGCATTCAGCATATGTTCTGTAGGAGTTGTTCCACATGTAGATGTATTTCTGATGTATTTGTGGGGAGGGAGACCATCTCCATGTCTCACTTCTCCACCATCTTTTGAGGGTCTCCCCTGACTTCTTGAATATACACTTTGTATATGGTTGTATATGGACATATAAATATAAATGTATTCATGGGTATGAGAATTTAGTTTTTTCCTTTAGCCTTTGACATGAAACAAACCTCTGAAAATAGACCTGACTCAAGCTTCTGTGCATCTTTGACCTTTTGTTTTCAAACTTTTCTTTCTTACAGAGATAACTTTCAACCTTGTTGGTGTATTTTTGCCCCTCTGTGATACCTCTTGCTCTTTCTTGAGATTTTGTTTTTGTATCCTCTTTCAGAGTAAGGTGTTTACTTTTAGGAGGCTCAGTTTCTCTCTTAGATTTTGCTTTTACCTCAAGATTACTCATTCACAGCTCTTTTCCCCATGACTGACCTCTATGCCTTATATCAAGTCAACAACACTCTTTCAAAAAAGCAGGGTCAGGGACTTCACTGGTGGTCCAGTGGTTAAGACTTCCTCTTCCAGTGCAGGGAGTGAAGGTTCAATCCCTGGTCAGGGAACTAAGATCCCACATGTCTGGGGCCTAAAAATCAAAACATAAAATCAGAAGCAATATTGTAACAAATTCATCAAGTCTTAAAAAAAAATAAAAACAAAAAACAGGGTCAGAGCCAGAAGTCAAGACGAAACAACAGTTTTTTCATAGAGGTGACCTGTTATACTTAATAAATCTTAAGGAACAAGGTAAAAAATGCAGCTGAGCCAGCACCATGAAAAACCAGAAATTATTAGCCACTGAAATATTTAAATTATCTCCAGTAATAAATGCTCACTACCTTTGTCCACAAATGACTTACAGTAGGGATTTGCTTTTAAATGTTAAAAGTGAGTAGTTACTTTAAGAAAGGGACCTTAGTAGTAGGCTGTCAGGCAAGTTGGGAGGGTGGGGTCATGGAGTGAGAAAGGCACACAGAAGTAATTGAACCGGTAAGCAGTGCTCTATGCAGAGAGAGATGATTTGTAAAAACAGAGAGTTATAACATTTAGTATTTGGTTTTTAGCTCTGCTAGATATGGCAAAATACCCTCTATTATTTCCATATTTTCAGTAATGATCTTTTACACAAAATTGCCTTGTGATTGTATTGTTTGGGAAATAATGAAGGGGAGTGAAAGGAAGCTGTTTTCCTTAACTGGGTAATAAGAGGCACAGAAACAAGACCAGCAACAGAAAGGAAAGGAGATTTGAATGAGACTGAGAATTGCCAGCAGTAGAATGTTAGATGAAAAACTGAATAGTGAGAGTATCGATAGTTTGGGAATGAAAAATTGTATTTCCAACTCTCCGTGCATGAGTTACTACGTTACGTTATTAGAGAGTGAAACTTGAAGGTCCTGGGAACAGTTTGTTACACAATTTGTAGTCTAATTTTTCTTTCAACACAAATTTGTGCATCTGGAATTTAGCCACAAGAACATTTTGTTTTTGTTTTTGTTTAATAACAAGAGAGTGTTGGAAAGTTTGACTCAATTTGGCAAACTATGCACATGAATGGATTTCTCTTAATTTCCTAAATAACTAGAAATGATAGAAAAGACAATAAAAATAAAGAAGGAAGAAAACAAGGAGAAAAGAATAATACACTGAAACTTTGCCTCCAAAAAGTGACCTCAGGAGCAAAATATCTGGGGGAACCCTTCCATGAAAGAAAGATTAACATAAGGAAGAGAAGATCATAGAAGAGGAATTGCCACCAAAGACTGGAGTGATTTTGTGGTGACCCAGAATCAGAGGAATGGAAACTAGAAGCAGGTAGGTGCCAGCATGTGGGTGATTGGTTGAGAAATTGCACTGGAAGTGGTGAGACTAGGTCTTTTCCTATTCTCATCCTCGTTCTTGCGCTACAGTAGATACAAGGGTCATTTGTCTAAAGAAGAAGGCAGTAAGGGTGGTGTGAGATGTGGCAGTGTCCTGAGAGTGACACTGATATCCTCCCTTCCTAGCCAGAAGATGAACTAGTGACACACAGAGAAGAGCCATCAAATTCCCGGTGAGTTAGCTTGTAGACATCGACAAGCTGATTCTAAAGTTTATATAAAGAAGCAAAAGACCCAGAATAGCCAACAAAATGTTGAAGGAGACAAAGTTGCAAGGCTGACACTACCCAACTTCAAGACTTACTGTAAACTACCATATATCAAGACAGTATGGTATTGGTAAAATAAGAGACAAACAGATCGATGGAACAGAATAGAGAGGGCAGAAATAGATCCCCATAAATGTAGTCAACTGATCTTTGATAAAGGAGCAAAAACAATACAATGGTGCAAAGGTAGTCTTCTTAATAAATAGTGCTAGAACAAATACACATCTACAAAAACAAAAAATCTAGATACAGACCTTAAACACCGTGCACAAAAAATAATTCAAAATGGATCACAGATCTAAATGTAAAATGCAAAACTATAAAACTCCTACAAGATAACATAGTTTAGGGGCAGAGAATACATGGGGAATCTTTATCTTCCCCTCAATTTTGCTGTGAGCCTAAAACTGCTCTATAAAATTAAGTTTTAATTAAAGAAAAATTGAAAGGGTTTGCTCCCCTGTCAGATGAACATATAAAGGGATGAGATGAAAATAAATATCAAATTCCTGGCTTGTGTTTCTGAAAAAATTGGCATATGAAATAGAGGGAATACGAGAGTCAGAGAAATAGTGGGTTTTGTTTAGATGTTTAGATGTAATGAGTTCAGCAGTCTATGTGCTATCCAGGTGCTATTTCTACAACTAAGAAGTGAGATATTTGAGTAGCTTTGGTTTAAGATTGTCTCAAATCTTGAATTTAGAGTTTTGGATATTTTAATATAGCAGAATTGGTCGTAGGAAGAGGCCAAAGTGGGTGAGGAAAAGGGAATTCTTAATAGTTTTGGTTTAAATGGTTTAACTCTTAACTGTAATATTGATATATCATTACAACTAAAAATGCTAGTTTATGTAGTAAGTTACTTAAAATTTATTTTATCTTATTATTAAAATTGCAGTGGGAGTTATTATTTTGAATAGTTGTAAATAAAGAGTGCATTGCTATGAGGAACAATTCTTTTCCAACAGTGGAGTTTTTCTACTTAACGAAAGTTTGTATAGTTTTAATATTTTAGTTGATCCCCTTTCAGTCTGAGGAATAAAAGTGCACAGGAGGAGATCTGGAAAACTTAGGTCCAGTCTATTCCCTGGAGTTTCTCGAACTACCAAGCTGACTGAACAGAACTGTGTATTTGTATTTGAGGTGTGGATTATTCTTCACTAGAGATTAGTGCTTAGAATGTGGACTTGAAAAGGTCAGAACTATCCATTAAGCCATCAAGCTTTTTTTATATAATAAGAGTAGATGAAAGGTTTTAACTTGAATCACAAATGTAAAGTTCAGCAGAATGATCGTATCTCAAATTGAAAGAACAAGGCAAAATAGCTTTGTCATTGCAAGTATTGGAATCCAGTGGTCTAAATGTCAGTACAGAATGACAGAGTATCAAATCTTGGAAAATATCACCAAAAGCCAGAAGATAGGGTGATTTTCAGGTTTCTAAGTTCAAATTATATTTGTAAATAGAATGCATAGTTTTAGCCCTGCTTATCTACTACTGGTATGAGTTTAGACTTTATAACAGCATGCTTATCTCTATTTATATGCTAATAACTTTGATTCTCCACTTAAAATCCAATTATTCCTACTGCAAAGGTATAATATGTCACATACAAAAACTAAGCGGGTGTTACACCTACTACTTAAGCAGAATTTAATTGCATATTTAGTATGATGAAATGAAGACAGGTTTGTTTCATTTTCTTATGAAATATTATCATTTGGGATACTTATAGTTTGACATGTTTATAGCTCTTTTATTAAATTGTAACATCCAAATATTTTCTAAAACATTACCAAGGTGTTGTGTTTGTAATTTTCTTTCGAAGTGACAAACACTGGCTTCATTTTATTGTATTTTTTCTTTTTTTTTAAATACTATTGTATTAAATTTAATATATTTATACAAAAAGAGGAGGAAAAATGAAACTAGACATTTTTTCTGAAACACTATCTCCTATATATTGGAAAGTAATTCATATTTTCTCATAAAGAACAATGGGCTTTCATAGTATTCTGACTTGAGGATGTAGAGATTTCTCACAAATCAAATCAAAGCAAACAAAACTGAACAAATAAACTCTTATTACTCTTTTCTAATGAAATGATCTGGGAAACAAAACAGACACATTCTCTGCCATTATATTCAGCATACTTGAAGGTATAACCCACCATGCATATGGTTTACCTTGGATGCTGATTTTTAAAAAATATATATATGAGGGTTTGGTGTTTGTTATGGGTTGGATCGTGTTCCATCCAAAGATACTTATAAGCCCTAATCTCTGTACCTGTGAATGTGACCTTATTTGGAAATAGGGTCTTTGCAGAGGTAATCAAGTTAAGATGAGGTCAGTGGATGGGCCCTTAATCCAATATGACTGATGTTCTTACAAAAAGATGGAAATTTGAGCAGAGCCACACAGAAAAGATGGCCATGTGAAGATGGAGGCAGAAACTGGTGTTATGCTGCCAAAAGAGAAGGAATTCCTAGATCTACCAAAAGGTGGGAGAAGTAAGGAAGGATCCTCCCCTGGAGGCTTCAGAAGGAGGATGGTCTTGTCAAAACATCTTGATTTTAGATTTCTAGCCTCCAGGACAGTGGGAAAATAAATTTCTGTTGTTTTAAGTGACCCAGTTTCTGGTATTTTGTTATGGCAGTCCTATGAAATGAATACAGGATTTATTGGATTGATTCTAACATAAAATTAGAATTAAAGAATTCAATTTAGAATTACCTTTTCAAAAACAAATGATCATATGATATTACCATCTACCTTTCTTTGTTACTGTCATCCTTCTAACTCTGCTCACTGTCCCTCATTCATTGAGGATTTTGACACCTGGATCAAGTTCTCTCTCTGCAACACTACTCACGTCATCAGTCTTTGTTAACTTACATTGATGATCAATTCAGCAGCCTGGTCTCCTGGTTTCTCAGCATGCTCACTCCCATGATCATTTCTTCTGCTCCATCTTAGCCGTCCCACCGGTGTCATGCCCTAGACTTTATCACTGCCAGTAATGTACCATCTCCAAAATCTTGATTTCAAGTTAGCCCACTCTATGATCATTACTTCACTTCCTATCTTTTCATCTCACTTCTGCTACTATCGCTACTCTTTCTTTTTTTTTTAAACTATACTGTCTCTATCAGTTTCTCACTCATCTTCATTCTCCTTCAATTTTTACTTCTACCCATAAGTAGATTAATTTTACCAAAATTGCTTTTATTAAAATTACTTCCCTTTTAAGTGTTAGATCAATTTATGGGATATAATCAAAAGACAACTTTGGTTTTGTCTTGCACTGTCCCTTCAAGATTCTTCTTAGATCTTGAATACAGATGTGGGCTGGCTCCATGAATTTTCAGTTCAGTTTAAGGAGTTAGAATGTCTATACAGAATTGTGTTTGCTTTAGTTCACAGTATCAGCTCACTTCAGGAATCACAATAAACCATCCCCAATAATAATAAAATCTCCAAGCTCAGTTTAACAATATGTCACTTCTGCAGTACTGATAGGTCAATTCAGAGAGGAGGATATGGGCTTGGTTCTTCTCTCATTTCCTATTATTTACTTAATGAACTGGTTAATTCATTCTTTTGTTCTCTCCTTGGTTGGGACTTAGGAAGGGAACAGGAGTAAGAGATCTGAGAATTTTCTTAATTGAATTAGCACTTTCATAAATTGTGCTTACCCTCCCTGGGTCTGGCAGATGTTTAAAATTGACACTATCTCTTTAGGAGCACTTTTATTGGCTTCTCATAAACCCTCAACATTGTCAGTCAGTTTCATTTCCCTCTACAAGAACTACCAGAGCAGAGGTAAACCCCCAGATTCATTTTTTGCTAGTTTGGTACTATTGAGCATGGTCTAAGATGACCATCTTGCCATCTCCTATCTTGTCCATGAGAATAGACATGCATTCCTTGCCCCAAGAATCTCTGGAAGTGAATGCTGACTCCAAAGTAACAGTAACTTACCTTTAGTGTATTTCCAAAGTAACTTGCAATCGCATCTCTGCTGCCTTCCCGAGTCTTTAGCCAGAGCTGAGATTCCAGTCTACTGTTTTTCCTCAGTTGAAAGGAGAACAGATTAAGATCAGAATAGACCACTTGAAGCCCAATCCTACTATGCCTGAGGTGAAAAGGCAGGTACTCCATATTTTTACCAGGGAGGTGATGCAAGTGGTGAGACTAACAACTTTATCCAAAGGCATTCTTCTGAAAAAAAATCTCATTTCTAAAATCTTTCTTCCTTCCCTATACTGACTCCTTTTTCTATTCCTTATTTGGATGAGAGTTCAAAGAATTTTTTTAAATTTCAAATTATTAAGAATTTCACTTGCATATCCTGCACTCTGAAAATCCCGAAATTTATATTGATATGTGCATCCCCCCCAAAATACTTCACTTTAACATCTTCCCTTATCTGTATCCACTCTGTCTTAGATAAAGTAACACTAATTGTTATAACATTTCCTTGTGTTAACAAAATAGAATTTTATTTTTTCACAAAGAGTCTAATAAGATATTACATGAATAGATGGACTTGGTTAGGAAAAGGAAAATACAAACATTCTTATCGGTGTCACAAGTCTCAATTGGGTTCTCTGTGGTTTAGCTGATCAATTCACTCTCCCACTCACAAAGAAATAGTTTACATTTTCTTTACTTGAACCTTTTATATGCCTTCTCCTAACCATCCTCATGTTCTTATTTCCCTGAGAAATAGCACAAGAACTTTGCTTCCAGAGTTGTTTTCCTCTCTACAGCATCATGCAATTTCCCTTCTCTTCTGTATCATTTTATTAGCATCAATCAATTCCCATCTTAAAAATAAAACCCTTTTTACCCCCATATTTCTCTCTAGCTATGACCACATTTCCTTTTACCCCTTATGGTAAAACCCTTTTTAAAAAGTTGACTGTAATCCCAGTCTTCATTGGTATTCCTCAATTCTCATTCTCCCCAAACTTGTATCTTTTGTACTCGTATGCCACTTGTATCTTCTGTACTTTCATCCTCATCACACCACTGAATCTTTTCAGGTCAGGTGCAACACTGATATTTACATTGCTAAATGTAATAATCAATTATCGGTCCACATCCTAATTTCTTAGCCACATTGCATATAATGAACTATTTGTTAGAACTATTTTTTTAAATTTCCTTCCGGACACCGGACTCTCCTTGTTTTCCTTTTTTTTCCATTGGCTATTACCTTTTAGTCTTATTTATTGGTCCCTCCTTTCAGTCCAACTTCTAAACATTTGATTAACTCAGGGCTCAGCCCTCAGTCTTTTGTTCACTATCAACACACACTCTAGATGATCTCACCCAATCTGTTTATATCCATAGGATTACTGATACTGCATCTCTAGCTACAATCTCTCCCTGTGCTCCAAATACATATGCTTTATTCAACTGCTTATTTTACACTTAGATATCTAATATGTATATGAAATTCAATGAAACCTAAAAAGAACTCAAACTTATTCTTATAAAAATGCTTTGCCCAAAGTTATCTACTGTAGTAGGCAGAATTCTAAGATGACTGTCAAGATTCTCACCTCCTGGTGTGTGTCTGTGTGTATGCGTGTATCTCCTTGAAAAATCTGTTCCACTTGAGGATCTGTGAATATTATGGGTTACCACTATTGTGATTATGTTTCAATTTGTCGCAAACAAGATTTTACCGATGTAATGAAAGTCTCTTAATCAGTTCAGTTTGAGCTAATCAGAAGGAATATTATCCTAAGCAGGACTCATCCAATCAGGTCAACTATTAAAAGAGACAAGAAACAGCATCCAGGATCTTCCTGCTGGCCTTGAAGGGACAAAATACTGTGTTGCAGAGAGGGCCACATGGCAAAGACCCAAGGGTGGCCTATAAGCTGAAAGCAGTACCTGGCCCGCCACCAGCAAAAAACTGGAATCTTACTCTGACAACCACAAGAAACTGAATTCAGCCAAGAACTAATGAGCTTAGAATGGGACTGCAAACCTCAGATGGTACTGCTGCCGTGGAAGACATCTTAATATCAGCCTCGTGAGGCTCTGAGCAAAGGATCAGGCTAAGCAGTACTCAGACTCCTTATCCACAGAATCTGTAAGATAATAAATGGGTGTTGTTTTAAGCTGCTAATAACAATTACTTAGTATAAAAATCAAACATCCACTTCTCCAAAACCTAGGCAGACAGCTTGGAGTCAAACTTGCTTCTTTTTTCTCTCACAGCCCACATATGATTTTATCAACTAGTCTTATGAGTTCTCAAAATGTAATCAAAATTAGGCCACTTTTTATAACCTCCCTTGCCTGTGATCTCCCTATGACCTAGTCCAAGTCTTACAATATGTTGCCTGAACACCTGTAATATTCTTCTAACCAACCTCTTTGCTTCTACTTTGGCCCTCTTATTGTTATCCTCAGAGTAGTCTGAGTAGTTTTTAACAACATAAATTATATTATGTCTCATTTCTATGCTAAATTTTATATGTGCTTTTTATCACATAGAGAATAAAATCCCAAATTCTTACATGACTGTGACACTCAAAGTGATCTGGCTCTTGGCTATTTCTTCTATATTAGCTCCTACCATTCTCCTACTTACTCCATCTACTAGAGGCCCACTGACATTATTCCTTTCCTTGAATATGACAAGCTTTTCCCAGCCCAAAGCCTTTGAACATCCTATTTCCTCTGCCTGGTGTGCTCATACTCCAGATTTTATTTGATTTTTCTCATTCATCTCATTCAGATCTTTCTTTTCAGGAAGAACTTCTTTCATCACCATATCTACAATGCACTTTGCCTCCCTCATTTTTCTCTCTCCGGTTAGCCTGCATTATTTTTGCATTATAGTAAATATTTATGTAATTACTTGTTTAATATCTATTTTATTTTACTAAAAAAAGGAGGAAAAAAAGGCCTATATATCCCCCAAACCTGAAGATCATAACTCATTGGACTTGCATATTAAATCTTTCTTAGATTTATTAATATTATTTATTTCTGCTTTTTATTTATTCTTATTTTGTAATGCTTATTTTCTATTTTTTAATTCTTATTTCTTAGATTAATAATTTATTAATTTTTCTTAGATTTGTTCCAGAATGAATAACTGAAGTCTGCCAAATAAATGAATCTGGGTCTTCCTCCCTTAGAATTTCATAGGATATTTGAGACATGGCAATGCTTTATGTACATAATTGTGTCACATATGATTTATGATTTGTTTAGATAAGTGAAGCAATCTTGCTTATTGGTTTTTAGGATATTACTAAGTTCTATTGCATATAACATATAGTCATATATTTCAAATATTAACATACATAAAGATTATATTAAAAACAGTTATGTATGCAGGTTTTTAGGCTCCAACTCCAGAGATTCTGAAAATAAAAAAAATTCTCAGGTGTTAGGCCAAAATTCAGCATTTATGGGAATTCCCTGGTGGTCCAGTGGTTAGGGCTCCATGCTTCCACTGCAGGGGGCACAGATTTGATCCCTAGTCAGGGAACTAAGATCCCATAAGCTGCATAATATGACCAAAAAATAAATTAAAAAAAAAAGAATTCAGCATTTATAAGGAAATATCCTAGTGATTCTGATGCAGGTGATCCTCAAATACAACTTGATTAGCACATATAGAATATGTCTAAAATATACTTTTTTATTCAACCAACTAATTGTGTTCCTACAGTTTACCGTTTACTTTGTAAACACCTAAATCAGTGAGCATATGCCTGATGGCTTGCAAAATGCATTTGAACTAGATCTATTTGCTAGAGAATGGTAATTTCTCGATTTTTCATCTTTAGTTGTATCTTCATTTGAGATCTTGAGTTTCTCTCATGTTACATAATGTTCTACAACTGAGCTGTCCATTACTGTAGGTATTAGCCACGTATAGCTATTGAGCGCTTGAAATGTGATTGTTCTAAATCAAGATGTGCTGTACAAGTAAATATATATATATATATATATATATACATATATATATATATAGTATTTTAATGACAGTTTTTTAAAAAGTAAAATATATTATAAATATTTTTAATATGGGTTAAGTGGTCAAATACTATTTGGGATATCTTGGATAAAATAAAATATGTTACTACATTTAATTTTATCTATATCTTTTACTTTTCTGATGTGGTACTAGAAAAGTTAAAATTAAATATGGGTTCACATCATATTTCCAGAGGACAGCAATGTTCCAGACAATGACCAGCTTTTATTGGTTTAATAATCAATTCAGGGAGTCAGCAATTTTTTCTTCAACAAATTTAAAGTGCTTTTGTGATCCTGATAATCTTAGATCTTTGGACAACCCTGAAATTTTAAATTATGATTATCTGTAATTATTTTCACTGTAGGTCTGCTCTGGTCATTGCTCTTTGAGTATCTGTGGAGTGCCAAATTTTAAAGAACAAATGCATTCTTATAAAATTTTAGCATTATCTTTCTCATTCCAAATTTAATTTGTTTATGTATTTTTCATAAATTTTTTTTTAAATGGGAAAAAATAATTTATATAAACAAACAAGCTTTCATAATAGCTCTAATGATAACACACAGGAAAGTAAACATAATGTTGAAGAAGAGAAAAGCTACATATATTTGAGGCATGCAAAGGCCCTGTGGTCCTTAACTTATGAGAAACAAATTAGAACCATATATCAGAGCTAGTCCAGAGACAATAAAAAAGAGGGAAATGAAAATACAGATAGAACCAATCACCAGCTTCACTGGCATGTCTTATGAGAGCAATTAACTTTGACTAGATAATAATAAGAGTGAGAGGAAAAGCTATAAAATTAATTATTTTATAAAATAAATACATACTCTTAAATTATTTAAAAATCCTTTGTATAGAAAAGTAAAGCTGTATTTCTTGTACCCTTTGAAAATTTAGATTATTTTGTATGCAACTAATTTTCTTTTCAATTTTGTTTGTTGTATTGCCTTATACAGTGTAGAAATTTTCTACTTCTTTAAATATATGTAGATTATTCAGTTTCATTTTCTTAAATCATTCACAATGCTATTTCAATTGAATACCAATAATGAGTCACTATGCAGTTATCTAACACTGAGTTCTAATTTAGAGAATAACTGACGATAAGAAATCTACATTGGGTACCCATTTTAAGCTAGATAAAACTCCAAATAATTTAAAAAGTTGCCTTCTACCATTATAATGAACTAAAGAAGAGACAGAAATATCACAAAGACATCCTCAAAATGTTAATAAAATATTTTCTAGAATGTTCATAGAGTAAATCAAGCAAACATGTTGGTTTGTGCTCAGTTTACTCTGTGTCTTAGTATGATTAGACATTAAAGTATAGTCATAAAAAAATCAGTATTGACCTAACGTAATCATGTATCAGTTAAGTGAATTAGTCATTACTTTGTCATGCAGTTAATTTAGGCTAATTGTTTGATAGGATATTCCATAAAAGTCAGTGGTACTTGTGATCTCCTGGAAATCATTATTTATTTGTCTCCCTCTCCCCCACCCCCCATCCCAACTACACTAGCACTTAGGCACAGTGTATGATACATAATACGGTCTCAATAAATTGTTGCTAAATGAATGAACAAATGAAAGCATGAATGGATAAAAGAATGTCCTTGGTAGCTTAGAGAGATTCATGTTTTGGAGACAAAGAAGAGCTGGTTTAGGTGATTTCTTGTTTGGGTATTTCTTTGCTTATCCAAGTGCTTCCAATAATGTACTCTACTAGATGATTTTCACGAAGTGGATATCTGATGTTTTGGACTGCTTAGCAACTGCTTCCTTCTTTTTTTAGAGACACTTTTTCTCCTGTGAGAAACCCATTACATACATTTTAAATGAGGTTTAGCCTACCCTAACCCTGGGTGGCTATAGAAATAGGTCAATAATCCAGAATAGGTTAATCAGAGGAAGACTAAGCTGATTATTGGAGTTCTGACCAGGATTTTTCATCCAGAGCTTTAAGAAAGTAATTTCTCATTTACTTGCTGTGCTTTAAGTAAATTCTGCTTTGTCCTTGAACATCCCAGTTATATGAACCAATATATTTCTTTCTTCTTAGGCTAATGTGAGATAGGTTTCTGTCACTTTTAGTTATGACCCTTTCTCATTCTTGGACCGCACATACTTTATGGGCTTATGTAGTACTTCATTCATTTATTCATTCAACATTTTTGAGCTCCAGCTGAGATTTAAATGTCTGGTCCTTTATGAGGTGCTAAATATACTAAGAAAAATTATATTGAATCCCTAATTTTGAAGACTGGAGTTTGGAGGCATGCAAGGAGAAGGTTGGGACTAGAATGGAGGAAAGTACTATGCAAAATGGCATGGGAACACAGAAAGAAAAAGAGACTAACTTGGCTTGAGAGAAAGTCTCCAAGAGAAATTAACATCTGAACTCTTTTTTTAAAAAAGTGTGGCAAGGGGCTTCCCTGGTGGCACAGTGGTTGAGAGCCCACCTGCCGATGCAGGGGACACGGGTTCGTGCCCCAGTCCAGGAAGATCCCACATGCCGCGGAGCGGCTGGGCCCATGAGCCGTGGCCACTGAGCCTGTGCGTCCGGAGCCTGTGCTCTGCAACAGGAGAGGCCACAACAGTGAGAGGCCCGCGTACCGAAAAAAAAAAAAAAAAAAAGTGTGGCAATCATGAAAGAGTAAAGCAGTTGTCCTCTGCTGTGATTTTATTAAAGTTGAATATATTTTAATAAGCATTCAGCAATGCTAGCTCATGTCAACCATGTTTATTGAACAATTATCCTTCTATTTTCACTTCTCTGTATCTCTGTTACAGGATAATTAGTTTATACTTAACAAAAAATTTCCCCAAAGCATAATGGCCAACATTAGACACAGTATATGACCTCAATATATCAGTCATCCATAAATCTATTCACAAGGACCCTATACATCCTGAAGACAATATTTTTCATCTTTAACTTCAGAAATAACTCAGAACCAATTTAATTTCAAAACTCATAGAGAAAGCAGGTTAACATTCTTTTTTTTTAATCATTTTTTAAACATCTTTATTGAAGTACAATTGATTTACAATATTGTGTTAGTTTCTGCTGTAAAACAATGTGAATCAGCTATACATATACATATATCCCCATATCCCCTCCCTCTTGTGTGTCCTTCCCACCTGACCTATTCCACCCCTCTAGGTGGTCACTGAGCTGATCTCCCTGTGCTATGTGGCTGCTTCCCACTAGCTATCTATTTTACATTTGGTAGTGTATATATGTCAGTGCCACTCTCTCACTTCATCCCAGCCTACCCTCCCTCATCCCCGTGTCCTTAAGTCCATTCTCTATGTCTGTGTCTTTATTCCTGTCCTCCCCCTAGGTTCTTCAGAACCTTTCTTTTTTTTTAGATTCCATATATATCTGTTAGCATGCAGTCTTTGACTTTCTCTTTCTGACTTACTTCACTCAGTATGACAGACTCTAGGTCCATCCACCTCACTATAAATAACAATATCTTTTTTTATGGCTGAGTAATATTCCATTGTATATATGTGCCACATATTCTTTCTCCATTCATCTGTTGATGGACACTTAGGTTGCTTCCATGTCCTGCCTATTGTAAATAGTGCTGCAGTGAACATTGTTGTGCATGACTCTTTTTGAATTATAGTTTGCTCAGGGTATATCCCCAGTAGTGGGATTGCTGGTCATATGGTAATCCTATTTTTAGTTTTTTAAGGAATCTGCATACTGTTCTCCATACTGGCTGCATCAATTTACATTCCCACCAGCAGTGCCAGAGGGTTCCCTATTCTCCACACCCTCTCCAGCATTTGTTGTTTGTAGATTTTTTGATGATGGCCATTCTGACCAGTGTGAAGTGATACCTCATTATAGTTTTTTTTTTTTTTTTGCAATACCTCATTATAGTTTTAATTTGCATTTCTCTAACGATTACTGATATTGAGCATCCTTTCATGTGTTTGTTGGCAATCTGTATACCTTCCTTGGAGAAATTTCTATTTACGTCTTCTGCCCATTTTTGGATTAGGTTGTTTGTTTTTTTGATATTGAGCTGCATGAGCTGCTTGTATATTTTGGAGATTAATCCTTTGTCAGTTGCTTTGTTTGCAAATATTTTCTCCCATTCTGAGCATTGTCTTTTTGTCTTGTTTATGGTTTCCTTTGCTGTGCAAAAGCTTCTAAGTTTCATTAGGTCCTATTTGTTTACTTTTGTTTTTATTTCCATTTCTCTAGGAGGTGGGTCAAAAAGGATCTTGCTGTGATTTATGTCATAGAGTGTCCTGCCTATGTTTTCCTCTAAGAGTTTATAGTGTCTGGCCTTATATTTAGGTCTTTAATCCATTTTGAGTTTATTTTTGCCTATGATGTTAGGGAGTTTTCTAAATTCATTCTTTTACATGTAGCTGTCCAGTTTTCCCATCACCACTTATTGAAAGAGGCTGTCTTTTCTCCATTGTATATGCTTGCCTGCTTTATCAAAGATAAGGTGCCCATATATGCATGGGTTTATCTCTGGGCTGTCTGTCCTGTTCCATTGATCTATATTTCTGTTTTTGTGCCAGTACCATGCTGTCTTGATTACTGTTGTTTTGTGGTATAGTTTGAAGTCAGGGAGCCTGATTCCTCCAGCTCTGTTTTTCTTTCTCAATGTTGCTTTGGCTATTTGGGGTCTTTTGTGTTTCCATACAAGTTGTGAAATTTATTGTTTTAGTTCTGTGAAAAATGCCATTGGTAGTTTGATAGGGATTGCATTGAATCTGTAGATAGCTTTGGGTAGTATATTCATTTTCCCAATGTTGATTCTTCCAATCCAAGAACATGGTATGTCTCTCCATCTGTTGTATCATCTTTAATTTCTTTCATCAGTGTCTTATAGTTTTCTGCATAAAGGTCTTTTGTCTCCTTAGGTAGGTTTATTCCAAGAGATTTTATTCTTTTTGTTTCAATGGCAAATGGGAGTCTTTCCTTAATTTCTCTTTCAGATTTTTCATCACTAGTGTATAGGAATACAAGAGATTTCTGTGCATTAATTTTGAATCCTGCTACTTTTCCAAATTCACTGATTAGGTCTAGTAGTTTTCTGGTAGCATCTTTAGGATTCTCTACATATAGTATCATGTCATCTGCAAACAGTGACATTTTTACTTCTTTTCTGATTTGGATTCCTTTTATTTCTTTTCTTCTGTGATTGCTGTGGCTAAAACTTCCAAAACTATGTTGAATAATAGTGGTGAGAATGGGAAACCTTGTCTTGTTCCTGACCTTAGTGGAAATAGTTTAAGCTTTTCACCATTGAGAGGAAAGTTTATAGCAATACAATCCTACATCAAGAAACAAGAAAAATCTCAAATAAACAACCTAACCTTACACCTAAAGCAATTAGAGAAAGAAGAACAAAAACCCAAAGTTAGCAGAAGGAAAGAAATCATAAAGATCAGATCAGCAATAAATGAAAAAGACATGAAGGAAACAATAGCAAAGATCAATAAAACTAAAAGCTGGAACTTTGAGAAGATAAACAAAATTGATAAACCATTAGCCAGACTCATCAAGAAAAAAAGGGTGACTACTCAAATCAACAGAATTAGAAATGAAAAAGGAGAAGTAACTACTGACCCTGCAGAAATGCAAAGGATCATGAAAGATTACTGCAAGCAACTATATGCCAACAAATTGGACAACCTGGAAGAAATGGACAAAGTCTTCGAAAAGCACAACCTTCCGAGACTGAACCAGGAAGAAATAGAAAATATGAACAGACCAATCACAAGCACTGAAATTGAGAGTATGATGAAAAATCTTCCAACAAACAAAAGCCCAGGACCAGATGTCTTCACAGGAGAATTCTATCAAACATTGAGAGAAGAGCTGACACCTATCTTCCTCAAACTCTTCCAAAATATAGCAGAGGGAGGAACACTCCCAAACTCATTCTATGAGGCCACCATCACCCTGATACCAAAGCCAGACAAAGCTGTCACAAAAAAAGAAAACTACAAGCCAATATCACTGATGAATATACGTGCAAAAATCCTCAACAAAATACTAGCAAACGGAATCCAACAGCACATTAAAAGGGTCATGCACCATGATCAAGTGTGGTTTATCCCAGGAATGCAAGGATTCTTCAATATATGCAAATCAATCAATGTGATACACCATATTAACAAATTGAAGGATAAAAACCATATGATCATCTCAGTAGGTGCAGAAAAAGCTTTTAACAAAATACAACAGCCATTTATGATAAAAACCCTCCCAAAAGTAGGCATAGAGGGAACTTACCTCAACATGATAAAGGCCATATGTAACAAACCCACAGCCAACATCGTTCTCAGTGGTGAAAAACAGGTTAACGTTCTGCTCAACCAATAATTTTAATTGCCTTCCATTGCATCTCAGTTAGTCAAATGCAAAGAGAAGCCATGCAGGCCTTTGTTTTATGTATTGTCTCCCTACATCTTAGAACGTCCAGAAGAAGGGTCTTCTCTGTGGAACAGGGACAGGAAAAAGTATCAGAGTAGTGTTCTGCTACCATGGGATAAGACTTGTGGTTTAGTTGAAGTAAATTAAAGAATAAAAAATAAAAGAAAAACATCATCTATTAGGAGAACATCATTCAGGTGACAATAAATTTAAGCAACACTAAAATATTTTTCCCAACTAGAGGAATGTTATTATTTTTGATGCTAAGTATATTTTCTCACTCTGGATTTCGGTACACATATACACATGCATGCATATTCATATACACCCACATTCACACAAGCATGGTTCCACATATCCCATATATATATAATGGTACACAATATTTGTGTACTAGAATTACATATTTAATTTTATGTAATTTATCCACATATGTTATTTTAGTGCACAATGGTGGTTCTTTAAACAATCAACATTTAGCATTATTTTGGAGGGGATGGAGTTTACATGTTAAATAATGGCATTTTTAAAAATCAGATACAAAATTTCTTTTGATAATACATATCAGAAAATCTCTGAACCTCAAAAAATGTAAGCAACATGACCTCAAGGTACACTGCTTTTACATGATGCAGGCAGGAGTCATCCAGGTTTGTCTGATGCTGTAGTCAACACTCTCTATTATGCTACACGAAAGGTAAGATAATTCAGTCTAATCCAAAGAATGATGAATGCATGTGATTCTTATTCAGAAGACTAATTTTAATGTAAGAATGGAAATAATTTATAATTGTCAAGCTAATTAGTTGTAGTTAGTGAATGATAACTATCACAGGTAGTTAAATTATTTTCCTAAGTATTTTATGTTATACCTGTCAAATCATACTAGTGCAATTATTTTACACTTTGAGTTTTTTCAAGTGATGTTTAACTTTAGCCTTATATCATAGTGAAATTTGTGGTATTTTACATGTGTGGCTAAAAAGACTTGCATTGTTTGAGAAGCCCAAAGTGGCCATCGTCTTCTAGGCAGTGTATAAATCCCTGCGTAGTGATTAAAAAAATAATAATAATAATTCTTGCTAAATTTTATTCTCCAGGGATTTTGTATTGTCAACATGTTAAAAAATCTTAATATATCCAACTTTATTTTATTAAATTTTATCTTTATTTTATTTTTTCTTTATATATTTAACTTAAACAGGAAAATTTTGATGGAAAATTAACATATTTATCATTAGAAACATTTGGGGCTTCTTAAACAGTATGAAAGGTAGCTGTGTATTTAAGAATGCAAAGAATACATTAACTTCTAGGTAGCTGAAAATAACAGAGAGAGAGAGATGCTAGAGTCTAAAGTTAATGAGCAGGGACTTCCCTATCAGCCCAGTGTGTAGGACTCTGTGCTTCCAGTGCAGCGGTTGTGGGCTTGATCCCTGGGTGAGGGATGAAGGTCCCACATGCTGTGTGGTGTGGCCAAAAAATAAAAATAAAATACAGTTGATGAGGATTGGTTTTTGAGTACTATATGATATCTCTCTAGATAATTTATTGTTTAAAATTATGCTATATCCTTATCTATAAATACAACGCTAAGATCTTTTATAGCCTGGTAAGTGCACATCAGATTTACTTAAAATATTTCATACAACTCCATGATCTGGAATCACTTTGTCATAGACCTCTAGTTCTTCATTTTTAATATTGTATTATCTATTATTAATCTCAGTAGATCTGTTTGCATTTTTAATGAATTAAATAAGTTAATTTGTTAATTAATTATTATACCAGCATCCACTTAAACAGCTGCTTCAGGCTAGGGCCTGAGGAGGTGGGAGTTATACAAAGAAAAGTAAGACATCACCTAAGTAGGGGAGACAATCTTTTGACAAAATAAAATATGGAAAGATAAGGATATGATAGATACATGCAAAAGACATATTAATGAGGTTATGTCAGTCAAGCTTCAAAGAGAAAATGATGTTTAAACTTTGACTTTTGGGTAATAAATATGTGTTCATTGGGTAGAGAAAGTGAAGGTGGGCAATCCAGGTAAGGGGAATGGAATTGAAAAGGTGCTGAGACTTTCCTGTATAAGAGATGAGCTTCTGGATTCACACTATAGCTGATAGGGAGGAAGGATGAAATGTATTAATCAAGAGAATAAAGTAATCATACTTTTATTTTGGATGAATAACTGGAAGCACTGTAATGAATGAATTGGAGGAATAAAAACTAGAGCCAAGAACATTGTACAAATAGTGTGGAAGCAAGATGAATGGTCTCTGAATTAAAACTATGGACAAGCGGATGGAGAAGGCAGATTGGAATTTACTGATACATAGAAAGTAAAAGCAGCAAACCTTAGCTACTGATTAGATGTTTGAGTTTTGGAAGATGAAGAAAGAAAGCCTTGGATTTTGGTGATTGGCTGTCTTAATGCTTCATTCATTCAGCAAATATTTGTTAAGTAATATCTTGGGAAAGAGCTACGTAAGACTTAATTTCCTCATGCCTTGTAGGGAAGAATTGACACACGAGCATTCTAAGGAAGAGGGATGCTTAAAGTTATAACAGAATTCATACGTAACTATTCAGCATATTTAAATTTAGAGATGATTTTAATCCCCGAAATAATGTCTCATTTTACCCCTTCATAACTCTGCTTTTTCTTGGGAGGATGTTATTATTGCTCAGATTTTGTGTTTCTTCTTGGAACTTAGAGTGACAATACACCATCACCACCATCCCAGAGGTGTTTTCATTTGCAGAGCATTATTTACTCTACTAAATTACTAGGGCTGCTGTAACAAGTTACCACAAAATAGGTGGCTTAAAACAACAGAAATGTATTGGCTTGCAGTTTGGGAGGCTAGAAGTCTAAAAACAAGGTGTGGAAGGGAAGTTGTTTCCGGAAGCTGACCTACCTTTAGGCCCATAACTTCCTTTTTCTTAGAGCATTCACTTTTGGGAACTTGTAACTGTAATTTCTTTTTCTGCTTCTTTGATATGCAAATCTTTTTAAAAGCTTCTTGTCAGTTTTACAACCCAGGAGTATCTTTCTCAAGGACCACCCCTGTACTGATCAAGGAAGACCATGCCCTCTATCTCCCAGTTCCTATGAGAGGGTAGAAACCTAATTCTCATAAGGATACCCATCGGTCATTGTATTAGAAGCCCACTCTAATTCAGTATGACCTCATTTTAACTTGATCACATCTACAAGGCCCTATTTCCAAATAAGGTTATATTCATAGGTACCAGGGGTTAGGACTTCAACATATTTTTTTGAAGGGACAAAATTTAATCCACAACATGTACAAAGAGTTTAAATGTGTTCATGGGAAATGTCCATACTTGAACCTTCTCTTTAGGATCTGGTTTAATAATTATAAATACCTCCTTAAAATCCTTGGTGTGAGGGTCTGGTGGCAGCACATGTTCAAAACTATTTATGTGCAAATATATCAGCTAATCTTTTATCCCAGATTTTCAAAACCAGTTTTTCCCTCTGATCCAGCAGATGCTTTCTGGGGTAAATTGTTCTCCTATCCTCTCCCTCCTTGGCTCATTAACAGGGCAAGATTCTGGTAGATGTTGGGTCATGCAGCTGTGGAATTTTTCAGGTTCTCGGGCTGGCCCATGTCCCAGCTGATGCAGTAAGGGTCAGAAAACAGCAGATTGGGCTCCCATAGGCCCTAAATTTGGCACTGAATTTGCCCAGTTCAGAAAATTATAGGCTGCCGTTTCTGCTAAGCTCATTCAATACACTGTATTCCTTTCCTTCCCTAAAATCTTTCTTTGACTCCTGACACATTTTCAGGGATTCATACTTGCTTGTGTTGAAACCATGCACCTCAGATTGGGACTTGAATGCACAATCTTTTAATTGAGGTCACACACCTGGTCTCAGGACTTAATGAAGCTCAGGTTCTTGATGTCTTGTCACAGGAAGAATTCAGTGAGAGAAACAGTGGTAGGTACGAAGTGGATTTATTTAGAGAGAAACACTCCACAGAGTGTGGACCATCTTGGAAGGCAAGAGAGGTGCCAGGGTATGGGGTTGTCATCTTTTATAGGGGTGGTTAATTTCATAGGCTAATGAGTGGGAGGATTATTCCAACTATTTTGGGGAAGGGGTGGGGATTTCCAGGAATTGGGCCACCACCCACTTTTTGACCTTTTATGGTTGGCCTTGGAACTGTCATGGTGCCTGTGGGTGTGTCATTTACCAGGCTGATGTGTTACAATGAGCATATACTGAGGCTCAAGGTCTAGTGGAAGTTGACTGGTCTGCCATCTTGGACCTAGTTGGTTCTAATCAGTTTATGTCGTGTCCTTGGGCTGTGTCATTCTTTTAAAGGCTGTGCCCTTCCCCCTTCCTGTCTCATTATAGTACCTGATGGCTCCAGGCAACTTCCAGTATTCATTGCCCCCCCACCAAGAGAAGAATGCATCAAGTAGTTCATATGTATTCCCAAACTCTAGGGGGTAGGCATATTTCAACTTCTCCTCAAAATTATTTCTCACTCACTTGAGATGCTCTCAACTTCTACTTTACAGAGAGAAGGGTGAAGAAATCAAAGAGGAACAATCACCTATCCTGCCTACTTGCTTTATCTATACAAGATCTGTCTTCTTCCTTTTTTTCTCCTTATATTTTTATTTCTAAAGCTCATCCCTCAATTAGTGTTCCTCTACATTTGCAAAGACTATGGACTATCCATTATCTTCTCTCTTTTTAACATCAATCTCTTCCTTTTTTATTTTCTCCTTTTCAAAACCTTTTAACATGCTTGAATTATTTACCTTTTTAAAATAAAGCAAAATAAATCAATCTCCCTGGAATAACTCCACCACACCTCCAGATACTCTTCTATCCACCCCCTTTGAGAAATAGAACTCTTGACAGAATATGTTACTCTTACTTTCTCCATTTTTCACCTCACGTTCACTGCAGTCTGTCACTTAACTCAAAGTGCTAAAATCACTCTATGTAATTGTAACTGGGTGTTAAATTTGAAGTATCTCAAAACACAAAGATATAGTCCATATGATAACCTGAAGTGAGGTTCTAACCAAGTAGTAACATTTGAAAATCAAGTGTTAGTGAAGAGCTTAGATGGCTCTTAAAAGCCCTCAAACACATAGATATTATGAAAGGGTCTGGAGTTGAAGATTAGAGAGGATTTGAAGAGGAAGATTTATTTAAAGAGAGTTGCCACATTGCTGTGATTTCTACTCCCTGCCCCCACCCAAAAGAGAAAGGTAAATTCCTTGCTTCCTTATCTCAAAGCAATATATAAGAACAAAAAAGGCTACTAATATCTGTCCCTGTGCCCAATGCACAGTGAGGCCAAACAAACTAAAATGTTGCAGTTTGGAGCAGAGAAAGTTTTATTGCAGGGCCAAACAAGGAGAATGGGTGGCTCATGCTCAAAACCCCCAAACTCCCCAGTGGTTTTCAGGGAGAAGTTTTTAATAGGCAAAATTTGGGGTGAAGGCTGCAGGGTGGGTGACTTTCTTCTGATTGGTTGGTGGTGAGGTAGCAGGGCCCTGTTCCACGAATCTTGTGCTCAGCCTGAAGTTACTGTCTCCCACCTGGTAGGGCCTTAGTACCTCCTTAGTTCCTGCAGAAGAACTCAAAGATATTGTTTTATATATATATATA
>NW_020174928.1:1115966-1167234 GCF_003031525.2 Neophocaena asiaeorientalis asiaeorientalis
AAAAAAAAAAAAAAAGAATATGCCCTTTGGTACTCAGGGGAGGTCTAGGAGGCTGAAGCCTTTTTTCTAAAAACAAGAAATGGGAACACAAGAAGGGTTTGTACCTGGGAGGGCCCCAAAGGTTCCTGCTTGGTTTCACATAGTGGTTGGAATGGCTCTGATTTCCACCTAGTAAATCTAAAGGGGCAGAGGATGGCTTTTAGCTGATAGATCAGCACAAGAATTTCTGTCCTCTCAAAGGTTGTGATTTATTGTTTTTAATAAATCAGTGACAGAATAAATAAGAGCAATGTAGGGGAGCAGAATTTGCCACCCCAAAATATGTCTCTTTGGCATACTTCTTTTTTAAGGCTGATTTTTTTTTTTTAAGAAACAGCAGACATGGGGAAAAAACTCTGAAAGCCAAGTAGGAATTACCCTTTTGTAAAAAACATTTACATTTATAAGGGAAATTTCCATTTGTATGTGTGTCTTCCTTCTGTACCAGGAAGAGGAGAATTATCAGACCTCAAGAAACTTGTTTCAATGGAGAAGGTAATGACTTAAATCTGTATAATGACCTTGTTTCCTGTATTTTCCTGGTGATCTCCATAACTGTCACTCCCCACCCTCAACAACCTCTTCTGTTTTTAGCTGAGGATGGAATTTAAGGTGAGGGCTTCAGCCATTTTGGCAAGTTACTTAGTTTTTCTGGGTCTCTCTCGTGTATGTATGTTGTTAATCTTTTGTTCAATTTTCTCCTGTTAATCTGTCTCACGTCAATTTAATTCTTAGACCATCCAGAAAAAGGTAGATGGGTAGAGGAAAATTTCTTCCTCCCAAACAGTGATAAGAGAAAAGAGAGGAAAGGAGAGAGAAAGACTTAGACTCTATCCAGTACAACCAACAGAGGAGAAAACAGGTTATCAGTAAAGAGAGCTAAGGTATTAAAGATCTCACTGAATTTTTAGGTAAACTGGAATATTACAAGATTGTATGAGCGAGAATTAACTGACTTGGGAGGCATTTATTTGGGATGTAGGCTATAATATCCTGGCAAGTACCCCACAGGATAGAGAAAATTTGGGGCTAGGGTAGCTCATAGAAGAATAGAGAAAGTGGAGACTAACACTGAGTAAAGGTTAAGATGCCTGGATTTCAAGGTCAGTACAGTAGAGGAAAGCATAAAGTGGTTTAAGAATATGAGCAAGTTGAAATAGTTATATTACATGAGGCTACTAGAGACACCATGGGATTATGTTCTACAAGAAGACCCAGAGGACACAACCTTTACCTCAAGGCCACCAAAAATATGTTGGTGAGAGGGTTACTAGCATCACTAAGTTCAGTGGTGGTTCTCATATGCAGGCTAAGTACGTCAGTAGGAGAAGCAGTCTCAAAACTAGAACTTGACTTATTAAATGGCAGAACAGGGATAATGAGACCTGAAAGCAGTAGATGTCAAGTGGCAGTGCCTAACCACCAGGAGGTAGGGATACACAGTTTTTGCAATGACTTGCCAAGAGATCTTGACCCACAGGTGATTATGGAAAGGTCAATGGAACATGGCATCTCTAGGGACAAATAAAAGGGCAGTCACCCAGGGTTCTGTTTAACATCTACAGTCAGAAAAAGTCAAGAATGTGGAAGCAATAGGTTGAGGACAATTGTCCCAACCTAAAATCACAATTGCCTCATCAGTCTCCATACCTGATCCAATTTTAAGGTCCATATACCACTGACAAAAGAGATGTCTTGGTTTATAAGAAGCAAGGACATACTACAGAGATTCCCTCATTAGAACCTATGGCAATTTACTTAGTTAACTGAACACTGGGAAAGAGGAATATTCCAACATTTAGAAACAATTAGATCCAGGGTCTTAACTGACGTTGATATATAGAGATATAGAGCATCATCGTAGCCTCCTGCTAGACTGAGAACGTATGGTGGCCAGGAAATAAATGGAATTCTAGCTAAAACTCAGCTTAGACTGTATCCACCAATTGGTCAATTTGCCATTACCTGAGTATTTAACTAGAAAGACTTACTTTATTATAGAATAACCCCCATATGGGGTAGAAATTATCAAAACCTGGAAGGCCAATGCAAACCTCTGAAACTGCATTCAGATATCTTTTCAAAAGAGAACCTGCTGTGATGATTGGCATTAGCTGACTGCATTCATCTGCCAGAATTTGCCCCAGGGATCCCACCAAGGTGACTGTCTCCCCAAGCTGCTGCTGACTAATGACTACGCATAATGAGGGTACTAGAGTTGGACCATTCTTACCCAATACAGGACTTCTCTAATGGGCAATCCCTGCCCTGGGGCTCCTTCAGCCTAGATAAGACTTTATTAGAGCTGCCCTGCAATCTTTCACTCTTCCTACAAAATACTCCTTTTCCCCAACAGTCAGTTCTGCATTAGGGTCTGAAGGCTCTTCCTGACTACTCTAAAGTTTTACAGGCATTTTCTGTAGTACATCTCTTGCACCTCTAATTCTGTCTTGGCATGTTCTTCCTAGAAGACTTGAACTGAAACAAAATCTGTAACTTGACCTAAAAGGCACTTAATAAATTGGACTTCTCCTTCATTACACTGGCCTTGGCAAGTACAATTTTACCTTTTGATCTCTAAGAATACAAGGTTATTTTCATTTTTTTTTATGAAGCCACATGATATAGCACTTTGTGATCTTTGCATATTTTCTTTTCTGCCTGGAATTCCATTCCTCTTTACCTGCTCAGCTTTATTTAGTTGCTGTGACTCTCAGGATGGGCTAGATAATTTTCAGATATAAAAATACCTTCCTGTGCAAAAAAATATCAAGAATTTCAAGAGAGCTACAGCAGAGAATTAAACCAGGTGTGCAGGTGTGAGCCCTGCTGAATTCAGTGTAACATGCACAGGTCACATACCCATGAAGCTGGACCTGCCTACTCATCTTTTGTGACTGAGCTGTAATGTTTCATCAGAGAAGTCTCGGATGATCCTCTGTATAAAAGAAGTCTGCAGGCTTGTGTTGATGACCTTTATTGTGGATTGATAACCAAGATTTATACATTATTTATCTTGGTGAACTCTTTTAAAGATACCAGAGTAACCAAATCAAAGGACAACTCATATTAAGTTTTTTAATGAACTTGTTCTTTGTGTTGTAAAGACCACATTTAAAAAATTCATGCAAAATTTGAGTTTTTAAAATAGACCTAATACTATTTTCTACTCAGACTTTCATCATCAACTCTTGCGTACTAGCTGATTGCCCATTCAGTGTTCATTCCTTCCATGTGTACTACCGCTGACTTGCTTTAAGAACACCTACCCTTGTATTCTCAATGTGGCCTTTCATTCCAAGGAGATGAACTATACTGATTTAAACAGTACTGTTAACTGCTTGCAATGTACTCTTTATGAGTGTCTGCTGAGATTGACTGTGCCCTTCACCTTTGCTTTGTCATTCTACCAATCTCAAAGGCTCTTATTGTTAATAAAATGAAAAGTAATTTGTGGAATTGTTTGGATGATGTTACTTTATGTCTCCTGACAAGGTAGAAAATAAAATTGCCCTCAGGTTTTAATATGTGTTCATACATATTTTAAGAGTATAGAATCACCAGCTTTAGTCTCCAAAATGCTAATGATAATTAGCAGATAATTTGATATGCCTTTTGTTTTTCCATTTGGAGTATATTTCTATGTTTAGGCATATTTTAAAAGCATTTTAAATTAAAAAAATGGTATGAGTTTATGGTGATAAATATAGAATATAAGAAGAGTACAAAAAGGTAATACAAATCAATCATATCTCATAGACTTTATTACAACTAATCATTCTTACACATTTTTTCCTATGCCTATATATGTGTAGTCTAGTTCAAAGATGGATTTCCATGACTTTAAGATGTAGAAAAAATTGGATAAGATTGTTTCAAATCCCATCTTTCTTTACTTTCTGAAAATCCAGAATCCTCCTCATGATTTCTGGGAATTCCCAATCACCTATGGTTCTAAGCCTCTCTTTCCATTGAATTTGTTCTACTTAATGATGTTCTGGATAATCTAACCACATTATTTCACACAGTGATGTAAGATTAATAATGACTATGAATGATGTAAAGTATATTTTCATATGCTAATTTGCCATCCATCTATCTTCTTTGATGAAGTGTCTTATCAAATCTTTTGTCCAGGGACTTCCCTGGTGGTCCAGTGATAGAGAATCCACCTTCCAATGCAGGGGATGCAGGTTCAATACCTGGTTCGGGAACTAAGAAAGATGCCACATGCCACCAGGCAGCTAAGCCCGTGTGCCACAACTATTGAGCTCATGCACCTCAATGAGAGAGCCCACATGCCGCAAACTACAGAGCCTGTGCACTCTGGAGCCCATGCACCACAACTACAGACCCCAGGTACCCTGGAGCCTGCGCACCACAGTTAGAGAAAACCCACACACCACAACTAGAGAGAAGCCCCAGCACCACAACAAAGAGACTGTGCACCATAACTAAAGATCCCACATGCCTCAACGAAGATCCCATGTGCTGCAACTAAGACCCGATGCAGCCAAAACAATAAGGAAAATAAATTTTTAAAAAATTATAAAAGAAATCTTTTGTCCATTTTTTTTGTGTGTGTGTGGTATGCGGGCCTCTTACTGTTGTGGACTCTCCCTTTGCGGAGCACAGGTTCCGGACGCACAGGCTCAGCAGCCATGGATCACAGGCCCAGCCTCTCCGTGGCACGTGGGATCTTCCCAGACTGGGGCACGAACCCGTGTCCCCTGCATCAGCAGGCAGACTCTCAACCACTGCGCCACCAGGGAAGCCCTCTTTTGTCCATTTTTATTAAGTTTTTTGTCTTTCCTTTTTTAATTTTTGAGAGTTCTTTATATATGGGTCCAAGTGCTTTGTCAGGTATATTTTACAAATATTTTTCACCCAGCTTGTGGCTAGTCTCTATTCTTTTAAGCAGACATTTTTAATTTTGACAGACTACAACATATCGAGTTTTTTCCTTTGTATTGTCTTATCTAAGAAATTTTTGCCAAACCCAAGTTATAAAGATTTTTTCTTTTGTTTTCTTTTAACAGTTTCATAGTTATAGTTTTTACTTTTAAGTATAAGTTCCATTTTATGTTAGCCTTTTTAAAATTTGCATTTTGGGGGAGGAATATATATATCCAATTCTTCTTTTATCATTTGTTGGCAAAAAAAACACTGAATTACCCCTGTACGTCTATAAAAAATCAGTTGCTCATGTATATGTGGGTCTGCTTCTGGATTCTCTAATTTGATCCATTGTTCTATTTCTCTATCTATATGCTAATCCTATACCATCTTAATAACAGTAGCATTATAATAAGTTGAAGTCAGGTAGTGTTAAATCACCAACTTAGTTCTTTTTCAGAGTTGGCTTGCCTAGTCTAGATCCTTTGCATTGCATATACATTTTAAAGTCATCAGTTTCTACTAAAATTCTGCTAGGATTTTAATCAAGAATGTGTTGAATAAAAAAAAAGAATGTGTTGAATTTACAAATCAATTTGGAGAGGATTAGCATCTTAGCAATATTGAGTCTTTCTACACATGAACATAGAACATCTCACTTAGCTCATCTTTAATTTCTATTACCATTTTTTCTAATTTTAGCATATAGATCTTTAAACCTTCTGTCAGATATATGCTTAAGCATTTCATATTTATTGATACTATTAAATAATAATTTTTATTGTTTTCAGTTTATGTAATTTATTGAATGCAGTTGATTTTGTATATTTAACTTGTATCCTGTGACCTTACTAAACTCACTGATTGGTTCTGGTAGCTCTATTGTAAACTGCCTCTGAATTTCTACATAGATGACCTGATCACATACGCAAAACAAAAAAACAAATAGTTTTACTTTCTCCTTTTCAATCTGGATGCTTTTAATTTCTTTTTATTGCCTTATTTAATTATGTAGAACTGCAAGTACACTGTTAAGCAGAAGTGGTTAAGGCAGGTATCCTGTCTTGTCCCTGATATTACAGAAAAAAAATTCAGTGTTTCACCATTAACTGTGATGCTAGCTGTAGATTTTTTGTTGACACCTTTTTATAAAGTTGAGAAAATTTCCTTCTATTCTTAATTTCCAGATAGTTTTTTTTTTTTTCAGTAGAGGATGTTGGATTTTGCCAAATGCTTCTGCATTAGTATGATAATATAGTTTTCCTTTCTTGACTTATTAATATGGTGAATTAGATTAATTTTCAAATGTGAAAACAATCTTGCATTCATGGGACATACCCCAATTAATCATGATGTTTTATCCTTTTTATATACTGTTGAGTTCTATTTGCTAAAATTTTATTTAGAATTTTATATCCATGTTCCTGAGGGACAGTTTTCCGTATTTTCCCCCCTTTCATTGTCTTTGGTTTTGGAATCAGAGGAATGGTGGTCTCAGAATTAACTGGGGAGTATTCATTCCTCTTCAGTTTTCTGGAAGACTTTATGAAAATCAGTATTATTCCTTCCTTAAAATTTTGGTGGGATTTATTAATGAAGCCATCTGGGCCTGGAAACTTACTCAAGGCAGTAAGCTAGACCAATTATATCACTCACCTTATTGTTTCCCATTTCTCGGGTTTTATTGTCCTTTATTGCCTGATGTCCAACAATGTGAAAATCACGTCTTTCATATATATTTTCCTATTATTTTAGTTTTGTCTAGTGGGAAGATAATTCCAATACACATTATTTTGTCTTGGCTAGAAACAAAAATTCTTATTGATTTAATATCTATTATTTAAATTTTTATTTATAGATCTTTTATATTTTGCAAAATTATGCTATTACTGAATCTTAAAAACTAAACTAGCCCTAATTTTATGTCTCATGCTTTTGTTGTGATGGTAGTTATTGTCACCATTATTGCTTGGTTTTGGATTTTAGCTAGCAAGCTTAATACATTTCATTCAGCCTTGAATGAAGAGAGTTTCTCTGTGACCTCTTTTAGCAAACAAACAAGAAAGGCGGACTTTCTATGGTTTCATTTATTGTTCAAATTATTTCCTTCTCTATCTTCTTCTCAGATTTTAATTAAATGGCAAGCTAGTGTAAAAAATCACTTTATTATTTAAATAATAAAAAACTTTGGGAAAAAAGTGATTGGAACTAGATCCCTAAAGTTGAGTTATACCTTATCAAGTAACTTAATTTCTTTTATTTAAGTCTTTATTGAATTTGTTAAAATATTGCTTCTGTTTTATGTTTTGGTTTGTTTTTTTGGCTGTGAGGCCTGTGGAATCTTAGCTCCCCAACAAGGGATCGAACGCACACCCCTGCATTGGAAGGCGAAGTCTTAACCACTGGACAGCCCAGGAAGTCCCTCAAGTAACTTAATTTCTGCATCATGTTTTCTATATGTTTGATAAAGCCTTTTAATTAAGGGCCAGCTTTCTGGATACCATTTCCTTTTTGCTCAGTCTTACCATGAGATGTAAGCTGACACTGCCCTACACTCTTCCTGAATGAAGCCCCTTCTACACTATGGATGTTCTGGATATAATCACAAAATCATCCCTAAACCCTCTTTTACCACTGTTTCAAATTCTACTAATCCTTAGCCATAAAACTGGTCAATTAGTTGTTCCCTCTCTGCCCAACACCTTCACTTTGCCTGCAGTCTTTTTTTTCCTCCAAAATTATAGGAATTAGTGGATTGTACTATCATAGGTTCTGTACTTTCTCAGGTTGTATGGTTGCAGATAACCCCTCAGGGCCTTCCCATCTGCAGTAGACCCAGCAAAAATTTCTCAACAGTTCTGACACTGGAATTATAGCCTTTTACACCAGCAATTTCATTGAGATCTGGGGAAAAATGTGCATAAAGTCAGATGTCATCTTATGCCTAAATATTTGCATATATATTTATATGCGATATATATACAAATATATAAACAATATTAGTACACTTTATTAGAAAACTTCTTAATGTACACTTTCTAATTTCATACATGTAATACCTCTGTAGAAAACTTGGAAGGCCTACATAAATTACAATTTACATGTAAGAAAAACTTTCAAGCAAATAAATTTATAAAACATATAAGATGGACAATGTATAAGCAACAAAGTCAGGCCTATAAGTAAAGTCCACTCTACATTTCCATCTCATGGAAAATGATTGAAGTTTGACTATAGAGAGTAACAGAAAATTATTACTTTTTTATTATTAGGCTATTTTTAGGACCACAGATAGTTAAAATCTGTAAAACATTTAGAGAAGTAGAATTATTTTTGGACTTATAGAATTGTTCCTCATCTTAGAGGAAATGCTTTCAGCTTTTCATCACTGAGTATGATGTTAGCTGTGGGCTTGTCATATATGGCCATTATGATGTGAAAATATGTTTCCTCTATCCTACTTTTTTGAGAGCTTTTATCATAAATAGATGTTGAATTTTATCAAAAGATTTTCACATCTATTGAGATGATCATGTGATTTTTATTCTTCAAGTTGTTGTATCACATTTAGTGATTTGAGAATACTGAAACATTCTTGCATCCCTGGGATAAATATCACTTGATCATGGTGTACGATCCTTTTAATGTGTTGTTGAATTCAGTTTGCTAATATTTTATTGAAGATTTTTGCATCTATATTCATCAGTGATATTGGCCTGCAATTTTCTTTTTTTTGTGGTACTTTTATCTGGTTGTAGTATCAGGGTGATTCTGGCCTTGTAGAATAAGTCTGGAAACATTTCCTCCTCTGTAATTTTTTGGAATAGTTTGAGAAGGATAGGTGTTAACTTTTCTCTAAATGTTGGTAGGATTCACTTGTAAAGCCATCTGGTTATGGACTTGTGTTTGTTGGGAGGTTTTATGTTTTGTTGTTTTTTTTATTACTGGTACAATTTCATTACTGGTAGTTGGTCTGTTATATTTTCTATTTCTTCCTGTTTCAATCTTAGGAGAGATTGTACATTTCTAGGAATTTGTCCATTTCTTCTAAGTTATCTGTTTTATTGGCATATAATTATTTGTAGTAATATTTTATGATCCTTTTTATTTCTGTGGTGTCATTTGTAACTTCTCCTTTTTCATTTCTGATTTTATTGATTTGGGCCCTCTCCTGTTTTACTTGTTGAATCTGGCTAAATGTTTATTAATTTATCTTCTCAAAGAACCCAGTCTTAGTTTCATTGATATGTCTATTTTTTTTAGTCTCTATTTCATTTATTTCTTCTTTGATCTTTAGATTTTACTTCCTTCTAGTAAGTCTTGGATTTATTTGCTCTTTTTCTAGTTCATTTTGGTGTGAGAATAGGTTGTTTATTTGAGATTTTTGTTATTTCCTGAGGTAGGCTTGTATTGCTCCAAGCTTCCCTCTTAGAAGTGCTTTTGCTGTGTCCCATAAATTTTAGATCATTGTGTCTTTGTTTTTAATGTCTCCAGGTATTTAAAAAAAAGTTTTTTCTTTGATTTTTTCTGTGATCCATTGGTTGTTTTATAGCACATTGTTTAGCCTCCATGTTTTTGTAGTTTTTGCAATTTTTTCCTCAAAGTTGATTTCTAATTGCAGTGTTGTGGTAGGAAAGGATGCTTGATATTATTTCAGTCCTCTTAAATTTACTGAGATTTGTTTTGTAGTCTAGCATGTAATCTATCCTGGGCAATGTTCCATGTGCACTTGAAAAGTGTGCATTCTGCTGCTTTGGGATGGAATATTCTCTATATACCAAGTTCATCTGATCTAAGTAATTTAAGGCCAATGGTTCCTTATTGATGTTCTGTCTGGATGACCTGTCTATTGTCAGTGAGGTGTTAAAGTCCTCTACTATTATTGTGTTACTGTCAATTTCTCCCTTTATGCCTATTATTATTTGCTTGTATTTAGGTGCTCCTATATTAGGTGCATATATATTTACAGTTATCACATTTTCTTCTTGGTCCATTGATCATTATTTAATGTCCTTCTTTGTCTCTTGTTATAGTCTTTGTTTTAAAGTCTATATTGGCTGATGTAAGCACTGCTACCATGGATTTCTTTTAAATTCCATTTGCATGGAATACCTTTTTCCATCCCCTTACTTTCAGTCTGTGTGTGTCTTTAGATCTGAAATGAGACTCTTATAGGCAGCATATATATGGATCTTGTTTTTTTTAATCCATTCAGCCATTTTATGTCCTTTGATTGGAATATTTAGTCCCTTTGCATTGAAAGTAATTATGATGTGTATGTACTTACTGTCATTTTTAAAATTTGGGAGTTGTTTTTATAGTTCTTTTTTGATCCTTCCTTCTTCTTTTGCTCGCTTTCCATGTGATTTGAGGACTATCTTTAGTGTTATGTTTGGATTACTTTCTCTTTCTTGTTTGCATATCTATTATATGTATTGTAGATTTTTAGTTTGTGGTTAACATGAAGTTTATATATAGCGTGTGTCTTTGTATGATTCTCTTTGGGTTGATCCTGTTGAAACTCTCTGTGCTTCCTGGACGTGGATATCTGTTTCCTTTTCCAGATTAGAGAAGTTTTTATCTATTATGTCTTCAGATAAGTTATATGCCCCTTTCTCTCTCTTCTCTTTTTGGGACCTCTGTAATGCAAGTATTAGTATGTATGATGTTGTCCCAGAGGTCCCTTCAATTGTACTCATTTATTTTTATTCTTTTTTCTGTTCACCTTGAGTGATTTCTGCTACTCTGTCTTTCAGTTCTCTGATCCCTTCCTCTGTGTCTAATCTACTGTTGATTCCTTCTAGTGTAGTTTTTATTTCAGTTACTGTATTCTTCAGCTGCATTTTATTTCAGTACTGTATTTCTTCAGCTGTCATCTAATCTACTATTGATTCCTTCTAGTGTAGTTTTTATTTCAGTTACTGTATTCTTCAGCTTCAGTTCTTCTTTATATTTTCTAACTCTTTGTTAAATTTCTCACTGTGTTTTTCCAGTCTTCTCCTGAGTTCTTTGAACATCTTTCTGGTCATTACCATGAACCATCTATTGGATAGATTGCTTATATCCACTTCACTTAGTTTTTCTTCTGGTTTTTTTTCTTGTTGTTCCTTCATTTGGAACATATTCCTCTGTAACCTCATTTTGCTTAATTCACTGTTTTTATCTGTATGTATTTGGTACGTTAGTTATGTTTCTTGATCTTGAAGAAGTTGCTTTATGTAGGAGACATCCTTTCCATCCCAGGAGTACACTCCCCTATTGTCACCAAGGCTATATTCTCTTGGGGTGCCCCCTATGTGGGCTATGTGAGCCCTTCTATCATGGCAGCTGATTACTGTGGGTGGTTTGTAGGCAGTCTGTTAGGCTCATCCCCAGTCTGATTTGTTGCCAGGCCCTGCCTTCTGCAGAGGCTGCTGGCTACTGTAGGTGCAGCTGGGTCCCAGAGTGGCTCATTGTGGGGCTGGTGTTCCTAGATCTAGTGTTAGCCTGTTGGTGGGCAGGGCTGGTTCCTAACATGACTAGCTGTGGGATTTTGGGTGTCCCAGATCTGCAAATTGTCCTCTAGTGAATGAAGCCAGAGCCCAGGGGGTTCTGGGGCTAGTGCTGACTAACTGGTGGGTAGAGCTTGGTCCTGGGTTCTCTGGCTGCTTGGCCCTGGGAGTCCTGGAGTTGGTGTCAGCCTGCAGGTGGGTGGGGCCAGTATCCAGGGGGTTCTGGGGCTAGTGCTGACTAAGTGGTGGGTAGAGCTCGGTCCTGGGTTCTCTGGCTGCTTGGCCCTGGGAGTCCTGGAGTTGGTGTCAGCCTGCAGGTGGGTGGGGCCAGTATCCAGGGGTTCCAGGGGCTTGTTCCCACCTATTGGTGAATGAGGCTCATCCTGAGACCAGTGCTTTCACACTGATTAGTGGAGCCAGGTCTGAGGGTCTCTGGCTGTAGCGCCCTGGGGATTCTGGAGTTGGTGTTTGTCTGCTAGTTAGTGGGGACAGGCCTTGAGCCCTCTGGTGAGTGATACTGTGTCCCTGGGCAGCTGGGGACTCAAGGGGTCCTAAGGCAGCTGGCCTACTGGTGGGTAAGGCTGTTCCCCCCCAGTTAGCTAGGTGGGTTGGCCTGAGGCATCCCAGTACTGGTGCCTAGAGACTGGTGATCAGGGCCAGTCCCAGTGCTAATAAGGTGCAGGGAGGATTCCAAAATGGTGCTTGCCAGCATTGATGTCCTGTGGTAGAACAAGCTCCTAAAAATGGCTGCCACCAGCATCTGTATCCCCAGGGTTAGTTCCAGTTACCTCTTCTGGAGGCTCTCCAAAGTCAGCAGGTGGCTCTAACCCAGGCTCCTTGCAAATTACTCCTTCTGTCCTGGGTCTCAAAGCATGTGAGATTTTGTGTGCACCCTTTAAGAGTGGAATCTCTATTTCCTACAGCCTTTTGGCTCTCCTGAATGTAAGCCCCACTGACCTTCAAAGCCAAATGTTCTGGGGGTTCCTCTTCTCAGTGCAGGACCCCGGGGCTGGGGAGACTTATGTGGGCTTGGACCCCTCACTCCTTGGGGAGAACCTCTGCAATTGTAATTATCTTCCCATTTGTGGGTCCCACTCACATACTCCCACCTGGGGTTATAAGTCTTAACTATATTGTGTCTCCACCCTTCCTAAACATCTCGTGATTTCTTCTCTATATCTTTAGTGTGTAGAAGATCTTTTCTGCTAGTCTTCAGGTCTTTCTCATTAATAGTTGCTCTGTAAATAGTTGTGATTTTGTTGTCCCTGTGGGAGGAGGCGACCTCAGAGTCTTCCTATTCTGCCTTCTTGGCCACCTCCTAATGGTCACTAGCTTTCTAAAGAGAGTTCATGTATCTTTTTTTAAAATAAAGTATTTTACTTCTTTCCCCATTTCTTTCCAAGTTTCTTTTAGGCTGGGTGCAGTATGAGGACTAAGGATCATCAACTAATTCTAATCTGAGATTCATAGTATAAGTGAAGTTTGCTTTTCTTATACCTATAGCTATGGCAACATATTTCTTTACTAAATAAGACAATTCCTTTCTATTTTCCTGACATAGCAAGAGCGTCATGTGTCAGATCTCTGACACTCCCAGTTGGAAATAGACTTTGCTAGAGTAAAAGCAGATGTAGGGATTGGGAACACTGCCAAAGTGGAAATACTGTAAGAATACAAAATATTTTTCTATGAGTTTGACAGTGCCTAAAGAATTTTAGGTTGTCATCAGTACTTTGAATCCCAGGAAGCAGCTTGATAAGGAGAGCCTGTATAATGCTAAGTAGAATTACAGTAATTTTCAGCTATCTATTAGTGTCAGGTATATAATAGGTTTGCCACAAAATCAATACTACTGACATCAAGTTGAGATAAAGAAAAGTCCCACTATCTACAGGGGTCAAGTCTGTGGGCCTGGGACAAGTACCTCATCAAATTATTACCCCTATCCTCAACCCCACAACTATATCTTGTTCAAGAATGCTGATTAAATTTTAGGCTGAAAAAAATTTGCTGTCTTACTATATAATTTCTCAGGTTCTGTCCAGTCAACTTGATTAAACTTTGACTCCCTTGATAGCTTTCATTCTTCACATTCATCACCCCCTTCTTGTACTTAAGTCCTTTGCTTTGCAGCTTAGAGCCCAATGTTTAATTGCACTCTTGCTGATACCTTACATTTTCTTGGCCCCATTTCTTTGCCTTGTTTTCTACTTGTGGTGAAGGTGCTTAACAACTGTCAGCTATTTTCTCTGCTCCTACATCTACATGTTGTCTTGAAGGAATTTATGTATTCACCCAGACTGATGCTCTGTCTCTACGTGTTTCTAACTCTCTCTACCCTCGGTGGTTTTCTTAAGTGTCTACTGTGAGATTATTTTAATTTTTTAGTGAGTTCTTTATCACCAGAAACTGTTTTAAACTTTTTCTATCCATTCTGGTAACAACTTATCTTTCCCCTCATACTCAGCAGAAGATTTCACCTACTTAGTGGAATGAGCGCCCTCAGTAAACATTTCCTCAGGTTACAGCCCCTCCATTCTTTCTTCCTAACATTTTGTCACAATGAGTAGATTTCTTTTCTCAAGTGCAAGGCCAACAGCTCCACCGGTGCCTTGGATGTTACCCCTGTTCCTATGTCTGTTAAATATATCATTACTTTCATGTATTAGCTATATTTTCTTGTCTGTTGTTTTCTTTCAGTCTTTAACAGTCATGAACATATCCCATCACAAAATATCCTCCTTCCACCTGACATCACTTCCTATCTTTCTCTTCCTCTTTATGACTAAGTTACCTAAATATGTGGTTTTCACCTTTTTCCCCTCACATTGCTATACTTCATGAAATCTGTGTTCTGCTCCTATTCACTCACCACAGTGGCCTCTTTGTGACTAAAAAGAATGAAAACATTTTCATACCTATCTTCCTTTCACTTTCTGCATCTTTTGACACTGCTGATTTGCTGACCACTCTTTCATTCTTTAAATTCTCTCTTATTTGATTTCTAGTCTTTTTTCCTCAGTCTCTTTTGTGGACTTCTTATTCATTCCCCATCCCCTGGGTGCCTGTGTTCTCATGAATATTGTCTTCTGATCTCTTTTCTCTTTATCCATTTTCTTTGGCAGAGAATACCAATTCCAGTGGCTTCAGTTACCAGTTCTATATTAATGATATTCAAATATATATTTCTACTCTGATTTTCTCTCCCAAGATCCTGTCTTATTTATGCAACTGCTTATTGTTATTTCTTGAAATGCACTGTGAAGCACAGAGCGTGAAATGCAGTCTGACACAAACACCCGTGCTTCCCCTAACCTACTAATGCTTCCTCTTTTCTGGATCTTAGTAAATGTCTCCACCACCAGTGCAGCTACCTAAGCTAAATCCTAACTAAACTAATGGCCTCCTTCCTCTGGTTTAATGTCAATCCTACTTCCAACTAGTCAATCACTAAGTCATAGTTGAAATATCTCCAGGGTCTGATCACTTCTTTTAAAATCATTCTTATTTTCTTATATCCCTGCTGAAATTTTACTTCACTCTAAACATAAAACTTCCCTTGAAATCAGCAAGAGAAAGTATTCCATCTTCCATTCTAAAACAAGAGGATTAGAATTTATCTTATTTCCTATAGCCATTTGTCTATCATTTTTCTGCCACCATCATTTAAAAACCTTGCCTTTTAAAAATTTGCTTACAGTATCAATCCACTTTTCCATTATTTGTGAAGATGCAGAAACATTTATCCAGCCTTCAATGAAATGAATAACTGCTTCCCAGTGTTTCATCTTCTACCTCTACGCTGATGACATTTAGGTTTCTTAGTACCTTTACTTCATATACTTGAATTATCTCTTCTTTGACTATATTTTACATACCTGTAGACTTTTAAATAACATTTCCTTACAAAACACTTATCTACTGCTAAGAGCTAAGATGTTCAGATCTCTGAACATCGCTTTTTTAACCACAATCTTCTATTCTTAAATCTACTATTCTTTTCTTTCTTCATCTATTTTGTGATATATGGTTCCTCAACTCACATCTAATCTCTCAGTCTACATATTTTACCTGCCTCTTTATCAAGTCTGAATGTAATTATCAATGATAAATTATATAAAAATGTTCTCTGAAGATTTTTCTACTTTCATTTTATTTTCAGTGTAGGACAGACTATGTCCATTTAGTCAACAAGCATATAATGACTATCCACTCCTTCTTAGGTGCTATTCTAGGTACATACATAGCAATGAACCAATGACTGATCTCCTGTAGCTTTAAGTCTAATCAGGGAAGATAGATAATAGGAAAATAATTAACATGTATATGGTGGTAAGATGTGCTTCAGAGAGGAACAAAGCAGGATAAGGTGATAGAAAATGTGCCTATTTTACTTTATTTACATTTTATTTATTTATTTATTTTTTGTACGCACATCATATATATTTTATTCTTACAAGCATAGTGGAAATGCACAAAACTCACTGAACCGTTTTTTGTTGTTGTTGTTTTTGTTGTTTATTTATTTATTTTTTTAACATCTTTATTGGGGTATAATTGCTTTACAATGGTGTGTTAGTTTAATGTTTGTCCCCAATGGCTAAGGTTGGTTCAGTGGGTTGTGTAGGCTTCCTGGTGGAGGGGACGAGTGCCTGTGTTTTGGTGGATGAGGCTGGATCTTGTCTCTCTGGTGGGCAGGTCCACATCTGGTGGTGTGTTTTGGGGTGTCTGTGGACTTATTATGATTTTAGGCAGCCTCTCTGCTAATGGGTGGGGTTGTGTTCCTGTTTTGCTAGTTGTTTGACATAGGTTGTCCAGCACTGTAGGTTGCTGGTTGTTGAGTGAATCGAGGTGCTGGTGTTGAGATGGAGATCTCTGGGAGATTTTCGCCATTTGATATTATGTGGAGCTGGGAGGTCTCTTGTTGACCAGTGTCCTGAAGTTGGCTCTCCCACCTCAGAGGCACAGTACTGACTCCTGGCTGCAGCACCAAGAGCCTTTCATCTACACAGCTCAGAATAAAAGGGAGAAAAGGTAGAGTGAAAGAATTAGTAGAAGTAGGAAGAAAGAAAGATAGAAAGGAGCGAAGGAAGGAAGGAAGGAAGGAAGGAAGAAAGAAAAGAAGGAAAGGAGGGAGAAAGAAAAGAAGGAAAGAAGGAAGGAAGGAAAGAAAGGAGGGAGGGAGAGAGGGAGGGAGGAAGGAAGGAAGGAAGGAAGGAGGGAAGCAAGGAAAACGAAAGGAGAAAAGGAAAGAAGGGAGGGAGGAAGGAAAGAGAAGGAAGGAGGGAAGGAAGGAGGGAAGGAAGGAAAAGCGAAAGAAAGAAGATACAGTAAAATAAAATAAAAAAAAGTAAAATAAAATAAAGTAAAATATAATAAAGTTATTAAATTAAAAAAATAATTATTTAGAAAAAAAAAGAAGAAAAAAAAGGGACGGATAGAGCCTAGGACAAATGGTGGAAGCAAAGCTATACAGCCAAAATCTCACACAGAAGCATACACATACCCCCTCACAAAAAGAGGAAAAGGGGAAAAAATCATAGATCTTGCTCTCAAAGTCCACCTCCTCAATTTGGGATGATTCGTTGTCTATTCATGTATTCCACAGATGCAGGGTACATCAGGTTGATTAGTTAAAGGAGCAGCTGATTCGGGGGCTCTGGCTTACTCAGGCCGGGGGGTGGGAGGGGCGCGGAATGCTGGGTGAGCCTGTGGCGGCAGAGGCCACTGTGATGTTGCACCAGCCTGAGGCCCGCCATGCGTTCTTCCGGGGAATTTGTCCCTGGATCCCGGGAACCTGGCAGTGGCAGGCTACACAGGCTCCCCGGAAGAGGGGTGTGGATAGTGAGTGACCTGTGCTCGCACACAGCCCCCTTGGTGGCGGCAGCAGCAGCCTTAGCATCTCCCGCCCGTCTCTGGGGTCCGCGCTTTTAGCCGCATCTCGCGCCCGTCGCTGGAGCTCCTTTAAGCAGCGCTCTTAATCCCCTCTCCTCGTGCACCAGGAAACCAAGAGGGAAGAAAAAGTCTCTTGCCTCTTTGGCAGCTCCAGACCTTTTCCCAGACTCCCTCCCGGCTAGCCGTGGTGCACTGACCCCTTCAGGCTGTGTTCACGCCGCCAACCCCAGTCCTCTCCCTGCACTCAGAACAAAGCCCGAGCCTCAGCTCGCAGCCCTGCCTGCCCCGGCGGGTGAGCAGACAAGCCTCTTGGGCTGGTGAGTGCAGGTCGGCACCGATCCTCTGTGCGGGAATCTCTCCGCTTTGCCCTCCGCATCCCTGTGGCTGCGCTCTCCTCCAGGGCACCGAAGCTCCCCCTCCGCCTCCCGCAGTCTCCGCCTGCGAAGGGGCTTCCTAGTGTGTGAAAACCTTTCCTCCTTCACAGCTTCCTCCCACTGGTGCAGGTCCCGTCCCTATTCTTTTGCGTCTGTTTTTTCTTTTTTTCTTTTGCCCTACCCAGGTACTTGAGGAGTTTCTTGCCTTTTGGGAGGTCTGAGGTCCAGCATTCAGTACGTGTTCTGTAGGAGTTGTTCCACGTGTAGATGTATTTCTGGTGTATCTGTGGGGAGGAAGGTGATCTCCGTGTCTTACTCTTCCGCCATCTTCCCCTCCGCTCCCTACATTTTATTTATAATTTAATAAATAATAATAAATTGTTATGTCATTTCTTTGAGACATAGGACTTTAGATACTTTTTAAGGTAAAAGTTTAGGGTACAACAAAATGAAAGCAGACACTGACTTATGCAGAAATATCTTGGTGTTGTAGAATAGGCTTTCGCTAAGTGACAATAAATTTTTAAAAGGGAGATAGGTTTGTTTGTTTGTTTTTCAAACATGAATTCCCAAGACTATGACACCCTGAATTTTGAGTTATAGAACTAATAGTGCTTATTTAATAGTCTGTTAAAATTTAGACGTACCTGTTTTTTTTTTTTTTTTTTTTTCAGTACGCAGGCCTCTCACATTTTTTTGCAGTACGCAGGCCTCTCACTGTTGTGGCCTCTCCCGTTGCAGAGCACAGGCTCCGGACACGCAGGCTCAGCGGCTATAGCTCACGGGCCTAGCCGCTCCACAGCATGTGGGATCTTCCCGGACCGGGGCACAAACCCGTGTCCCCTGCATCGGCAGGCGGACTCTCAACCACTGCGCCACCAGGGAAGCCCTAGAGGTACGTTTTTGATTGCTTTTCCTCCAAACTAGTTTACAAATCAGTTATTTCATTACTTACTATATTGATCCAATAAAAGAAGTGTTTTTTGCTTCAGTTGCTTGCAAAGCATAATGCTGTTCGCAAGTCTTATGAACTCATGGTTGGCACAAAGACTTACTCAAAAGTAATAAAAATATTATTCAAACAAACATTGTATTCAAAATATCCCCAAGCTACAAACTGATTGTGCAGTAATTTCAAGCAATATGTGAGAGAATATTTCCAGGACAAGACACATACAAGCTGTTCCTTGATGTTGTGATAAATTTGATTTACACCACTTTATTGGAACATTCAAAAATCAGTATGTTTCGTGATATCATTGTCCAAAAGTTCACTGCAAAGTCATAGTGCTTTAATTCGCTCAGACAGAATTTGCCTTAATACTGATGATAATAAATTTAATAAAAACTATATTAATAATAATGTAGCATTGTTTTCCAACCATTATAATCAAATAAAAAATTCAGTCAGATGATGGTAATTTTCAAGGGCCCTGACAAACATTAAGAAAATTTTTCTTTTTCTGGTAAGAATATTATCATTGAGTAAAAACAACTTTGTGGTGAAACTGTTCTGTATGATTCTATAATGGTAGGGTGGATTCATGACTTTATGCATTTTTCAAACGTTTTTACAATACAAACCTTTTTACAACACAGAGAGTGAACCTCAATGTACATAAATTAAAAAGAAATTCTTTAGGAGGTTGGAGGATCTCAGGAAAGAATGCAGACTGTGACAAACTAATCTTACTGATTATAAATGTATTAAAAAACCTGAAGGGGAAGGGGGGAAAATGCTGATCTGTGTAACTCTGGAACTGACTAAAGGAACAAGAAATTGTATGTAAGCACTGTATTTTCTTTGATTAAGTTGTTTTTGATGAGGGTATGGGTTAACTATTCTGATACTGCTATACATGTATGTTTGAACTAAAGAACTTCATAGATGGATGGCAGACTCATCCCACCTGTCTCCCATCTGGGATCCAGGTTTCTTACTGTTATAGTGGAAATTTATAGATAATCAGGGAAGGAGGCTAGAGTGGTCAGTGCGATAATGGATTAGAGTTGGAGATATCAATAAGAAGTTATATTTCATTTAATATAAAGATGGTTACATATAGAAATATCTATAGATATGTGTATATATGTTGGTAAGTACACCTATATTCTTTAGTCTGTCAGCTGAGATGGACTAAAAGAAATGACACCCCAGTATCAATGAGTGCACCTAGTGCCCAGAACTTGGTTTCTAGTACCATTCTCCATTAAAATAAATCAGGTATTTTTATAGAAATTGCTAATCATAGGACTAGGGCAGAATATAACATATAAGCATGAAGCATCTTGTAGTGCCAGAAAGTACGAAAGTGTTTAAAAAACCCAACCATATAAGCAAACAAAACGAAAAACCCATTGATGAGATATGTTAAAGGAGAACTGGAGCCAAATGAAGGAACTCCCAGTGGTCAAAGATGAAGCAATTTGAGCAAAAAAACACATAAATAATATTGTATTAAAACCTGAAGATAAAATAAATATCCATGTGTTCATACTGATATAAATTACTAAATAAATAAATACATGTAGAAAAAGAGAAAAATCTTTTGTACAGAAGAATTTTAAATAAATGCTGTAGATACCCCATCCTAAAAAGAGAAGGTATAACTCCTACTCCTTAAGTGCAGGCTATGCATAGTGAGTTCCTTGCAAAGAATAGAGTGTGACAAAAGAGGAAAATACATAACTTTACAGTGGAGGAACCTGACAAACTCCACTATAGTCAGGTGATCAAGGTCAACCTTAAAAGTCATAAATAATGTTGATAGCATGCACCTTTGATATGATGTGATGAAAATGGCATTTTATCTCTGTTGTCTTCCTCTCAAAACCTTCCTCTAATCATGAAAAAATCAAACAAATTCCAATAGAGAGGCATCTCATACAGTCAGTATACCTGACTAGTGCCTCCTTGAAACCATCAAGTCACAAAAATAAGGAAAGTCTCAGCAAATGTCACAGCCAAGAGGAGCCTAAGAACACATGGCAATCAAACGTATCACAATAGCTTGCATGGGATCCTGGAACAGAAAAAAGACTTTAGTTAAAAAAATAAGGACATTTGAATAAACTATGACTTTAGTTAATAAAGTGGTATCAATATTAGTTCATTAATTCTTACAAGTATATCCTACTACTAGGGGAAACTTTGTGTGGTTGTGGGTGTAATTTGGGGGCTCTCTGTACCATATAGTCAATTTTTCTGAAAATCTAAAAGTTTTCTAAAAAACAAAGTATATTAATAAAGATAGGTTGAATAATATTATGAATTTCCATTTTAATATCCTTAATTTGTATTTCAGTGTACTGATAGAGTTTATACAAATACTTAAGGTTTCTAACTTACTTATAAACGTTTTCCTATGATGGATAATGTCTTACTTCATCTTTGTAAAAGATATAAATGACACTATAGTGTTTAACATCTAAGCAGGCTGCAGCTCCAGAAATTTGGGAACTTTGCTAATGGAAGTCACTTTAGGAAGACATTTAACTATTTTAGTTGTTATTGAAATAATTTCATTATAAGCACTAGTTCAGAGAAATTTGTGTAGTAATAATGAAAAACCCTTTTCAATCTGGGATAAGAATTATATGTGATATATAATGGTGCTTTTACCATTATACTGAATAGTAAGCTTCCCACATTAATATTATTAATACCACTCCAAACACCGGTAATGCTGTAAATGGATCTAAATAAGATAATATCAAAGTAATCCAGCTACCATTATAAACACTTTTGGGGGAATATATTGTCTCTATTTTAGGAAATTGTATTGTATTCATTCATACTGTTAGCATATATAATCATTAAGATGTTGAATAAACACTTCTGGAAATTGGAGGGCAATTTGCCTTCCTTATTTGGAAGAATTCAGTAAAGTAGAAAGCTATTTTTTACTATTTAGCCTTGGAGCTTCTTGATATATTTATGTGAATAAAATTTTAGAAATTGAAAGTACATATGAAAACACTTGATATTTCTTTCAGAGACCCCTTGCTCTTATTCTCTCTCATAGTAATGACACTTTCAACACACAGGCTAACTCTGTACAATGGGAGTCTGCATGGATTTTGAACTCTAAGAGAGCAGAATTTAAATCCTGGCTCTTATTATTTAACTCTGTGTCTTTAGGTAGACAACCTACCCTCTCTGTGCCTCAGTTTGCAAATTGATAAATTGGTACCGATAGTGCTATCTACCTGGTCACATGATGAGCATGCCTCCATAAAGTATTACATAAAGTTTAGGACAATATTTGAAACTTATAGTGTTAACAGGAGATTTTTTTTTTTTCTTGAGAAACTGAGTAGATGCAGTTGAGTTTAAGCATGGAGATTATAGTTTGAAAAGCTCAAGGAAGGAGTGAAAGCATCTCAAGATCTTAATAAACTTTGTGGTGTCTAGCCTCTACTTATTCTTCTCTACAGTGCTCCACTCCAGCAAGCCATATTGCTGTACTCCAGGACCCTATAATTGCTGAATTTCCTCTTAAAATAAGGCCTTCCCACTTACAATCTCCTCTTCCTGGAATGCTAAGTGAACACACATATATGTGAACACACAACAGCACATACACACATGCACATACTTTTCCTTAATTCTAATCAGTCTGTGTGTCACATCCTCAAAAATGATTTTTCTGATGTCTCCAAGTCATTTTTCTATTATATACTTTCATAGTACTCTATATCTTGCCTTTGTGGATCATTTAACAATTTTACATTTCAGTTGCTTTGTGTGATTGATTAAATGTCCATCTCCCACACTACTATGAAAACATCTTTGAGGTAGTAACTCTATCTTGTTTTGTACGTCACATACCCCTAGTGTCTCATCACTGCAAGGCACATAATAAATACAAGATAAGCAGTTGTTGTGATATGAATGAAAAGTCAGCTTGCCTCATCAAGCTGAAACAAACATGAAACAGGTGAAAAAAGGAAGAGTAGTTCTTTAGACTTTGCTGTCCATTCTTTTCCAGAACCAACTGACATTAATTGCTTCTTGAGAAAGAAAAATAAAATGCACCCCCTTGCCCCCACACGGAGAGTTAATGTCATCAATTCTTAGAGCAAGTATTAGAAGATTGACTTTTCTGTTGACTTTTATAATTAACACGTAGATTAATCCAGATTTCATTCCAGAGCAAAGTGATGCAAAAAGTGATTTTAAGGCAGCCACTCAGTATTTCTGGGCACTGTAAATTTTAAATGGAAGTCATATACTGTACTGCATGTGAAAGATATTCCAAATGTAAAGCAAGAGCATTAACCCCCCAAAAAGAAGAGGAAAAATCAATTGAATGCACCCTAGCAGTTTGCATTATATTACTTTTTTGCATTTATTCTTTAACATAATCGATTTTTAAAGATCATCCGATATGCATATCAATAAACATCTTAGAAATCTTTTCATACTAAGCTCTGTCTGGAATAGCATTAGGAGGTTTATTCTTACGAAATGCTATTGTAATTAAGGTTGATTTGAGTCAAATGATCACAGGAGATTAACTTCAAGCTTCGAAAATCCCATGATACCTAGTATGGTGGCATGCATCCTAAAGCTAATCTAATTATTTGATGAAAGTTCCAGTATTGAAGATTATTTCACTTAATTGTTTTCACTTTGCCTCTTTGGGGACTCTACTATCTGAAACAAAGTTGAAAATGTCTTTATTTTTCCCCTCAAGGCAACTGAACCTCCTCCTTGAAGTGAATCAGCTGACCAACTATGTCTCCTTTAGTTATAATTAATTTGAATATTTTTAATTGTTAGAGTTATTATTATTTTAGAAAATTTCCTTAATAAACATAATACAAACATCCTATATCAGTAGCATACTGACACAGTTTATATTATAGGAACAACAACAAAACAAAAACATAAAACAAATCTCAGAGGTTGATTCTTACTTCTCTGATATTCAGTGTAAGCCTAACCATCTCTCCAGAAGGGTGGTTATCCATGTGATGGCTCATTGTATACATATACATCTACACATGGAATCAGGGAAGAGGAAATGGAAATTGAACAAATTATTCCACACAAACATGTCAAACATAAATTCTACTCATATTTAATTGCTCAGAGCAAGTCATGTAGCCATGTCTTTCTTCACAGGTGGGAAGGTACAATTCTGCCATTTGCCTGGAAGTAGAAATGTGATACCAGTGAGTTTTGGCAATATATGTTACATAGTCCCAGCAATAATAAATAGAAATTTGATTCCTTTCTTTCTCTTTCCCGGTTTAGGTGGATTCCACAGAGTGACTATTGAAGTTATTTTCTTGATCTTTTTTCTAGGCATAAGTTTGAGTAAAAGTGTATAGCAAGACCATATTCTCTACTCTTATGACCATCACATTTAGTAACTGGACAATTAGTGATTGCATCTTGCATAGTTAGTCATCATTTTTGGCCAGTGGCTCTCTTTGTGTTCATTAGCATCCTCTTGAGTAATATTCCTACTAATCCTTAATGTAGAGATCTAGGTTGTGGTTTGGGGATTTGTATTTTAAATCACCCTTGGGGGGGTCTAATCAAAGTTGTTCATAAGTGGTACTTAGAGGAACACTGATCTAGTGGCATGAAATTCTCATGTGCTTACCCAGTTGAAAATTAAATTCAGCTGTACTCTTTTATCCAACATGACAGGTAAGGATTTTAATTAATAATAGGAATGGAGGCATCCATAACGGTGCCAGCTGCTTTTCCTCTAATAGATACCAAAGTAGAAGTAGAGAAAACAGTAGAAAAACAGAGACTGATAGATCTGAATTTGAATCATGATTATTCTACTAACTGGACATGTGACATTGAGAAAGATGTTAACCTTTCTATCTTGAGTATCCCTCATGTTTAAGAGGAAATTGCAGTGTCTACCAAAAAGACTTGGGGAGAGAATCTAATGAGTGATAATTGTAAAGCAATTAGCACATATTAGTCATCCCATTCAACATTTGTGTGCCACCAAAGTACTAGATACTGCATTAAATATATATGAAAATATGTGTTGGAATTCAAGAATTTAAAGCCCAATTAAAGATAGAGTTACATAGAAAAGTGAGAGTTACATTACTAGATTATTACATATTAGATAGGTAAAGTAGCTCATCTGAGACCACAGAGTTAAGAAGTGGATTTGAGCATGAATTTAAGTGCTGGCAGTTTGACTCCACAATGCTAAACAAAGAAAACCTGCATATATATGCTAGGGAACATTTTCTTTTCTTGAAGACTACAGTGAACCACTGAAAGTATTTTAGAAGAGGAGTACTGTTTCCAGATTTCACTTTTATGAAGAGTATTCTGGAAGCAGTAAAGACGGCTTTTGTTTTATTTAGTTTTGTTTTGAGGGAAGAAATTCTGAAGTCAAGAAGAACCATTAAAAGGCTATTGCAGCAATCCACATGAGAAAAAGAAGAGATTACACTAAGACAATGATGACTGAGAGAAGAAATATTTTAGAGGTTATATACAATGAAGATACATAGAACTAAATAAGTAATTACAGGTAGATATTTAAGAAGAATGAATATTCAAACTTGGTCCCAATTTTTTTCTTGGTGGTTGGATCATTGTTTTTCACATTCACCGTGGTTGGGGAAACCACTGGAGAACACCAGGATGAAGAGGAAGTGATGATGCATTCATATTTAGATATGTTGAGGCTGGAATTTGGTGTAACATGCATATCATACCAGTACAATGTGTGATACATGTTCTGGATCCCAAAGAGGACAATTTGGACTAAAGATAGACAAGGGTGTCATTAGCATGTGATAATGAAATTATATATTTGAATAAACTTGTCCATGGTTAGTGAATAGAGATGAAAAGGCAAAATGTTAATAAAAATTAAACATCCAACTTGTATAATATATTAGAATAACTGAAGTGAAAAAAATGGGTAAAGACAAATACTAATACCAGGTGAAATATACTATGTGTTTACAGTGTTAAAGGCATATGCTGAGTCCTTAATATGTAAAACCTCTTTAATATTTCAGCTTTATGCAGTAATGTTTTATAACCATCTATTAGAAAGGAAGTAGAGTCTTAATAATATTAAGACTCTTCCCCAAATTTCACATATCTAAAAAGTAAAGAAGTTGGAGTTTAAATTCAAGAATTCTTGACCTATGTGCTGTCTTGTTAATCACTAGATATCCTGCTTCCAAAGAATAACCACAGATGGGAGTGAGGAAGAGCAGGACCTGCAAAGATTTAGAGCAAACAGAAATAAGTATCTGCAAATCTTAAAGAGATTAAAGAACAGTGGTGGGGCTTTGAAGTTAGGTGAAGGGTAGGCAGTTCTAGCTTGAAAGCATAATACCTTATGTTTAAGACTTAAGATATAGAGCTGTTAAGGAAATGAGAAAATTCAGGGTGTGGTATTGGGGGTGAGTGGCTGAAGTGGAATAGACATGAAGATCCATAGACTAGAGAATGAAAAAGAACTGTGAGTCTATGTTACAAAGACCACATGCACAGAACTGAGGGCAGGGCAGATGCTGAGTTTCTTGGAGAGAGATATTGATATCAGTGTTAACGTCTTCAAAGAATTGGAGGGAAGGATGTATCCGTGAAGTGTAGATATAACAGAGATGAGGAAAATAATTATGTGATGTGTTTATTTAATTTTCAGACTTTTCCCTTATAACTTTCATTTAACTGCTCAAGCCCAGTATTACTGATTTTTTAATTCTGACAGTGCAAGAAAAAATAAATGGAGCACTGCCAAAGAAGTCACATTGATCCTCCTTCTGTGCGTTTGATTATATAGTTTTCTTCTCCAACATTCTCAGCCTTTGTTGCCCTTCTGCTTTTGAGAACCTTATGAGACTCTAGAGTTATCTGTCTAAACTGACCTTGAGGTGTTTAACCCACAGGCTTTATTTAATATGCTCTGACTCAAGCCTAATCTTTACCCTGTCATTGTAGACTATCAGCTGCCTTACTGACCCGATTCACTTCATTCCGGCAACTTCCTGCTTCTTTAGTCTCCTACGTCCTGACCTTGCATATCTTCCTGACATTTCCCATAGGGCCCTTGGTTACCTAAGCATGATGTGAAAGAACATTCCATGTTTTTCTGGCTAAAAGAAATTCATATACTTGCTTTGGGTTAGAAGAAAATTCTACAAACACAGCCCCTACAATACTGTAAGACTAAAACATTTTAATAATAAAGTACCAACTAAGTCATATGTGATTTAAGTCTTGTCCCCTAAAATTTTTTTTTTCTTAAATAGATTTACTGATATACTGGTGGGGGGAATAAACAGCTTTGATTTACCATGAGAGAATTTTGGATTTGCAGCTCAGTGGGCCTTTGGCTTTTATAAGCTTCTTTCATTGTGAAATTAATTATTTAAATAATTACAATAAAGTAAATGAACCATCATCTCAAAACAGAACCCAGTGTACTTCCTGCTGGTCCCCTGAGGGGCCTTTTTCTGTAGTTTAGTGTAACCATGTCATCAATTCAATTCACCAGTTTGTGTTTCCTGCTTTATGGATTAAGCACTGCAGGGGCTGTAATGTTCTAACTGCCTTTGTTTCTCCTTCTTCTCTAGGGCCATGTTAGTATTTTACCAACAACTGACAAGGTTTGGTGGGAGGCAGGAGGTAGAACAGCATGTCTGTGGAGTAATTCATGTTAAATATATGTACATTTAATTATCTATACTTAGATTTACATATCGTAATTTGGAGTCTGTAAAAGCATTAGAATCTCAGTTTATTGCTAACAGCATGGCACTTCGGTTTTCAGAGATGAGTTGATATGGGACTAATGAGATTTACTATCAGATATTTGACTTTGCCTGAAATTGCCTTCTTCACTCTCTCAATAAGTAGTAAGATTTCACTAAGTCTCTTATCTCAGGAATATTGCTTTAAACTGAGACCCTTAATGCTACTAAGTGATTAAAGAACTAAGTTTTGAAATGTATGACAAGATTCTTTACTTATTAAAACCTTGGAAGAAGCAGAGCAAGGTAAGTACTTGATTTTATCTGTGTGTGTGTGTATATATAATTTAAAAGAAAAAAGCCGTATGCTAGATAAAGAAGGAACCATACTTTCAAAAGACTTACTTATATGGCATGTAGACAAACAAAAATGTAGCCACTTAGGAGCCAGTAAAAATATGTGATACCTAATAACTACAGGGAAAGGTAAAACCTTATCAACTATTCTTTGCTAACTCCTTAAAATAGTCTAGGTTGTCAAACTGATCATGATCTAATACAAATCACACTACTGAGGTTATGGAGTACATTTCATATGGGGAAGGAATACAGCTTGGAAATGTTCACAGTTTTGCGAAGAAAATGACGGCTTTGTTGTGGTTCCACGTTGGTGGAACACAGAAGGTCTGACTAAAATTCCTAAGAATTGAGATAGTTTAGTAGTGGAAAGATAGAGTCTGAAATGGTGTGGTCAAAGGCATGTAAGTAAGCTTTACTTACTTTTCAACAATTTTGGCCACATTTGTAGTTTTTTTCAGAGATGTTTCTGTAGCACAAATAACATGAATTTGGGTGATATTTTATTCTTACAGAAACACAGAAAGATGACTTTTCATCCACGTGATATCTTAGTTTCCTAGAAGCTAAGGTAGCTAAGTGACAGGAAACACACACAAAAATAGGGAATTGGGAAAAACATATAAAAAGTAATTTTATCATAAAATATCCTCTCAACCTCCACATGCCTTAACTGCCTTTCATGTTTAGTATTGTTTATTTGTTGTTTTTGCACGTCTCTGCAACATTTTACATGCTATCTCAATATTAACTTCCAATCATTAATTCTCTCCCTGCCTAGGTCTGCTTACGGGTGTATATCATATATTGCATCTTAAAAAATAATTAGTCTCTATATTTAACATTTTAATTGGCTTTACCACACTCAAAGTTTTGCTTGTTTAACTTTTTTTTTTTTTGCGGTACACGGGCCTCTCGCTGTTGTGGCCTCTCACGTTGCGGAGCACAGGCTCCGGATGCGCAGGCTCAGCAGCCATGGCTCACGGGCCCAGCCGCTCCGCGGCATGTGGGATCTTCCTGGACCAGGGCACGAACCCGTGTCCCCTGCATCAGCAGGCGGATTCTCAACCACTGCGCCACCAGGGAAGCCCATTTTACTTCTATTTTTAGTTCATATTGTTAAATGTAAGTTATACCTTCATTTAAATTTTTGAACATAGAAAAAACATACTAATTTAAAATTAGTATTTGTTCAACTGCTTTATAAATTAAGCGGATCTGGAGAGAATTTGTTTCTGATTTTGTTAGCTATATTTTTTTAGTATTTATTTATTTATTTATTTTAGTTATGGCACACGGGATCTTCCTTGCAGCATGTGGGATCTTTAGTTGTGGCATGCAGGATCTTTAGTTGCAGCATGTGGGGTCTTTAGTTGTGGCATGTGGGATATAATTTCCTGACCAGGGATTGAATGTGGGCCCCCTGCATTGGGAGGGTGGAGTCTTAGCCACTGGACCACCAGGGAAGTCCCTGTTGTTAGCTGTTTTTTGAGGTATTGTATCTCTTCATGTGCTATTGAATTTTATATTTCATACTTCTTTTAAGTGATTCTTCATTCTCTCTCTCTCTCCCTCTCTCATTCTCTTTCTCTGTTTCTCACTCTCTGCCTCTCTCTCTCTCCTCTCTCTTTCTCTTTCTCCTTCTGTGCAGTTTTTCTATTAAACAGTTTTGTAGTTGACATAACTGGACTAGCTTCCTATTCAAGAACCAGGTTATAGTGACAGTTGTTAGTTCAAGAGTCACAGTTTTTAAGCAAATCAATTCAGAGCATGGGAGATAGCTTGGCACATTTCTTGGTCCTGAGACTCTGTTACTTCTTACTTGTCCAAGCTCACATTTGTTTATAGGCCATAGCTTCAGGCCTCCTTCCAAAATGGTAGAATCCTAAACCAGTCCCTGGCTTCATACAGTGATCCTAGTTTTGCAACCCACTCCCTTCTTGAGAGCACCCTTTTAATTGCCTTTACATCATTAAAAATCCAACCCAAATGTTATTGCTCACCTCCAAACTTTTAGACAAAAAGCATCACTAGACCTAGGGAGGAACATTTCAGAAAGATGAAGGGATCAAACCATGAGGAAGATATATTGATTTAATAAATTGATTCTGCATGCACCCTATAGCAGAGCTTCAAAATATATAAATCAAAATTTTATAGAACTAAATGGATTAGTTACCAGCATTCACAGTCTGAGATTTTAACGTACCTCTCAGTAACTGATAGAAGAAACAGAACAACTAAAACAAACATCAGTAAGGATACAAAAGGACAAAGGGATGATGTAATTCAATGAACTTGTTCTGATTGACGTATATAGAACATTGAACAAAACAATGACAGAAAATTCATTCTTTCTGAGAATGCACTTGGAAAGTCATCAAGATTGACCATGTGGTGATTCATAAAATAAGCCTCAACCAATTTCAATGGATTGAAGTAATTCAAAGCATATTATCACATCAAAATAAGCTAGAGAGTCCCCAGAGCTACCAAGTTATGCAATATACTCCTAAACAACTAAAAATCAAAGAAAAACCAAAATAAAAATTGGGAAGTAGTTAAAATATGAACTACAATTAAATGTGTACTGTTAAAACTTGTAAGATTCAGCCAAAGCCAAAGGATTCTCTAGAGAATTTTGAGGCTTTAATATATATTTAAGTAAAGGAAACAGGCTGAAAATCAATAAGAAATTTCCAATGTCATAAAGGAAAAAGGAATATCACTACACATCTTAAAGATAATAGAAAGACCATAAGAGGAAATTAAAAATAATTCATGCCAATTAATTTGCCAATTTATGTAAAGCAGACAATCATCTTCAAATATACAACTTACAAAAAATGTCTCAGGAAGAAAAGAAATAAATAGAAAATGGAAATAGTCTTATATTCATTTAAAAAATTATATTGAAATTACTTTCCTATGAAGAAAATGACAGGCTCAATTAATTCATTCATTGTTTTACACATACATTTGAGAAATAAATAACATCAAATTACACAAAGCAAAAATTGTCAAAAATAAATGGAAAAAATAGACAATTCCAAAGTTCACAGCTAAAGATTTTAACATTATTTTCTCAGAAATTGGTAGAACATAGAGTATTTTAAAAATCCATAGACATAGATAATCTGAACAATACTATCAGCCTTGTCCTAATTAATATTTGTAGCATGGTATTACATCCAACAACTGGAAAACACACATTTCTTGCAAGTCCAAAATACATAAGCCAGAAGATTGATTTGTGCATATATGATTTGTGATAAAGGTGACAAAGCAATGTAATGAGGAAAAATAGACTTTTTTCCATAAATAATGCTGGATTAACTGGCTGTCCATATGGAAAAAGAAAAAATGTTGAAAATTATTTTAAACCATATATACTTGGCATATAAATATGAAAGACAAAAATATTAATGTTTCAATGAGAAAACATAAGAGAATATTTTCACAATTTTGGCCCTTGGCAAAGTTTTCTTAAATAAGATACTAACAGCATTAACCATAAAAAACTAAGTGTTAAAGTGGACTGTATTAAAATTAATAATTTTTGTTTATTAAAATATATTACTAAAGCAATATAAAAAGAAGCAACAGAATGGGAACAGATATTGGTAGTACATATTTCAAACAAAGGACTTGATTCCAGAGTATATAAAGAAGTTATATGAATCTATAAGAAAAAAGCAGAGAAAAATAATAAAATAATGGGTAAAATATTTTAAACAGGCACTTCACAAAGGAGGATATCAAAATTACATTTAACATATAAAAGCTGCTCATTTTATTTGCCATCAGAGAAAAGCAAATTAAGACCACAATATAATAATACTGCACAGTCACCAGGCATGTATGAGAAAGAAAAAAATACCAAGTAGAATCAATTAAAACTTTCAAACACTTCTCTTAGGCGTGTACTTAAAAAAACTTATCAATACTTACTTTTTAGTAGTTCCGTTGAGATATAGTTCATATACACTATTATTTGACCATTTAAAGTGTACAATTAAATGGATTTTAGTATATTCAAGATATGTGCAATCATTACCACAGTTTTAGAACATTTTCACCATCTAAAAATGCAAACACATACCCTTTAGCTATCAGTTTCTACCAAGCCCAAGGAAAACACTGATTTTATTTCTGTCTATAGATTTCCCTGTTCTGGACATTTTATATGAATGGAGTTTTATAATATGCAATCTTTTGTGACTGGTCTTTTTTTACTTAATGTTTTCATTCATGTTGTGGTATGTATCACTACTTCATTCCATTTTTATGCTCAGATTATATTCCATTGTATGGATATTCCACATTTTGTTTATCCATTCATCAGTTGATTGCCATTTGGGTTGTTTTCATTTTTAGGGTATTATAAATCATGCTGCTATATATATTTGTGCACACATTTTTGTGTAGACATATATTTTCATTTCTTTTGGGTATATACTGAGGAGTGGGATGGCTAGGTCATAAGGTATCTCTATGTTTAGTTGTGTGAGGAATTGCCAGGCTATTTTCCAAAATGGCTGCATTGCTGAAATTTCTACTAGCCAATGCTTGTTATTATCTGACTTTGATACCAGTCAATCTAATGTCTGTGAAGTGTATTTCATTGTGGTTTTGATTGACATTTCTTTTATAACTAATTATGTTGAACATCTTTTCATGTGCTTAGTGGTTATTTGTATATTTTGGAGAAATGCGTATTTGAATTGTTTGCCCATTTTAAATTAGTTCACTTGTCTTTTTATTATTGAGTTATATGGGTACTATATATATTGTGAATACATGCCCCTTATCAGATATATAAATTGCAAATATTTTCTCTAATTCTATGGGTCATATTTTCACTTTTTTTAATGGTGTCCTTTAGAGCAAAAAGGTTTTTACTTTGGTGAAGTCCTTTTTTTTTTTTTCCTTTATCACTCATGCCTTTAGTGTCATTATCTAAGAATCCTTTTCCAAATCCCAGATCATGATGGTTTACCTCTATGTTTTCTTCTAACAGTTTTAGTTCTTATGTTTAGGTCTTTGACCATTTTGAGTTAATTTTTGTATATGCTAAATTTTGTATATGAGAAAATTGCATGTTGTCTCAACACTTGCTACCCTTGTTAAAAATCAATTGACCATTTATGTATGAGTTTAGTTTTTGACTATCAGTTCTATTCCATTGATCTATATGTCTGTCCTTGTGCCAGCACCACACTGTCTTGATTTTGTTGCTTTGTCTTAGCTTTTGAAGTCAGGATATGTGAGTCCTCCTACTTTGTTCTTCTTTTTCAAGATTGTTTCGGCTATTCTCAGCCCCTTGCAATTCCCTATGAATTTTAGAATCAACATGTCAGTTTCTACAAAGTCAGCTGAGCTTCTGATAGGGATTGCATTGAGCCTGTAGAACACGTTGGGGAGCATCACCATATTAAGAATGTTAAGTCTTCTGATATGTGAACACAGAATGTTTCTCCAGTTATTTAGGTCTTTAATTTCTTTTAACAATTATTTGTATCTTGAATGGATTAAAAATAGAGCAGTATTGGGATAACTGAGAAAAGAAAAGAGAAGATCCACATAAGAGTGGGGGAGGTGTTCTGAGCAAAAAAAAAAAAAAATTCAGAGAGTCATTTGCCTTATTTAGGTACCCTACACAAAGAAGGAGTTCTGTGAAATCAGACAAGGCCACTGATCCTTGCCTTTTTCTAAAAGTTCAGGAAAACCAATTTATATTAAACATTATCACCAGAAAATTATCAAGTTTAAAACCCATTCAAAGTTAGTATAAGAAAAAGGGGAATGAGTAGAATAAGTTTCCTACAGACAATGAATGGAATAAGATGCTCGAGGAGCAGATGCCTTAGATGCCTTAGAATAAGATGCTCATGGAGCAGGACTTCTATTTTAAAATGAACTGAAATCTATAAAGAAAATGATACAAGATGTGAAAGAACAATACACATCAGAAGTAGAAAAACCCAAAATTGAGATGATAAAACTTATTAAAGAATGATATAAATGAAAAAATTCACTTTCAGAAATTAAGAATAAACTAGAAAAAATACAATAACAAATTAAGAAAACAGATACTGCTTTAAAAGAAGTACTGTAAAAGGAGGAACATTTATAAAACTACCAGAAATGAAATAATAAATATTGAATAAACAAAGAAGATCCACTTTACAGATCTAAAAACTCCCTGAAGAAGAAAACCAGAGTAAGGAAACAGAACAAATACTAAAATATAACTGGAGGAAACATTCCTGAAATAAACATTACAAAAAAAAAAAAAAACTTTTGATGCTACATAATAAAAGGGCATACCACATGCTTAATATAAGAATATTGACCTAGAATAATCTATTTCAATACCTAGTTTAATAAAATTCCTGGCCTTTACAGAATAAAAAAAATTTCTTTGGTTATTTAGGCAAGAGTAGCAAGTGAATTATAAACAAAAGAAAATTAGGTTATCATTAGACTGACAGCAGTGCTTCATTACAGATCAAAATGGAGTACCTTATTTAAGATATTCAGTGAAAAAAATGTTCACCAAAGAGTTAATATATAATAGAAATTACTTTGAAGTATAACGGTCACAGACATACTCTTATCTTCATTTAGGAAATATTGTTACCAGGAGACCTTTCTAAGACTCCATTACTGAATGAGTTTTAAACAACCAAATGACTAGAGACAGCATAAGGGATTGTGTGAGCATAAAACATATTATTACTTGTACAACTAAGATTAAATGGGAACTAAAAGGACAGAATAAGATACATAGTGTACAATTGCTGTATATTCAAACAATGTAGACACAGTACAAGTATAAAGTAGAGGGAGTTTAGGAACAACAAAAGCAAAAGAAAAATTTTAACTGTTCTCAGTAAATATTTTGGTGGTAGTAGTATTATTATTGTTATTCTATGTATAATTTGAGATAAAGTAAATGGTCAGTTATGATAAAATCTAATATACTTATCCTCTGGGTCCTTGATAACTAAGATTCTTGGTGTGGAACAAAAGAAATAAAGATATAATTCAGAAAACATTACACAGAAATTATATAGTCCTGGACTTCAGTTGGAAATATGGGAGCTTCAGTGTAGAATGATTATATATTCAGTATTCTGTATAGAATTAGAATTATCACCATTTTCCGTATGTAATTAATTAATGGCTCTGGGTCTTAACATCAAGAGTTATTAACATCACATACACACACACACACACACACACACACACACAAAACAACCAGACATTTTGTGCTTCCTAATAAAAAAACACACCACCACCTGTAGGCTTGCCTATTGGACAGAATGTGATTCTTACCAAAATTCTGAGTCCAGCAGCCAATTTGCAGAAAATATAGAGGACAAAGATACATGTTGAATTGTATCACAACTATGAGATCAGCAAAACCTATAATGTGGGAAAATCTACAAGATCTTTAAAGGCTAACTTATAAGTAATAAAATGGGATAAAGGGGAATTTTATAAACTACAAGCTACTTAAAAGACATTTTTAAAAAATGGACCAGACTAAATCACAGTGTCTAGGGATGCACACATGTATTGTAAAACACAAGAAGCACAAGAAAATGATTCCTACAGAAGTCAAGAGTAGTGTTTACTTTGTGGAGAGGTAGAGTTGAGATGGAAACAAGGCACGTAGAAGAGTTCCTGGGGTAGCTGGCCAAGTTGTATATCTTAACTTGGGTGATGATTACAAGTGCATTTGCCTCATAATATCTCATTAAACTATACATTTGTTTTGTGGGGTTTTTTTTTTTTTTTTTTTGTGGTACACGGGCCTCTCAATGCTGTGGCCTCTCCCGTTGTGGAGCACAGGCTCCGGATCGCAGGCCCAGCGGCCATGGCTCACGGGCCCAGCTGCTCTGCGGCATGTGGGATCCTCCCGGACCGGGGCACGAACCCGTGTCCCCTGCATCAGCAGGCGGACTCCCAACCACTGCACCACCAGGGAAGCCCCTGTCTTGTGTTTTTCTGTATCACTGTTTTACAAATTTTTAAAAAAAAAATTATTTTCTTTCACTGTACAGTAATGAAGTAAGAAGTTTTAAAAAGGATGGTCAAAAACAGAAACAGCATGTCATTGTTACGTCAGCTCTAAAAGAAAGTTCCCTGAGATTTTAATAATAATAATTTTTAAACATTTCAAACTACAATTAAATATGAGAATACTGTGGATAGCATGTCTAAAAAAACAGAAAAAAATAAACTTGGGAGTATTGGAGTATTGGGGTAATAACAAATATACCTACAAGATTTTACTACACTAAGCAGAAAGTCTTTGTAAGGAAAGAATAGAGAAAGAGAATATAAGATCTACCAAGAAGAGAACATAGCATTTTTATTTTTCATGAATGTACTATTATGTTCCCTTTTTTTAGTACCTAAAATAGTCACCTTAATTAAGGCAAATTTATAGATTGTTAATTCTAAATGATACTTAGTTAATTTGGGGAATAAACATGAGTTAGTTGCTTAGTTTAGTCAAAATTGACCCAAGAAGGCAAAGTGTCTGTTTTGGAGATATGGATAGGCAAACATTTGTCTTTTACAGTAGAAATTCATTTTGCCATTTAATAAGGAATATAATTTTTGCATTCAACTGCATTTAGGTTATAATAAGAAAACTTTTAATAGATAAATGCCCCTAACTTTTCTGTTTTCTTTGTTTGCAAAAGAACTTTTAGAATTATTTTCTTTCTTTTAATTTCCCCTTCCTGAACTCAGAGGAGAGTCCTAGTTTGACAGACTTTTTATGGAATTTGTAAGGCAAAATTTGTAGGAGTAAAAGATGAGGATAAGTTTGTAGACTGGAGCTGGGTTGGAGTTTGAAGTGAGTGGTCCCTCGTGGTACATGAGTGTGGTGGAGAGGGGGCAAAGGTAGAACTTTTTTTTTTTTTTTCCAACACGTGGGCCTCTCACTGCTGTGGCCTCTCTCGTTGCGGAGCACAGGCTCCGGACATGTAGGCTCAGCAGCCATGGCTCACGGGCCCAGCTGCTCCGTGGCATGTGGGATCTTCCCAGACTGGGGCATGAACCCGTGTCCCCTGCATCAGCAGGTGGACTCTCAACCACTGTGCCACCAGGAAAGCCCAAGGTAGAACTTTTTAAATGTTCTTCACATTTAAATTACTTCACATTACTATAGTTCACATTACTTCACATTACTATAGTTACTTTGATGTTATTGCTGCTTTTAATTTCTGTATGTGGTTTTTAGACTTAGGCTGCTTTGGGGGTAGACCATTTGGAGAAGAAATTTACATGCAGGAAACATTCAAAAATAGACCCTTACATCAGTAAGTTATCATTGGGTTATATAAACCACTGCATAACATAATGACTTAAAACAATTTACTTTTTCTCACTACCCTATTAGTTGACTAGGCAGTTCTCCTGATGTAGGCCAGGCTCTGCTGATCTTGGCTGGGTTCACTTCTGTATCAGCTAGTATAAGCTCTCCTTCTGGGGTTTGTCTGTTGGGACTTCAGCTTTCCTCCCTATATTCTCTCATCTTCCTGTGGGCTAGTACAAACTTAGTTTCATGGATGAGACAGAAATCCAGTGGAGACACAAAGTCTTTGAAGCCTGTGCTCAGAAGTGGCACACCTTCACTTCTGCTGATTTCTGTTAGCCGAATTAAGTAGTAAACCCAGCTCAGATTCAAGGGGTGGTAGGAAAAAAAAAATAACCAAAACTCCACCTCTTGAAAAGAGGAACTTATGAAGTCACAAAGCACAGGGTATGGAGACAGGAAGGTCAGTAACTGGGACCATAAATTAAATCAATCTACTACAATATTCTGCATCATTTAAGATTTAATTTTGTAAATATTATTCTAAGAGAATAAGAGCTTCAGCTTTCCAAGCTCTCATGTTTCAATTATAAATATAGAGGCATTTGATATGTATTCATAGCTTATTAGTTATTTGAACATGTGAATGAGAATTAACAAAGTTAATTACAGAAAGCTCTTGACTGTTAGAGAATGAAAGTAGGGTTCAATGGGACACTAAAAATAAGTGGTTAAAAACTGGAACACATTATATTTGCATAAATCATTTAATTACTTGTGTAATTTTCATGCTTGTTTACTATATGCGTATGCATTTGAGTTTGGCCTTGAATAATAGAAAACCCACAGTAGCAGCCGTTTATACAAATTATAAGTTCATTTCTCTTATGTAGAATTCAATGTCAGTCATCACGGCTATAAGGCATTCCATGGTGTTATATCTAGGCTTCTTTTTGTTCCACCATACTTTTAAAATAAACTCAATTTTGGAATAAGTTTAGATGTTAGGTAAAAGTTACAAACATAATACAAAAAGCTAATGTATATCCCTCATCAACTTTCCCCCCCGTTAACATATTATAATACAATGTAAGAAACCAATAGTGGTGCATTACTATTAACTAAAACCCTGACTTCATTTGAATTTACTTGTTTTTCTATTGATATATTTTTCTGTTCCAGGATCCAATTCAGGGTACCACATGGCATTTATGTCTCATGCCTATGAAGTCTCCTCTGGTCTGTGACACTTTATCAATCTTTCCTACTTTTCCATGACCTTGATAGTCTTGAGGCATACTGGCCAGGTATCCTGTAGACTATCTCCCAGTCTGTGTTTATTTGATATTTTTCATGGTTAGACTGGGGTTGTTTTTTTGGCAAGAATATTAGAGGCAGAGTGCTTTTCTCATCACATCATATGAGTGGGCAGATGACATTATTGGTGATATTAACCATCACTTGGTCAAAGTAGTGTTTGCCAAGTTTCTCTACTCTAAATTTACTTTGCTTTTCTTTCTATATTCTATTCCTTGTTATCACATTACTAGGTCCAGTGTACCTTTAAGAGGGAAGGGATTAAACTCCACCTCCTGGAATGGGGAGACACTACATATATTAAATGGAAGTTTGTAAGGAAGCAAGGAAGATTTATCTCTTCCATTTAATCACTTATTTAATTGCTTATTTATATTACTATGGCTCTTATTGATATTTATTTTATACTTTGGATTATAATCCAATACTATATTATTAATTTTGTGGCTCAAATTATTCCAGTTTTGACCTCTGGGAGCTATTTAAGTTTGACTTCAATTTTTCTATGACATGTCACCATCCTTCTGTTTTTTTCTGAGGACACCCTTACATTATGGTACTTAAAGGCACTCCAGAATCACCTTATATTTTCCCTGTCCCCATTCTAGAGTAAGTCATTTTTCCAATAAGCCCTAGTTCCTTTAATGGAAATGATAATTAGAAACCAAAATCTGAATGCTAGGTGTGCTTGTTGCTTCTGAGGTGTTTCTGTTTCTAGGCTCTCTCAATAGATAGAACTAGGTAATTTGAATATATACTAGCCCATGTATACACAGATATTTATAACTATTTCTTTATCTGTTCCATCTGTGTGTGTACACACACACACACATTTATATATTAGCTAAACATGAGTTTATTCTCGTGTCTCTGACTCCAATCCAGTACTACATGGTTTATTCTAACCTTCCTTTCTTGCTTTTCTGTAACTTCCCTCTATGAGAGTAAGAAATTGGCTTCCACTATCTTCTACCCATTTATTTACCTGTACACACTATGGCTTTTTGATCTTATTGTGTAAGGTAAGAGCCTGCACATTGCAGGTGGTTTATTGGGGGTAGAGACAGAAAATTATAGGTAAAGAGCACATATGAAACTTCCTTTGAGAAAGGGTTTCTAGAAGCGAATCTGCAACTTCTGCTGAAATTCCATTAGAAAAAAATTAGTCACAAGGCCACACAAAGCTGAAAGGGAGTTTGGGAAATGTAATTTTTATCCTGGGAAGCAGAATGCCAAGCTTAAAAAACCAAAATCCAAAAACACCAGTAAAACAAAAAATTTAAAACAAAATAAAACAAAAAATTATTACTATGAAAGATGGGAAAATAAGGGAAGAAAAATTGGAAAATAGCTAAGAGTTTATCCTACACATTACCTGGATATTACTTCTCCTCAACATTATTATTATTATTTTAATGAATGAAGCAAGGAAAAGGAAATAGTCAATTTTGTAATTTATTTCAGAATAACTAAAGGTCATATAAATAGACTGGCACAATGAACTTTTGAATCATTTATTTCCCTTCATTTATGCCATTATCCATAGTCCAGTTGATTTAAGGAAAATGAACAAGTGATTAATTTGTTTAAAGTCAAAAGGGATCTAGGAATTAGGATGAAAAAGCCAGTATTTGCTGTCATTAAGGAGTCTGGAGAGACTATTTCATCATGTTGTCTAAAATTTTCTTTAAATGCATGAAAGGAGTAGTACTTTGATTTTTATATCACTGTTTCCCCTATTCTCCTAACAAGGATTTTGAGCAGTGACATTAATCTGTTGACTATTGCTGAATATATCAGATATGCTTCATAAATACACACCTGCTGTGCTGCTGAAAGAACCTGGTATTTTCTGATGCTCCATTGAATACAATGGACTGACAGCTTAAAAAGGCAGAATGAAAGAGAGGTGGGAGGGAAGTCCAAGAGTAAATGGGTTAATAATACACCATAATACATTCTTCACTGAAACCAGTTATTACTGAAAAGAATGAAAGGACAACAAAGTCTTAAATAAAGGCCATCTTATGAAATATAATAATACTAGAACTTATGCTAAAATAGATATACTCCTCAGACTGAACTGATTAGAAACTCTTAAATTCATGGCTCTGTGACCTTTTATTTAAAGTCTGAGTTATTTAGAAATGACAGCCTTGAGTGTGAGGTAGCCAAGTTAGGCATAATACTTATACAATATTAAAATGCAAATAAATTTTATCAGAAAAAAATTGGCATATTATACTCCACTATATAACATTGCATTTTAAAAGTTTCAACAAAAGACCTATAAAACCTCTGTGTATAGCTGCGTAATGACTCCCAATTGTTCTAAGAAATAGCTCAGTCCATGGAAAACATTATAAAGGAATTTCATTCAGCTGTGAATATATCTATTCCTTTGACATAGTCATAGCAACTCAAGCATGAGAATGAATACAAAATAGGACTTACTAAACCTGAAATGGGATTTTTTTCTGTGTTTTAAAATTATATGCCCCTTCTAAGAAGTGAGAATATTTGGGGATCATTCAATTAAAGCTACTAGACACATGAAACTTTAAGGTGAAAGTATTCCAGTAATTAATCTTTCTTTTGTAGTTATAGCTGTGGAAATGTACTTTCTTTTTTCTTTTTCCTTTGTAATTTTTGAATATCTTACTACAACTTTCATACTGAAAAGCTCATGCATTAAAAATAGTTGAAAATTCTACATTTAAACAGAATATACAGTGTCTACATCCCTCTATTATCGATTTATTTCAGGTTATTTTAGGTTTCAATTTATTATCATCTCAAATATGTATTAATTAACATGAGTGTAAATATCTATCTTCTTACAGAAAAATAACTTAGATTTTGTCAATTAGTAACAATAATGATGGCCATAATACTAAAAGAATCAAAAAATAGTTTTTCTACACACGTTTTGTCAATTCTAGTTTCTTTGTTGGATTAAAAAAAAATATTTTTTAACATGCAAACATTTCTGAAATTTTTAAATACCCATAGAAATTATTGCAACCATAGGCTTTTAATAATTTTTTACATTGCAAAAATATTACCCTTTTAGTAAGTTTTGGGGAATTACACTATAATTAATTACTTTAGTCCTTTTTTTACTCCTGGAACCATGCTATGATCTTCTTATTCAATGATGTTTAACTTTTCCATATACTTCCAGATGATTATTATATTTCCCCTTAAGCTTCACTTGGCTAAACTTATATATATTTATTTCTTTAATATTTGTTTCCTCTCCCAAGGAAAATCTCTCTGGCTTGTTCAGAGCTCCAAGGATTGTCTTCTGAATTTCTTTTCATTTCTCTTCATCTTTTGGTACTGATGTTTGACATCTCAGGTGTGATGATGGTAGGGGATAGCTGACTTTTAGCATTTTCCTATTTCTATGGTGTATATAGCCATACTAAGGTTATTTCAAGCTAAGAGCTACACATTTGGCTTTTGAGAGGCTATGGAAGAAGGTTCCAGTTCACCACTGAATTTATCTATACCTCTTTGTTTGTGGTCAGTTGTTTCATAGTTTACTAGAATGTGCTATGATTAGTCAAGACAGGTTGAGCACTATTGAAATAACTTTCTAGGCCCAAGATGGAGCCACTTTTGCCTGGGGTGTCATGTCAACAAACTGAGACTTGGATAACTTTCTTGTAAATGTTCCACTTGACCAGAAACTTGGTATATCCAGTCAGCTAATCCTCAGATGCCAGGCCAACTCTGGTCTTTCTTACTCCAGTCCAGGTTGACTATATGGCCCCAGCCAATCATATATTTTCTATTTTTCTCTTCCTTGTTCTTTATTCTTTGTCCTATAAAAGCCTCCTGCCCTCCTTTTACACTTCTCTGAATGGAGACTGTTTCCATTATGAAGGGTTAAAGTTTGTTACTAGCACTTAAATTGTCTTCTTTAATCAGTTTTAACACCACTATTAACTAAGTTTCCCTGAATTGCTTAAAATATTTTCCTTTTATTCCTACTATATATGCATAATTTTCCACATTAGAACATGACTGGAAGTTGGACATTCTATCTCTGAATAGATATTATATGCTTTCAACCTAATTCCCTATTCTTTCAACAGTGTTTAACTTTTTATAAATTTCAGTATATCAAAACCAGACCATTATTGTATTATTTTCTTTATTTCTAGTATCTTTGATTTCTTGATTCAACAAACGAAGTGATTCTCTTCTAAATTACTTCTAGTCTTTCTCCCAGTCTTCTGACCACTTCTTTTAAGTCCCTCATCTCAGGCTCTTTCTTCCTCCTTTATCCATCCTATAACTGAGTGCTTCTCATATTTTAGTGTAGGAAGAACAAATGAAGAATGTTTAAAAATGTAGTGTCCTGGACCTAACAGATTCTGATTTAGTAGATTGCCTCCCACACCAGGAGCAGCATTTTTACAAGCACCAAGATTATTTTAACGTGGACGTTTCATGGACCACATTTGGATAAATACCTCATAAATTGTATTATTCTCCTGTCTCATGTCCTTTCATTTGGTGATATTTTTCTCCCTAGCTTAAACATGCAATGGATTTAAAAATCTATATCTCAAAGCTTGTTCAAAGATGCTTACCAAACATCCTTTTTTAAAGTGTTGCAGAAGTTAGTATAATATTAAGACCACTAGTTCATTGTAACAAAATCCTTTGTGTGCATCTCTCCACAAAAATATGTTTAGGCAGACCAAAATTTTCAACAGTTTCCCCCCAAAAGAAGAGAGAGAACTCACACAAAGAGTTAAAAACAATGTGGTTAAAAAACCCCAAACAAACAAACAGCAATGTATGATATCTAAATGTGGTATAGAATTGCTTTGAGTAGAGAATAAATGAGTTATTTGTAGTGAGATGGATGGACCTAGAGTCTGTCATACAGAGTGAAGTAAGTCAGAAAGAGAAAAACAAATACCGTATGATAACACATATATATGGAATCTAAGGGAAAAAAAAAAGGTCATGAAGAACCTAGGGGCAAGACAGGAATAAAGACATAGACCTACTAGAGCATGGACTTGAGGATATGGGGAGGGGGAAGGGTGAGCTGTGACAAAGTGAGAGAATGGCATGGGGACATATATACACTACCAAATGTAAAATAGATAGCTAGTGGGAAGCAGCCACATAGCACAGGGAGATCAGCTCGGTGCTTTGTGACCCCCTAGACGGGTGGGATAGGGAGAGTGGGAAGGAGCGAGATGCAAGAGGGAAGAGATATGGGAACATATGTATATGTATAACTGATTCACTTTGTTATAAAGCAGAAACTAACACACCATTGTAAAGCAATTATACTCCAATAAAGATGTTAAAAAATATATATATATATATTTTTTAATTAGTTCCCAGGTCTCTACTTGTGCTGAAATGTCTTCATCATTGTTTGTATGTAGCATCTCACAAATGGGGAAAAAAAGTGCTGTCAAATTACAGCACCTGGTTTAAAAGCTTCAACAGTTCTGCCATGACTAGTTATGAGAGCTTAGTAAGTGCTTTCAGCATTCTAACCTTTCACATATCTATTCTTCTTTTTTTTTTAACATCTTTATTGGAGTATAATTGCTTTACAGTGGTGTGTTAGTTTCTGCTGTACAACAAAGTGAATCAGCTATACGTATACATATATCCCCATATCGCCTCCCTCTTGCGTCTCCCTCGCACCCATATATCTATTGAAAGAGGCATGAAATTGTCTACATGTTCAGCCTGTACGTCCCTTACTAATCTAACTCAGGACTAATTAACTGCAGACTAACAGAGTTTTGGGGAGCTCAGTAAGAAAGCAAGATGCCTCACTGAATTGTCACTCATCCAGAATCCTTATCTTTTGAGCCAAATTGGTGCATCTCTTCCATTAACACCTGCTCGTACGCTGGAAGCTGTTGCATTCCTACATCATAAGTCTCATCCTCACATGCAACCCTCCCCAATAAATTGAATGTATAAGCTAAGCCCATTAATGTTTTATGGTATATGTGGTTGTATTTTTAGCATTAGAATATACTCATTCAGGTATTTTATTCATATTTTGACATTTTATATCTAAATAATTTACTCATTTTGCAATGTATGTTGTGCTTGTTATGGGATTTAGGTAAAATGAGATTTCTTTTTCAAAAGCCAATGAAATATTTTAACATATTATTAAATATTTTTACTTTCCTCACTAATTTTAATACTTTATTTTATGTTAGAATATTAGCTATATACTGTTTTTATTCATGGTTGGCAATTTCTTCATTGATCTCTATCAATTTTTCCATCAATAACACACTGATTTAATTAGTAGTTTCATTTTCTGAGTCATTGTACCTCTCATTACTGTAAATTTACAATTTCACGTATCTATTACAGCCTTCTAATTATCCAAGAAAGTTTTTGAATATATTTTTAAAAATTGCAAAAAAAAATGTTATCTGGGAAATTATATCAGACACTTTAAATTTAGAAGTTATTTTACAAAGAATTTACAAATTCTTATCACTCAGTGATTCCTTGGTCTATATACATAAAATTAGAATTTTTAAGTTACTCTAATAGCACATCTTTTATAGGTAAGTGAAGCAATCTATAATAATTGTTATAACCAAGAGGGTTAAATATATGGCACTAGAGCCATGGGGTTGGACAGGCTGAGCAGACAATTATGAGGAGTCTTGGACCTCAGACTAGACATGAGGGATAATGACAGTTTCACAGCAGATGGCAGGATGGAATAATAATAACCAGTGTAGACAAAGATACAGAACAAGAACCAATCTCATCTTGCTTTCCACCCCAATTATTAATATTATGTCATTTAACTCCAAGACTTCTAGAAATTGAGACTTAGGAATTTGAGGATAAGAGTAAAGTATGGAACGAATCCGAATTGACTAAATTTATTCTCAGTTGAGGAGGTTATATTTCTTCCAATTCATAGAATGGGAGCTTTGGACAGAAATTATAACATCTAATTTTGGCATGCTACCAATTTCTAGATGGAGGCTCAAAAACTTTAAGGTTTCTTTTGGTAAACAAAACAAAACCAAATTTTGTATTAACGTTCAGTCTAATTCTCAACAGCATTTCATTTTTACTAGGTTGGGACCCATCTTGGAATCAGTTAATATAAAAATCTTTTTCTTTCACAGACATATAATTATTCCTGGCAAGTCACACATTCAACCTTCAACATAAAGTTTCAAAAAGACTTCTCACACTCATTTATCAATGAAAGTTTCATGTTGGAACTAATTATTTTTAATTGACTATATAGAAGGTGACTTTTCCACATAGACAATAATTTTTGAGACTCTGAACCTCAGAGCACTAATTGTAACTTAATTAGTTTATACATTTGTTCAGCTCACGGTTTCAAGGCTCCTGCCCTATTTCCGAAATTACACATCCTTATCTGTAAAAAGAGAAAGATTAACTCACACATATTAAGCAGAGTTACTCATGGTTGAAAGTGATAACATAAGATGTGCATGAGCCTAGAATTTTAATTTTTATCGTGTTTAGACTTTAGCTATTCCTTTAGAGAGAGGAGGATTCTGGATAGCCAGGACTTTTTTTTCTTTTTCTCTCTTCTTTTTTTAATGCTTTTTGTACTCCCACCTCCCATGTAACCTACATCTAAAATATTGGAATTTATCCTTTTTTCCCCTGAATCAGGACTCTGTATCATTTTAAAGTGGATATGTAGATGTGTCTCTTGTTAACTGATGCTTCATGACCAAGTCAACTGACAATTATTAATTGTATATGTCTCATTACCTTCCCAATGCCAGTTCTGTTTTCTATTACAAATGCAGAAAAGCTGTCTCTTACTCTCAGACTTTTTTCATTTGCTTCTGCATGCCACGTAGATGATCCCTAAATGCTAGAAGCAAGCTCTAGAGGCTTTTCACTTCTTGTGAAGTCTGTGTAACAAAACTGAGGGGAAAGGGTACAAATTCTAAGCTAATCTTCCCACCATTGTGCTATCTGTTGCACAATGTGAGGAGATGTGAGGCCAAAAGAATGGAGAGATACCAAAATACCAGGGATCTTTAATTGCCCAGATAGTCATGTAAATATATCTAGGGTCCCATTAGCCCTCCATGGGCAATCCCTTTGTTTCCCAAGACAAGAGGAGAATGGGCTAATAAAGGAAGTGATAGAGGAAGAAGTTCCTACAGTTTTTTTTTTTTTTTTTTGCGGTACACGGGTCTCTCTCTGTTGTGGCCTCTCCCATTGTGGAGCACAGGCTCTGGACGCACAGGCTCAGCGGCCATGGCTCACGGGCCTAGCCGCTCCGTGGCATGTGGGATCTTCCCGGACCAGGGCACGAACCCGTGTCCCCTGCATCGGCAGGTGGACTCTCAACCACTGCGCCACCAGGGAAGCCCTAGAGTCTCTTCACTTCAATTTTTTCTCTCTTCATTTTGAATGTATTGCCATGTACCTTTCACATATCTTAGGAACATGAGCTGAGCAACTCAAGTCCATAAAGTCTGATGAGGTCCCCAATCTATAAAACTCCTTATTCCATATCCTCATCTGATGTTTTAGTTACATGTCAAAGTCAGAAGTAGATTCTTTTTCTAGGTCAAGTCTAATTTCAGAGGCAGAAATTTTAGGATAAAATATACCTAAAAGTAAGACGAAATATTTTATTCTTATCACTTTATTTCCTTCTAAAAACACTATTCCATGGTTTTCATATTTTACAACATTGGTTTTAGTGCTCTTCTTATGCAGTGGACTCTTTCAAAAAAGTCCAGTTTGCTAACTGGGCCCTCCACATTTTATGGGGTAGCAGACAGAGGGTTTTGCCTACAAGTAGATTACTTTCTCAAAGGGAAGAAATATTTTAGATGTGTTATAACCTATGCCAGGGAGCATCCAATTATAACTCCATTACCTAATTAAAACAGGTTTAATGGTCAGGTTCTTACCTGTGCTTCAGTTTGAGCAGTAAAAGCAAGCTGATAGGATTTTTGAAGCAAGGTTTCCCACTGGAACTTTGCAAGCACTGCATGCTTCATTTATGGTAATTATATGAAATTTATCTTTGTGAGAAAAGTATACACATATTTTGGCATAGCTTTCTTGAGAAAAATAGGTAATAGGCACAATTTGTTACATCCATCCTTTTCCCCTGCCTCCTAAGAAAGATTAAAAAAAAAAATGAGAATGAGTGTTAAGAAATTACAGGCCTATCCTTGGAACTCAGACTTTGAAGGAAGTTGTACCAACCCAAAAGAGTGTTAGGAAGAGACCCAGAGAGATATGGGTCTCTCACATGTGCTTTTCAGGAAAAAAAAATTGAGCAGTCCTCAGGTCATCAAATACATCAGGAAACCACTTCATCGCCTCTCCACTTTATGCGCATTGCCTTTAAATCTCAGGCACTGGGCAGCTGGAAGTCTATTGCCCTATTTCTTTCTTTTGCGGGGGAAGGAGCAGATGGAATGCACTTTTCTCTTCTTTCCGGCTCTGCCTTCCCTTCCTTCACCTTCCTTTTCTCTTCACCCCTCCTTCCTCAAGAATTAACATATTTTTAATCAGCTTAAAATTTAAGCATCAAACTCTTAAAATGTTTCTTGACCTAGGCAGAGCACAGGTTGTTTTTAGGCTGGTGAAAATACTCTGTATGATGTTATAGTGATGGATATACGTTATTATGAATTTGCCTAAACACATAGAATGTACAACACTAAGCGTGAACTCTAAGGTAAAGGATGGACGTTAGATGATTATGATTTGCTAAAGTGGATTCATCCTTGCTGAAAAAATAAAAACTCACCATTCTGGTGAGTGATGTTAATAACAGGAAAGGCAATGCATGTGTGGAGGTATGAGGTTTATGGGAAATCTCTGTACATCCCTCTCATATTTGTTCTAAACCTAAAACTTCTCTAAAAATATAGTATATATATTAAAAAAAAACCTCTCCTGACCTTCAATACAACCGTTATCTTAAAGGGTTTCATCCTGAAGGATAAACATAAACATGAACAAAACTTTTTGCTAAAGGAACAATATTTGCACATTTAAAAAATGATAGAATATTAGAAACCTTCTTTCACATTAGTTTTGTGCTTTTAAATTGATTATGTAATACTCATAAGGTCAAAAAGCATGTTGATGGATTGCTTTGGTAAATATTTAGTGACATAGGTAAAGGTTCATAACACATTAAAAGACTAAAATGTACACTTACAAAACATTAAGCTAATTCCACTTTTATTGAAAAATATAGATATACATGTAAAATGCATATATTTATCTTCATATATTTATATGGGATATGATACATTAAAATTTGGGGGGATGGCATGATTATTTGTAATTATTATTTTGTCGTGATATTTCTCTGTAGTTGTATGTATTTTACAATAATTAACTATTCTTATAACAGCTAACACAGTAACATTTTTAAATGACATGTGTATCTATAAAAGAGAAGATACAAATATAACTGAACAAAGATTAAACATACATTTATGGCAAAAGACATCATAAGAAAGTAATAAACAGAGGGAAATATTTGCAATACGTGTGATCATCTAAGAATTAATGACCAAAATATACAGAGAGCTTTTGCAAATTGATGGGAAAAAAACCGCTCCAACATGAAAATGATCAAAAGATAAAAAGAGGAAATTTATAAAAGAGCAAAATTTAAATAAACAACCATACAACAACGTCAGGAAAATAAAAGTTAAAGCAACAGTGACATATCAATTTTTGTTTATCATGTTGGCCCAAACACAAACATGTTAAAACCCAGTGCTAGCAAAGATGTGAATTACTACAGTATACCTGAAAGATAATCTGACAATACCTATGCCAAGAGAAAAAATGAACATTACCTTTAAATTATTTTGATACATATGAGAAAGATATAAATGCATTAGTACAGAAGGATATGTGTATTATGTTTGTATTTGCATTAACGTGGAGAAAATTTTCTGAATTTGGGACATGCTCAAGCATTATCTTCTTTACTATACCCCTTTTCTCCCTATTATCTCACATCGACTCAGTTTTGACATACATAAGATCATTTTTCTTTCCTTTATGTGTTCTAACTCTTTTTTGTACTTTTCCATGTCTTTTTCTTTCTGTGCTTCATTATAGATAATTTTCACACAGACCTATAAGAGTTTCTAATTTTCTCTCTCCATCTGTGTCTATTCAAATCATTTCGGGTTCTAATTTAAACTGCTATGTATTTTTAAAAATTATGTAAAAATTATTTAGCTCTTTCTCAAGCTTTCTAATCAATTTTGACAAGTATGTTGCCTATACATCATATATTCTATACTCTTTTTTATATTTTAAACACTTTTAGCATTCTTATTTTTATATCGTTTATACTGATGTAAATATACAGATGTTATTACCTTTGAGTCTGATTCCAAACTTGTTTTCTATTTACTGTTTTGTTATTTTATACATTTATTTATTTATTTATTTTATACAGCAGGTTCTTTTTATCTTTTTTTTTTTTTTTAGTTAACGTTCATCACTATATTTTTTTAACATCTTTATTGGAGTAAAATTGCTTCACAATGTTGTGTTAGTTTCTGCTATAGCATGCTGTTCTCCATGCAGTGGCTGTATCAATTTACATTCCCACCAACAGTGCAAGAGGGTTCCCTTTTCTCCACACCCTCTCCAGCATTTGTTGTTTGTAGATTTTTTGATGATGACCATTCTGACCAGTGTGAGGTGATACCTCATTGTAGTTCTGATTTGTTGATTTGATAGAAATGTCTATTTAGGTCTTCTGCCCATTTTTTGATTAGGTTGTTTGTTTTTTTAATATTGAGCTGCATGAGCTGTTTATATATTTTGGAGGTTACTCCTTTGTCCATTTATTCATTTGCAGATATTTTCTCCCATTCTTAATGTTGTCTGTTTGTATTTTTTATAGTTTCCTTTGCTGTGCAGAAGCTTTTGTTTCATTAGTATAAAATGATACTATACATAGATAATCTTAAAGATGCCACCAGAAAACTACTAGAGCTAATCAATGTATTTGGTAAAGTTACAGGATACAAAATTAATGCACAGAAATCTCTTGCATTCCTGTACACTAACAGTGAAAGATCAGAAAGAGAAATGAAGGAAACAATCCCATTCACCATTGCAACAAAAAGAATAAAATACCTAGGAATAGACCTACCTAAGGAGGTAAAAGACCTGTACTCAGAAAACTGTAAGAAACTGATGAAAGAAATCAAAGGTGATACAAACAGATGAAGAGATATACCATGTTCTTGGATTGGAAGAATCAATAATATGAAAATGACGATGGTGCCCAAAGTAATCTACAGATTCAATGCAATCCCTATCCATTTACCAATGGCATTTTTTACAGAACTAGAACAAATAATCTTAAAATTTGTATGGAGACACAAAACACTCCGAATAGCCAAAGAATCTTGAGGGAAAAAAACGGAGCTTGAGGAATCAGAATCCCTGACTTCAGACCATACTACATAGCTACAGTAATCAAGGCAATATGGTACTGACATACCGTAAAACAGAAATATAGATCAATGGAACAGGACAGAAAGCCCAGAGATAAACCCACATACCTATGGTCAACTAATCTATGACAAAGGAAGCAAGGATATGCAATGGAGAAAAGACAGTCTCTTCCCTAGGTCGTGCTGGGAAAACTGGACAGCTACATGTAAAAGAATGAAATTAGAACACTTTCTAACACCATACACAAAAATAAACTAAAAATGGATTAAAGACCTAAATGTAAGACCAGACACTATAAAACTCTTAGAGGAAAACATAGGAAGAACACTCTTTGACATAAATCACAGCAAGATCTTTTT
>NW_020174928.1:1167370-1230350 GCF_003031525.2 Neophocaena asiaeorientalis asiaeorientalis
GGACTCTCAACCACTGCGCCACCAGCGAAGCCCTGCGAGAGCTTTTTGACCCATCTCCTAGAGTAATGGAAATAAAAACAAAAATAAACCAATGGGACCTAATGAAACTTCAAAGCTTTTCGCAGCAAAGGAATCTATTTATTATTATTCTGTATCATTTGTTAACTTAAAAATGTTTGTAGTTTGTCATTGTAATTTTATGTTCCCTTGAACTGTATATATAGGAATAATTTGAATTCTGGATTTAATATACTTTTTTCTCCAAAGGGATATTCCTTATTTCTGCTAAAGTGCCATCATATACTTTCAAACTAAAACTATTTAAAACTAAATTATGTGTGTGGATTCCTTGGGCCCATGCTGGGAGTATAGTTTGTAGTTAGATATTCTTAGAGGAGACATTTCTTTCCTCTTCCTTTCCCTTTCTTCTCTCACTGTTTCTCTCCATGGTTAGCCAAAATAAGACAGCTGAGGTATCCCCTTCATCTCCCTCTACAGGCGGGGATATATTTTTCTAACTCACCCACTGAGGGTAATGGCTTCCAGGGGTTCTAATTTACATAGGGTTTTCATTGTTTTCCCCTTTCACTTGAGTTATTTGGCTTTATCCTCTATCTCCTGCACAAGACCAATTAATCTATAATCTCTGGGTCAGCATGCATAGTCTGAAGCTACCAGGCAAACACTACAAGCTTAATTCTTGGATTTTTATTGTCTCTTACCCTTCATCTACCAATCTAAGGATATGACTGGGACATTTGTGTTTCTATTCTCAGAGAGTTTTCTAGGTCAAAATCAGAAACAGATTGAAGGCTGTCTTTCTTCTCCCTCTGACTTTTTGAAAGTTATACCTTCTTAAAGTCTCTGCTCACTGTTCTTGCAGGAAAAGATAAAGAAGTCAGTGCTCCTGAGGCAACTAGTGAGAGCAGTGTGTCCCCAGACTAAGCCGAAAACCAATGTAGTTAACTTCCTCAGGAGATTGCACCTCTGTCCCTTGGAAGCATCTCAGGGGCCAAAAGGTTCACCTAACAATCCTGTTTCCTTTGCAATGAGATTTACAGACTTGTTGAGGATTCCTAAACACAGATGGGATGCAGTGGCATAAAGAAGTGTCTTGGATTTTTATGTATGAGAACCTAGGATTGGAAGACCCCATATAACTGATATTTCTTTTATCATTAGCCAGAGAAGCTGGGGAAGAGTGTCGGGAAAGTGAAAAGGCTAGATAGATTTGGATTTTAAATAATTTATGTAATATGACAAATGTTATTTATTTCTGCACATCTCATTCATACCTGCAGTTGTTTTCACATGCTCACTCCTTAGTGCGGTGATCCTCCTTGAAGAGAACTGTTTATTGTCTTGTTCATGTCCTCTTACATCTTCAGGAAGCAAAGTTCTTATATGTCCCAAGACATATACATATGGGATAATTGTGTATGCTGACCTCATATCCAGATTTTTATAGAGATTGTATTATGCTCCATGTTTTACAGTAGTTACCTACCTTAACCTTCCATTGACTAGTTACAGCAGAACAACTGTTAGAATATATGTAAATTTTATTTACAAGTTGATTAGAATTTGGCGACACAGCTGTAAAATTCAGAAGTATACAGTGCATTGGCAAAGAGCAGGTTACAGCAATCATTATAGCTTCAGGCCATGAATTGTTTCCTTTCTCTCCATTATCTCTGAAATTTTCTGCTTACCTGAAATACACTAAACAGATAGATTTTTAAAACTGACTAGTCTATTGTAATTTATTTCCATAATTTAAGACAGCACTGGTGATTTTGTACAAATAGTGAGGAGAAATGAATTCTACTTCAAAATCATAATTCCCTGGATATATAGTAGGTCTTTTCATTTGTAAAGCGAGGCATGGTAATCTCCTATTTATTTCAAAAAGTTATTTATTTATTTTTAAATATCTTTATTGAAGTATAATTGCTTTACAATGGTGTGTTCGTTTCTGCTTTATAACAAAGTGAATCAGTTATACATATACATATATCCCCATATCTCTTCCCTCTTGTGTCTCCCTCCCATCCTCCCTATCCCACCCCTCTAGGTTGTCACAAAGCACCAAGCTGATCTCCCTGTGCTATGCGGCTGCTTCCTAGTAGCTAACTGTTTTACATTTGGTAGTGTATATATGTCTATGCCACTCTCTCATTTCATCCCAGCTTATCCTTTCCCCTGCCTGTGTCCTCAAATCCATTCTCTACATCTGTGTCTTTATTCCTGTCCTCACCCTAGGTTCTTCAGAACCATTCTTTTTTTTTTTTAGGTACCACACTTCTTTATCCATGCATTCATCTGTCGATGGACACTTATGTTGCTTCCATGTCCTGGCTATTATAAATAGAGCTGCAATGAACATTGTGGTACATGACTCTTTTTAAATTATGGTTTTCTCAGGGTATATGCCCAGTAGTGGGATTACTGGGTTGTATGATAGTTCTATTTTTAGTTTTTTAAGGAAATAACATACTGTTCTCCATAGTGGCTGTATCAATTTACATTTCCACCAACAGTGCAAGAGTGTTCCCTCTTCTCCACACCCTCTCTAGCGTTTATTGTTAGTAGATATTTTGATGATGGCCATTTTGACTGGTGTGAGGTGATACCTCATTGTAGTTTTGATTTGCATTTCTCTAATGATTAGTGATGTTGAGCATCCTTTCATGTGTTTGTTGGCAATCTGTATATCTTCTTTGAAGAAAGGTCTATTTAGGTCTTCTGCCCATTTTTGGATTGGGTTGTTTGTGTTTTTGATACTGAGCTGCATGAGCTCCTTCTAAATTTGGGGGATTAGTCCTTTGTCAGTGGCTTCATTTGCAAATATTTTCTCCCATTCTGAGGGTTGTCTTTTCATCTTTATGTTTTCCATTGCTGTGTAAAAGCTTTTAAGTTTCATTAGGTCCCATTTGTTTATTTTTGTGTTTATTTCCATTTCTGTAGGAGGTGGGTCAAAAAGGATCTTGCTGTGATTAATGACATAGAGCGTTCTGCCTATGTTTTCCTCTAAGAGTTTTATAGTGTCTGGCCTTCCATTTAGGTCTTTAATCCATTTTGAGTTTATTGTCGTATATGGTGTTAGGGAGTGTTCTAATTTCATTCTTTTACCCATAGCTGTCCAGTTTTCCAAACTCCACTTATTGAAGAGGCTGTCTTTTCTCCATTGTATATTCTTGCCTACGTTGTCAAAAATAAGGTTACCAGGGCTTCCCTGATGGTGCAGTGGTCGAGAGTCCGCCTGCCGATACAGGGGACACGGGTTCATACCCTGGTCCGGGAAGATCCCACATGCCGTGGAGCGGCTAGGCCCATGAGCCATGGCCATTGAGCCTGCGCGTCTGGAGCCTGTGCTCCGCAACGGGAGAGGCCACAAAAGTGAGAGGCCCGCGTACTGCAAAAACAAAAATAAGGTGACCATATGTGCGTGGGTTTATCTCTGGGCTTTCTATCCTGTTCCATTGATCTATATTTCTGTTTTTGTGCCAGTACCATACTGTCTTGATTACTATAGCTTTGTAGTATAGTCTGAAGTCCGAGAGCCTGATTCTTCCAGATCCATTTTTCTTTCTCAAGATTTCTTTGGCTCTTCAGGGTCTTTTCTGTTTCCATACAAATTGTGAAATTTTTTGTCCTACTTCGGTGAAAAATCCCAGTGGTAGTTTGATAGGGATTGCATTGAATCTGTAGATTGTTTGGGTAGTATAGTTATTTTAACAATGGTGATTCTTCCAATCCAAGAACATGATATATCTCTCCATCTGTTTCTATCATCTTTATTTTTTTCATCAGTGTCTTATAGTTTTTTGCATACAGGTCTTTTGTCTCCTTAGCCTAGGTTTATTCCTAGGTATTTTATTCTTTTTGTTGGAATGGTAAATGGGAATGTTTCCTTAATTTCTCTTTCAGGTTTTTCATCATTGGTGTATAAGAATGCAAGAGATTTCTGTGTATTAATTTTTTATCCTGCTGCTTTACCAAATTCATTGATTAGCTCTAGTAGTTTTCTGGTAGCATCTTTAGGATTCCCTATGTATAGTATCATGTCATCTCCAAACAGTGACAGTTTTACTTATTCTTTTCCAATTTAGATTCCTTTTATTCATTTTTCTTCTGTGTTTCCTGTGGCTAAAACTTCCAAAACTATGTTGAATAATAGTAGTGAGAGTGTGCAGCCTTGTCTTCTTCCTGACCTTAGTGGAAATGGTTTTAGTTTTTCACCATTGAGAACGACATTGGCTGAGGTTTTGTCATATATGGCCTTTATTATGTTGAGGAAAGTTCGCTCTATCTCTACTTTCTGGAGGGTTTTGTCATAAATGGGTGTTGAATTTTGACAAAAGCTTTTTCTGCATCTATTATGTGGGATCTTCCCAGACCCGGGGCATGAACCCATGTCCCCTGCATCGGCAGGCGGACTCTACCTCTGTGCCACCATGGAAGCCCCTGTTGGAAGATTTTTTAATCACAGTTTCAATTTAAGTGCTTGTGATTGGTCTGTTTATATTTTCTATTTCTTCCTGGTTCAGTCTAGGAATGTTGTGCTTTTCTAAGAATTTGTCCATTTCTTCCAGGTTGTCCATTTTATTGGCATATAGTTGCTTCTAGTCATCTCTCATGATCCTTCAGTATTCCTGCAGTGTCAGTTTTTACTTCTCCTTTTTCATTTCTAATTCTATTGATTTGAGTCTTCTCCCATTTTTTCTTGATGATTCTTGCTAATGGTTTATCAATTTTGTTTATCTTCTCATAATTCCAGCGTTTACTTTTATTGATCTTTGCTATTGTTTCCTTCATTTCTTTTTCATTTATTTCTGATCTGATCTTTGTGATTTCTTTCCATCTGCTTACTTTGGGTTTTTTTTTTTTTTTTTTTCTATCTCTAATCGCTTTAGGTGTAAGGTTAGGTTTTTATTTGAGTTGTTTCTTCTTTCTTGAGGTAGGATTGTATTGCTATAAACTTTCTTTTAGAACTGCTGTTGCTGTATCCTATAGGTTTTGGGTCATTGTTATTTCATTGTCATTTTGCTAGGTATTTTTTAATTTCCTCTTTGATTTCTTCAGTGCTCTGTTAGTTACTTAGAAGTGTATTTTTTAGCCTCCATTGAGCAGTCTTTGATAACCAATTATGATGTCAAGTTGTTTGAAGGGGAAGATGATTTAATGTCTTATTTCTAATATAGAGGGTTAAGAGACCAAGACATATATTTTGGAATTTGTTGAAGATATGCTTGTGAGATTCTTAATGAAAAACTGATCTGGGTTCAGACCAGCTGAAGTGAAGGCTTCTTTTACTTCATATTAAAATTGATTCACTAACCCACAGTCCCAGTGACTGTCCTCATCATTTATTTAAACTTGTTTTATTTGAACATATAAGTAGCTAGTTCTCTTCACAGTAAAGAAGAGAAAAGTGAAAGAACGAAGAATTCTTCATTTTTTCCTTTATATGAAGTGTGGTTTCCCAAGCTCAGCACCAATGACAACTGTTCTACATAATTATTTGTTGTTAAGGCAGTGGGTCGGGAGAGGGACAGGTTGGACAGTGGTAAGGAGAGGGGTATCCTGTACACTGCAGGATGTTTAGCAGTATCCCTGGCCTTTATCCACTAAATGCTAGCAACCTCTCCATTCAGGACAACCAAAAATATTTCTAGCCATTGCCAAAATTTTCCTGAAGGCGAAATCACCCACAGTTAAATACCTCTGATATAATTATAATCACAATTTGCCTTACATAATTGGTTATGCTAACTGGCAGAACTAGGGATGGCATATAATAGTTAACCAAGTGACATGTTTTATTATAGCCTTAGCCTTGTTCACGCCCTTAGATATTGGTAACTTCATCTTGGAAGCATTAGTTCCTCAACTGTTCTTACTCTAGTAAAATAAGGAGGTTTTTGGTAGGTGTGTGAGAAGAGGTTTATGTCCAATGAGAATGAAGCAATGGTATTTGGCCCATAAATAAAGTTTACACTCATAAAGAATCAAAGATAGACAGGAAGTTATCTCCTCTCTGAAAATTCCCTTGGAGAGCCTTCTCAACAAGCCAACGCTGGTACACTCCAGAAAAATAAGGTAACCAAATTTCCCAATTTGCCTGGAACACTGACTTACTTATGTTTGTTGCTCCTGCATGGTTATTAAGAATAAATTCCTCTCACTCTCAAAACTGTCTTAGTTCAGGACATGAAGTTAAAAAATATAACCCTTTATCAGTGGTAGTCTACTACTTTTGAACTAGCCATAGTTCTTGGCCTCCTAATTATCCCAGAAAGACCAACTAAAACTCATTGCAGGTAACAATTGGACAGGCAGTTTTTTCTGGAATTTAAGAGCATGGACTCTGGAGTCAGAAAGTCTAAGCTTAAATTCTAACCCCATCACTTACTAGCCATGATACTTTGGCTCTTAGTTTCCTCATCTTTAAAATGTGGTTTATAATAACAGTTGCTTCCTCATAAGATCACATGCATAAAATACTTAAATTACATATATAATAACATGCATAAAATACATAGAACTTTCCGCGACACAATACTATTACATTTTTGGCTCATGATATCTTGACCCTTGTCTCTTCTACTCTGCACACTGGGGAAAAAAAAATAGGTATGGGAGACTATACACATGTTTTTCCTTGTAATCTGAAATTGTGCCATCAACTTACTCATTAAATAGTTCTGATGTTTTCCATTTGCCTGTTTCAATAAAATTTGAATCACATTGCACTTGGTCATTTATAAGTGGTTTTTTGCACTTAATAATAATTTCATTTGTGTTTATATACTTTTCAATATCACATTTAGATTATTATTATTAATGCTATTACACTATATACTTTTTTTCCTGGATAATAAATTTCAATATTTATCTGGTCAGGAGTTGGGAAATGAATGTAGACTTCTAAAATAGCCCCCAGTGATCCTTACCTCCTGATATTCATACTTCTGTGTAATCTTTCACCTTGATACAAGTTCACTGGCTTGCTTCTAACTGGTAAAATATTGCAAAGGTGAAGCGATGTCACTTCTGTGATTAAGTTTCTAAAGATTGTGATTTCCGTCCTATTAGCAGATGCTCTGTGCTAGTTCCTCAGCTTATAGGTTTCGATGGAGAGAACTTCCACGTGGAGAGGGCTACGTGTGAGAGAACTGAGGCTTTCAGTCCAACAACCCATGAAGAAATGAATACTACCAAGAACCACACGAGCTTGAAAGTGGATCCTTTCCCAGGCGGGTTTCGAGATGACTAAAGACAGAGGATTCCTTAATTACAGTCTGTGAGAGTCTCTGAAGCTGCAGGCCCACATTCCCATTCGGTACAAACTGTGAGATAACAATTATATGCTCTTTTAAGCCTAGTTTTTTGACAATATAATATGCAGCAAAAGCTACTTAAAAAGAAGAGAGAGAGAATGTGGTACATATGCTCATAAGCTATTCTTACCTAAAAGTACATTCAACTAAAAATAAACTCATTGCCCGTGCTCCATATTTCCTTTATCTCATTGACATCATCATAACCTTGATTTTTCATGTAAACCTCTGTTCAAAACTTTTAAAGAAATTTTGGTATGAAAGTGAGCAGAAAGTGGAGCAGTGGGAATAAGGGAGGCCTTGCTTAGTTTTTGTTTGTTTTACTTTGAGAGAGGAGATCCTAGGCTTAAGTGAATAATCCAGGAAGAGGGTGAAATAGATGACAATGGAGGTGGAAGAGGGACAAGCAGAAGAGAAATTCTTAAGAAAGCAAGCTGGGATGGCAACCAGAGGAGCCTAGAAGGAGGAATCCATCTTTGACTGGAGGGGCAATACTTTAGCCCTCACTTCACAGAAGGTGAGAAAAAGGAGTAAATATTTAGGTATGCTGGCAATTTTGCTGATGATCATAAAAGGGAATTCATGAATCAGAGTATGTAATCTGTATATTACCAGTATGAAATGACTTGAATGTAATAAAATATAACTGATGAACTATATAGACATAATTAAACCTATTTCTAATGAAATAGGAAATATTGTAAACCTGTCTGTTTTACATGGGGAGAATACAAATACAGATGGTCCCTGACTTTTGATTTTTCGACTTTACAATGGTGCAAAAGCAATAAGCATTCAGTAGAAACCATGCCTCAGATTTTGAATTTTCATCGTTTTCCAGGCTAGTGATATTCAGTAGGACACTCTCGTGATGCTGGGCAGTGGCAGCATCTGCAATTCCCAGTCAGCCATGCAATCACGAGGGGAAATAACTGATACACTTACAACCATTCTGTACCCTTACAATCATTCTGTTTCTCACTCTCAATAAACTACTTTATTCAATAAACTGCTTTATTATAAATTATGCTTTGGGTTAGATGAGTTTGCCCAACTGTAGGCTAATGTAAGTGTTCAATTAATGTTTATTAATTAATGTTAATTAATTAATTTAATGGAACAGCAATGAAGCTCTGGAAAATCATTTTTTCTTTTTAATTAAACCTACATTTGTTGAGCAATTACTATTTTCTAGAAACTATCCTATAATTTAGAAATACAAAATTAAACCAGACTGTGTCCTCAGAGAGTCTGCAAGCTAAGATAATTCCTTAATTTTCAATGAAAGTTTTATTTATATATTTAAGCAGATATTTTAAACTGGTGACCTTTGCTTGGTATTAAGCAGACCTCTGAGATAGAAGCTGGGAAAGCTGAAAAGTTAAAGACAGGAAGACACCAAGAAGATTGCCAGTGACAAAGTGGGCTGAGAAGAATTAATTCCAAGGAAGGAGAAAAGGAAAGAAATACAAAGTAACTGATAAATGGGAGTTTGTTAGTTTCTGTGTTTGCAACCATTTAGCACAGAAGTGCACTCTTTAAAAAGTAATCTTTCTGCAATTTTCCTTGTAACCTAAAGTAAACAGTATCATTTTCCTTAGTACTCACATGGTGCCTCAACTTCAAGAAGAATTTTTTAGAGGGTAACTGGTGAAGTTAGTAAATTTTTTTATTAGGATTTGATAGAAATATTGATTCTTCCAATCCAAAACATGGTATATCTCTCCATCTGTTTGTGTCATATTTGATTTCTTTCATCAGTATCTTATAGTTTTCTGAGTGGAGGTCTTTTACATCCTTAGGTAAGTTTATTCCTAGGTATTTTATTCTTTTTTTGCAGTGGTGAATGGGAGTGTTTCCTTAATTTCTTTTCTGATTTTTCATCATTACTGTATAGGAATTCAAGAGATTTCTGTGCATTAATTTTGTATCCTGCAACTTTACCAAATACATTGATTAGCTCCAGTATTTTTCTGGTAGCATCTTTAGGATTCTCTATGTATAGTATCATGTCACCTGCAAACAGTGACAGTTTTACTTCTTCTTTTCCGATTTGGATTCCTTTTATTTCTTTTTCTTCTCTGATTGCTGTGGCTAAGGCTTCTAAAAGTCTGTTGAATAATAGTCGTGAGAGTGGGCAACCTTGTCTTGTTCCTGATCTTAGTGGAAATGGTTTCAGTTTTTTACCATTAAGAAGGAAGTTTATAGCAATATAATCCTACCTTACGTAACAGGAGACATCTCAAATAAACAACCTAACCTTACACCTAAAGAAATTAGAGAAAGAAGAACAAAAATACCCAAAGTTAGCAGAAGGAAAGAAATCATAAGGATCAGATGAGAAATAAATGAAAAATAAGTGAAGGAAACAATAGCAAAGATTAATGAAATTAAAAGCTTGTTCTTGGGCTTCCCTGGTGGCGCAGTGGTGAGAGTCTGCCTGCCGATGCAGAGGACATGGGTTCGTGCCCCAGTCCAGGAAGATCCCACATACCGCAGAGCGGCTGGGCCTGTGAGCCATGGCTGCTCAGCCTGCGTGTCCGGATCCTGTGCTCCACAACGGGAGAGGCCACAACAGTGAGAGGCCCACGTACCGCAAAAAAAAAAAAAAAAGCTTGTTCTTTGAGAAGATAAACAAAATTGATAAACACTAGTCAGACTCATCAAGAAAAAAAGGGAAAAGACTCAAATCAATAGAATTAGAAATGAAAAAGGAGAAGTAGTAACTGACACTGTAGAAATACAGAGGGTCGTGAGAGATTACTACAAGCAACTATATGCCAATAAAGTGGACAACCTGGAAGAAATGGACAAATTCTTAGAAAAGCACAACCTTCCTAGACTGAACGAGGAAGAAATAGAAAATATAAACAGACCAATGGCAAGCACTGAAATTGGAGACTGTGATTAAAAATCTAACAAACACAAGCCTAGGACCAGATGGCTTCACAGGCGAATTCTATCAAACATTTAGAGAAGATCTAACACTTATCCTTCTCAAACTCCTCCAAAATGTAGCAAAGGGAGAACACTCGCAAACTCATTCTATGCAGCTACCATCACCCTGATACCAAAACCAGACAAAGCTGTCACAAATAATGCAAAGTACACGCCAGTATCACTGATGAACACAGATGCAAAATCCTCAACATGCTACTAGCAAACAGAATCCAACAACACATTTAAAAGATCATGCACCATGATCAAGTGGGGTTTACCCTAGGAATGCAAGGATTCTTCAGTATATGCAAATCAATGTGATAAACCATATTAACAGATTGAAGTAGAAAAAACAGGTGATCATCGCAATAGATGCAGAAAAAGCTTTCGAGAAAAGTCAACACCCATTTATGATAAAAACCCTCCAGAAAGTGGGCATAGAGGGAACTTACCTAAACATAATAAAAGCTGTACATCACAAAGTTATTGAATGACTCAAATGAGATGACTAACGTGAATGTGCCTTAAGAGTAGTGAGTACTAAATATAAGGTATTATTATCATTTCCTTCTTCTTCCTATAGATATCCCAGATTGCTTTTTTGAAACAGAATTAAATAAATTTATTGTGCCATTTGTTAGACTATTCTGAGGTTTTGGTTATATTTTATTTTCAGTTTTCAAAGTTTGTGACAGAATTTTATGTAGAAATTAATGACAGTTTTTAACAGCTTCTGAAATCCCTGGTATATGATTGCTATAATGTTTTCTAAGAGCTACTAAAATTTGGCATGGCTTCCCCTTCTCAGTGTTGAAGTAACTGGATTGTGTAGTAATAAGCTTTGCCAGTATTTGCTCCCATACAACTCAATGATTTTCTGAAATGCACGTCTTCAATTGATTAGGATATAATTTCTTGATTTATTTCTAAACAACAACAACATACAGCAAAAATACCTGTTATTTTTCTCTCCTTAGGAACCTTTCTAAGCCTAAGCAATTTTTAAAAGGTCAGTGAATGGTTTACTGATTTCTTTGCTCTTTTCCCTTAATCTTCTTAATGTTGTGTGTGCCATCTAAAATTGGTGCTTTATCAATTTCAAGTGCATTTCAGTCTTTTAAAAAAAATCACTCTTATTTTTCCTTGTTACTTGTCTGTCTCGCCTGTGAAGCAAATCAAATATCTGAATCAATGTACTATCCTATTAGGATAAAACCAATTTAAGCTATGGTTTAATTTGCTATTCTAAAGAAAGATAAATTTGCTTTTATGAATGCATCAGCACATGCACAAATTACAGATATGAGATTATAAATCTCAAAATTATGCTTGTTACCCTCGAGAAACAATATAAAAGTATTCTAAAAAAAATTGTCATAAAATTCTAAATATTTGGGCAAATAAATTGTCTTCACATCAGATAATTAGCCTTGTTTTCCTGGCACTCATGGAACTGTCTGATAATAATTTGCATATTTTGGAAGCATCATAAAGTTCCTTAGGCCATGATAATTTATTAAATTGCTGCTACAGAATTATAATTCAAACTTGTGATTACAAATAAAACTTAATATTGTAAATGTCAGAAAATATCCCTGCCCTTTTTTCTACAAGGTAAATGATGTTTTAACTGAACCTCACATGTGACATATGTGTGCCAAGTATGGCTTCCAAGAGACCTCCATTTGGACAATGGCATATCTAGTGCATATCTTTATTGAAAACAAATTGTCCTTGTTTTTAGTTTGCTGGTTTATTGTTTACTTGATGCTTTTCTCAGGTATGTTCTATAAATATATTATAATTAAAAGTGAAGGGATATACATAAAATATATTAAATACCTACCTTGTGTCAGGTACCTTTCACACATTGCTATAAGCCTTTCTCCAAAATAACTCCCCAAATAAGATTTTTTATTCCTGTTTTATTTTTTAATAGAGAGCAAACTAAAGACCTGTAATTGTTATTAAGTAAATTTCTCAGGAGAGAAATACCTAATAACTGCAGAGCCAGTATTCAGGGGTTCAGGCTAGTACTTTCTGACTTACATGAGCACAGCACAAGCTGAAAGGAAGGACATTTCTTAGTTTTTCATTTATGGTGTGTGAGAAAGTTATCCTTTAAAACATATGGCATTCTCAAACAGGAAATGTAGACTGATCCCTTAGATTTTTCCATTTAGGAATGCATTTGGTTGCAAATAATAGAAAATCAATGCCACATATGTATCACCAAACAACACAAGTGGAGGCCATTTGTAATGCATACTACAAAGTTCAGGAATATGACTGGTATAGATATTCAATAATACTTTTGGGGATCAGGGCTCTTGTTATATTTTTTTCTTAAAAGTATTTTTCTTAAAAATATTGTTTGTTTCTTGTGCTCATTCTTAACCTCAGGGCCACAGTATAGCTACTCTACCTTCAGGCATCATACTGTAAGCCTATTACAGGCCATCAGCAGGAGAAAAAGAAATTAACATCAATAGTGGCCTCTGCTTATATCTTATTGGCCTGAAAAGGGCCACATGGCTATCTCTGGCTGCAATGGAAGCTGAGATGTCAAGATTTAACATTTATATCAGAGAAGGGATAATGAAGTTGGAAATGGAATTTTGAACAGCTAACCTAAAATACCTGCTTATACACATTATTCTACATACCTTACTCTTTTAGAGCTTACCCAAATCTATGTTTTCACTCATTCATTTATTTTGTCAGACATTCAAAAACTATTTATTCAATTCTATTGCTGGGTGCTGAGAATATACCTGTGATTTAAAAAGGCAATGCCTATCTTAAAAAATACATGGAAATCAATTCCAAATGGATTTTGGTCTACATATTGAAGACAAATGAATAAAACTTTTTCAAGAAAAGGTAGAAGGACATCTTTGTGACCTCAGAGTAGACAAAGGTTTCTTAGAAAAGACATACACACTCATAAACACTCACTATATACATAGAGAGAGACATATTGAACTATATTAAGATTGAGAACAAGTGGACAGCAAAAAACTCCATTAACAGAGTACAAAGGGATCCCACAAGGCTGAAGAAAATAGTCACAATATGTATAGATGACAAGAATTTCTACAATCAATTAAAAAAGGACATATAGCCCAGATAAAAATATGTAAAACATGCAAATCAGTATTTATGTAAAAGAGTATGTAAATGGCTATAAACATATAAAAAGGTCTTTAAACATGTTAATTATCAGGAAATTCAAATTACGGCAACTACTTCATACCCACCAAAATAGGTACAATGAAAATGACTGAAAATCTCCACTGTTTGCAAGGAAATCTTAAGTATTTGGAGCAACTGAAACTCTTCAGTGAGAGTGCAAATTCCAACAATCACTTTTTAAAACCTGTTTAGAAGTATTGACTATAGCTGACCATATGTGCTTTTTGCCCTAGCATTTTCAATTCTAGGTGTATGCTCAAAAGAAATCCATATTTATCTTCACCAAAAGACATGTGTAAGAAAGTTCATAGCAACAACATTAATAATAACCAAAAGCTTGAAATAACCTAAATATGTATCATTGCTAGGATGGACAAATAAATCATGGTATATTTGTATAGTGGAATACCATACAGTGATGAAAGTAAACAACTTACAATTGCATGGAGCAGTATGGATGGATCTCATAAACATAATGCTGAAGAAAGTGGAGCAGCAGTAGAGCACAGGATATTTTCCATATATAAAATACAAAAAAAGGCAAAGGTGACCTATGCTATTAGACTCAGAATACCAGTTAGACCTTGCAGGGAGGGAGGGTGAGGACAGGAATAGAGAATGAATGGAATTTCCTGAATATTAGTAATAAGCTGTTCCTTGATCTTGGAGTTTTTTATACAGGTGTTTTGTTTGTGAGAATGCATCAAACTCCTCACTTGTGGTATATGTAGTTTTGAAACAGGAGGGAAGGGGGCAGGGCACAAAGTTTAAAAGAATGACATGGCTATAGGACATGACAAAAACTGGTTAGAACCAACTAGGTCCAAATGGTGTAGTATTCGACTTCCAGTGGACATTGAGCCTCATTATACGCTATTGTAGTACACTAGCATATGCTAAATGACACACCCACCAGTGTCATGACAGTTTTGAGGCTAACCATAAAAGGCCAAAAAGTGGGCAGTGGCCCAGTTCTTGGAAATCTCTATCCCTTCCCTGAAATAATTGGAATAATCCTCCCACTCATTAGCCTATGAAATTTCTCAGCCCATAAAAACTGAAAGAAGACCAGTGTAGCTAGAGGCAGAAGAGAGCATAGTGTGATTAGATTCCTCTCAATCTTTAGGACTGGGATATTTTCCAAATTCATACCAGAGACCTAGCGTGTCCTCAGAATTCATCAATTATTCATTAAGATATTTGGTAATATCTCCATCCTATATTCTTAAGTAACTTGGAGTCAAGTGGAGGAGACTAATGTAAATAGGGCATTAACAACTCAAAAGAAGAGTGTTATGGTAACGGTGTGCACGAGTTGTTATGGGAAGACACAGAAGTGGCATATTATTAAGCCATGAGGGATCAGAGACCATTTCTCAGAAGAGGTGTTAGCTAAGGTGAATCCTAAAGACCATGTAGAAATGCAAAGAAGCTGGGCCATGAGCAGAACATTCCCCTGAGAGAGGAACATGGACAAACCTTAGAAGCAAAATGAACAGTTGAGTGTGGATAGAAAATAGAGTAAGGCTGGAGAGAGGAGACAGGTTAGAAGGGACACATTGGAGAAAAAGTAAGCAAGGACAAGATCGTAACAGTTCTGATTGCCCATCTTCACAGAACTGCAGTTCTGTTCTAAATAGATGGGAAGACTGAATGATTTAAAATAAAGACTTGAAATGATCAGACTTTAGGGATCATATTGTTCACTGTGAGCACCAGATCCTAGAGCAGTGCCTGGCAGAGAATGGGACCGAACAAAATATTTATTGCTAAATGAATTTAAAGAAAAAAGATTTCATTGATTACTATATGGACAGTGGATCTATTCGGTTAGAAAATCCTGTTGGGTCTGCTTTGAAAATATATCTAGAATCTGACCATTTCTCATTCCCACTGCTTTCATCTTGATCCAGCCATTGTCTCTCAGATTATTTTAGTAGCTTCTTAACCGACTTCCTGCATCCACATTTACTCCTCTACTGTTCATTTTCAACACAGCAGTAATAAGAATCCTTTAAAATGTAAGTCAGATGATGTCACCTTTGTTCAAAACTCTTTAATGCCCTTCCTTCTCATACAGAGTACGATTCAGTGGCCTTCAAGCGCTTGCACAATCTGCTTCTTAGTGTCCTGAGCTCTCTGATCTCCTTCTCTCTTACCTTCATTTACACCCTCGCCAGCTACCTGGAGTCTGGCTCTTCCTCAGTCACACCTACAACAACAAATTTTTGTTGACACATGACCCAGAGCCTTTGCTCTACGTTAAAGCTTTTGATCTTTAAAGACTACCTTGACCACACTTCTAAAAATAGTTTTTTTTACCTGTTCCCGGCACTCTTATTCCTCTTACATGACTTATTTTTTCATAGCACTCCTCACTTTCTAACATGTAAATTACCTAAATTATTTTTATTGTTTCTCTCTTTCCTGCCAGGATAGTGCAAGTTCTATGATGACAGGATTTTTTTTTTCCTTTCTTTTATTAAACTGTAGTACCTGGAGATGTCTGTCTCATAGTAGGTGCTCAAAAATACTTGTCAAGTGACAGAGGGAGAGAGAAGCAGGAGATACACTTAGAAAGCTACTATCCATTGATTAAGATAGTGCAGTGCAGAAAGAGAGAAGGGGGTTAACATGCTGAATTTGGAAACTCTCAATTCTATGTTAAATGCTATTCACCCTAGTTTCTCACCTTCCAGCTGATTGTGCTCACACCCTCCCCTAAGTCCTTTATATTTGGGTTTCTGGAACTGCTATGATAGACAGGAGTAGACTTGATGTGGAAGACTGAGAAAGAGAACTTGTGTTAGAGATGACTCTCAGATTTCTGGGATGAACCTAGATGTGCCATATCAGAGATTAGGAATACTAGAAGAGGAACATGTTTGGAGGCAAGATCAAAAGTTTAAATTTGATCATGGTCAGTGACTCATCCAGGAGGCAAAACTATTTTGGCTGAATAGACTAATCAGTCAAATATTAAGTAGAGACTAGCTGAATTCAATTACTTGCCTATAACTTTGAAATAACTGCTCGCTAAATGACTACTGACTGAAAAGAATTGCAAATATGACATATGAAGACGTTAAACTCCACGTGTCAGTCAAGGTTCAACCAGAGAAACATACCTGGAGGAGACATATATTAAGAGATTTACTGGAAGGAATTGAGTTACATGATTTTAGGAGGCAGGGATGAAAATCTGAAATCCCTAAGGCAGACCTTCAGGAAGGGTAGGCTGGAATTCTGGGGCATGAGTCAAAGCTCTTATCCTCAGGCAGAAATTTTACTCTTTGGGGAAGCCTCAGTTCTGCTCTTAGAGTCTTTCAACTGACTGAATCAGGCCTACCCAGATTAACTAAAATAATCCCTTTACTTAAAATCGCCTGTTCCTGGACTTTAGTCACATCTACAAAAGGCTTTCACAGGTTTACTTAGATTAGTATTTGATTGAATAACTAGAGGCTGGAGCTTAGGCAAGCTGACACACAAACTGAGTATCACACCCAACTCTCACTTATACTGCAACTTTTATGAATTCTTTAATTTTAGTAAGTTTTAGTTTTCTTTTATGCACATTAGGAAAAGGTTTTAATATATTCAGATACATTCATGATCCATTTGCATTAACCCTCACTAGGTATTTGTTTCAACATGTGTGTCTTTGAATTTACCTGCTTTCTAACTTTTTCCTTATTCATTTTAATGGATTCCTTTCTTGTGAGAGTGACTTTATTTTCTAAATGCTCTAGTGTAATTTGAAAAAACAAGTCTGTATCCCCCTTTGATATGCTAATATTAGTTCTCTGAGTACTAGGAATTTCAATGTCCTGGAAAAATAACTATTTGAAAATAATACATATTTATATATTTTGGATGTACAAAGCAGTTTTATTTCTCACTTTTACATTTAGTACATACATTTTTCAATATTATCACAAAGTAAACTGTTATCCTTCCCCACCTTCCCAGTCTTCTTTGTTGAGAAAACAATCATGTCTTTCTGGTAACATATTGTTTATTTAATGAACAGCAATAGATTTCTTTCACATTATTCTTTTATAACATTAATTTTTTAAATGCTCTTTTTAATTTTCATTCCCTCATTTTCTGTGAAAGTATACTTCATGGTATAATTTTAATGCTATTCTGAATTCAGAGGAGGAAGTGAATGGCTCTTGCTAGGGGATTTAGGAAATATTACTAGGAGATAAGTTGACCATGGTCTTAAAGTAGGTGGGTGTTTGACAGGTTGAGAATGGGGTATTTCAGGTTATGAGAGAGGAGTATATCATAGACAAAACTACACAGGAATAAAAGGCATTTGAATATTCAGGCAAGGGAAGAAGTTCAGTGTGAATGAAAGATTGAGTGCGTGAATTAAGAGAAATTAAGGTGCAGATGTGGGTTTGATATTGGAGTTACATACGTCAAACTAAAGAATAATAAAGCAACAGAAAACTCTCAAAACTGTAGGCTTTAATACTTTACTGATATTTATCTACATGTGCCTATCACAGTGCTTGATACATGGCATGCATTCAATAAATACCTTTGGTGATGGAACACACCCTGTGTTGTTTAGGAAGAGATCTGTTTTTAAACAAAAAAGCTCTTAGTTGTATTGAAGAGTGAATTTGCATGGTGATGGTGAGAAATGAGTGGCAGAAAAATCAAACAGGAGGTTAGAAAAAAAGAGGTTGAGTTTGAGAACTTTTTTCCCTAACCATAAGCATTTTAAAAGATAGATTTTTGTATTGCTATCAAAAGTTTAAACATGTTTTTATGAAAAAGAGGCAGTTGTGCATTGTAGCATTAAATCACAATGAAACTTGTCTGTGAACAATAACGTTTACAACATCCAAAACTATATCAGGTAGGGAATAGTGGTATGCAATTTCACAGAGTTTTTATATTCTTTTTGTTAGTGGAGATTCTGAAAAACCTCTTCTAACATTGGATCAATGTTGTGAATTTGCCAACATATTTTTCAGTGACAGCAAAGATATTCAAGAGATAACTAGAAATTGGATCTGAAATAGTAGTCCAGCCCTAGGATTGCATCTTTTTCTGCTGATGAGTAATTGGGTTGTATCTAAAGGTAATACTTAGGACTAGGCTGGAGTATCCCTCTGTGTCTCTGAAAATTTTTTATCTTCTTTGCCCAAATCAATCCCAAAGATTAAAGGGTCCATGGGTTGTGATTTCAAGTTGGACTTATTAACACCTATTCTTTCTGAGTGCAAAAACAGATTGATGAGCAATTTGTTTTAATCCTCTTGGGAAAGGGGTGGGATTGTATCAGAATGCTTGTTGGTTAGATTTTCCCTAGTGTCTGCCAACTTTAACACCCACAATGAACTAATTTGTTTCTAAATTTGTATGATATAAGATAGATACTGCATACAAGAAAATAGAAAAACAAACAAACAACCCAAAAACCTCCCAGAGCTTACATTTTGCTTACAATTTTAACAAAGTTGAAATAAAGCCAACCCAAACAACTATTACATGCAAGCAAGCATCATATATTAAAAATGTTTTTGATACTAGTAATCATTAATTTTAAAATAATTTTCTCAAACTATCAAAAAAATGTTAAACAGGAAGAACTTAAATACTTTCAGTATTAAGAGAAATATAGACAGATATTTGCCCATTTTAAAATTTTAACACATCCATGCAGGCCAGGATAGTTCTCACTCCCTGATAACTGATGCTTCAATCAGAACCAGGGATCTTTCCCAGCAGGCCAACAATCTCTTGTTCATTAGACATAAGGACCAGAGAGAGAACCTTTGATTATATCAATATTTCAGGATTAGACAAATGTTGACCACCGCATCACTTCAATCATGGAGGAGTTCTTGAGAGTATATCTGTTTCTTTCTTTTTCCTTCTGAGAAAGACAATTATTACATAGTATGACCCCCAACTATAACTTAGTTTCACGTGTTAGGCATGGAATGTTATAGGAAGTTAATTTTGACTAAGACACTTGCCTCCATCATTTTTACTATCAAAAATCACTTGTACCCCTAAGGTGTGTACTGTCTACCTAGTGAAACTTCATAGGTATATATTAAAATTGTTAATCAGGCCTTGAGCTGTGTCTTCGTTCAGTAGGCATTAAAAATTCCATGCTTCAGTTATATGTTCAAACTTATTCATAAATCAACAAGTGAAAGAACTTACATCTCATTTATTTAGTGTCAGCATGTTCGGCATAGGGTAAAAATGTCATAAGGCTCTCTGCCCTCCTTGGCACAGGTGGACATTGGTAAATTTCTTGCCTTATAAGGCATGGCCTACTTGTTTACCCAACAATTTTTCATGCCTGCTGTAGGCACTAAACAACTTGGTTTCTATGGAAATTGATTTAAAAAAAGCAAATCTTTCATTTTTCCTGAATTTTATAGATTGTATTATACTGATTTTCAATTTATTAGTACACCAATCTACCAAACTGAGCCCAGGAAGTGATAGGATACCATTCAAAGAGCAATGAACATCAAGTTAGAGAGATGTGGACCTTTGTATGGGAACTTCAATATCAACTGGAGTTGAAGATGGATTGCATGGGGCAGGACGTGGATGATGGAGACATTTCAAGTGAAAATTGAATCATACGATATTACTCAATTCACCTTTTATAAATAGAAAACACTTCTATTAACTGGTTGAAACTTTTGATTACTGTGATTATGCAGATCAAAATAATAGTTCACAATTATATTTCTATCAAATCCTAATAAAATTTGCTAACTCCACCAGTTGCTCTCTAAAAAATTCTTGAAGTTGAGGCACCATGTGAGTACTAAGGACAATGATACTGTTTACTTTAGGTTACAAGGAAAATTGCAGAAAGATTACTTTTTAAAGAGTGCACTTCTGTGCTAAATGGTTGCAAACACAGAAACTAACAAACTCCCATTTATCAGTTACTTTGAATTTCTTCTTCTCCTTCCTTGGAATTAATTCTTCTCAGCCCACTTTGTCACTGGCAATCTTCTTGGTGTCTTCCTGTCTTTAACTTTTCAGCTTTCCCAGCTTCTATCTCAGAGGTCTGCTTAATACCAAGCAAAGGTCACCAGTTTAAAATATCTGCTTAAACATATAAATAAAACTTTCATTGAAAATTAAGGAATTAGCTTGCAGACTCTCTGAGGACACAGTCTGGTTTAATTTTGTATTTCTAAATTATAGGATAGTTTCTAGAAAATAGTAATTGCTCAGCAAATGTATGTTTAATTAAAAAGAAAAAATGATTTTCCAGAGCTTCATTGCTGATACATTAAATTAATTAATTAACATTAATTAATAAACATTAATTATAATTGTGCTAAGAGAGTTTCAGTGCTTTAAGATGATAACAGACTACCCTGACGGAGCATGCGTCCTCCTTGCCAGATATTGTATATATTTATGAATGAATTAATTGCTCACTTGTGAGCTTAGTTCCTTTCATTAGTCTATTTTATATCTGAGGAGATTAAGGAATAGATTAAGTAAGTAAACTGTCCATTGTCCCAGTGCCATTCCTGGGGTTGTAATATGAACACAATCTGACTACAAAGCACACTTTCTTCACCACTCTGCTATAAAGTAAAACTGAACGTCCATCTTAGCCAAGATTAGTATTTCCCAAATATTTGGATTTCATGATAGGGTTGACAAATTTAATTTTGTCAGGAATGGTATGAACAAAATTACTATTGCCCAAACTTTGTACAATGAAATATATAAAATATATTTTAGCACAAAAACATAGAAATTATAATAATCATAATAAAGGACAGTTCTTTAATATTGACATTAAAAAAATTATGAACCAGTCAGCGTGCTGTCCTCATTTCACTGCCTCTCGATTACAATGCCATCGTAGAGGGCAATGGCAAATACACTGACATTGGAGAAACTCTTCAGTTTATTATGCACTTTTGCCATGAACCTTTCGATTTCCATTTGTCTCTTTCTACCCAGGATAGATTTTTACATGCCCGGGAAGTCCATACACAGCAAAAGGGCATCATTTGCTCTTTGTGGAAATGAGAACATGACCATTTCACCAACTGACCTGCATTTCGGGGTATCTGGGCGTGAAGCCAGCTGCCTTAGAGAATTAGACTAGGATGAAATCCTCTTGAGATCATATGCAAGAAGGTATTTTTCAGTGCCCTCAGGGATCAAAGGTGAGGATAAAGCTGATTCTTTGTAACTGGATAACACAAATTGACAGTAGCATGAATAAATAGCAGTGTTTGAGGCTAAGTTAAAACATCAGTAGCTCTTCAAAGGTACACGTTCAAGTTTAGCTTGCTCTTTGGCTGCAGATTCAGTACTGATTCAGTTTCAGTACTTAATTATTTCTGATGGCAGATCAAAGCATACATTTTCCTCGTATTTCCTCACATGCTAAAAATGTTTACAAGGTGGAACAGAGAAGATGGCACCCATGAGTAGTATACAGATCTTTGTCGACTTAAGATAGGATTATGTCCCAATAAACCCGTCATAGGTTGAAAGTATTGTAAGTCGAAAATGCATTTAATATAATATACCTAGTCAACAAAACATCGTAGCTTGGCCTAGCCTATGTTAAATGTTCAGAACACTTACATTAGCCTACAGTTGGGCAAACTCATCTAACCCAAAGCATAATTTATAATAAAGCAGTTTATTGAATAAAGTAGTTTATTGAGAGTGAAAAACTGAATGGTTGTAAGGGTACAGAATTGTTGTAAGTGTATCAGTTATTTCCCCTCGTGATTGCATGGCTGACTGGGAATTGCAGATGCTGCCACTGCCCAGCATCACGAGAGTGTCCTACTGAATATCACTAGCCTGGAAAACGATGAAAATTCAAAATCTGAGGCATGGTTTCTACTGAATGCTTATTGCTTTTGCACCATTGTAAAGTCGAAAAATCAAAAGTCAGGGACCATCTGTATTTGTATTCTCCCCATGTAAAACAGACAGGTTTACATGGAAATCACAATCTTTAGTAACTTAATCACAGAAGTGACATCTCTTCACCTTTGCAATATTTTACCAGTTAGAAGCAAGCCCGTAAACCCGTATCAAGGTGAAAGATTACACAGAAGTATGAATATGAGGAGGTAAGGGTCACTGGGGGCTATTTTAGAAGTCTACATTCATTTCCCAACTCCTGACCAGATAAATATTGAAATTTATTATCCAGGAAAAAAAGTATATAGTGTAATAGCATTAATAATAATAATCTAAATGTGATATTGAAAAGTATATAAACACAAATGAAATTATTATTAAGTGCAAAAAACCACTTATAAATGACCAAGTGCAATGTGATTCAAATTTTATTGAAACAGGCAAATGGAAAACATCAGAACTATTTAATGAGTAAGTTGATGGCACAATTTCAGATTACAAGGAAAAACATGTGTATAGTTTCCCACACGTTTTTTTTTTTCCCCAGTGTGGACAGTAGAAGAGACAAGGGTCAAGATATCATGAGCCAAAAATGTTATAGTATTGTGTCGCGGAAAGTTCTATGTATTTTATGCATGTTATTATATATGTAATTTAAGTATTTTATGTATGTGATCTTATGAGGAAGCAACTGTTATTATAAACCACATTTTAAAGATGAGGAAACTAAGAGCCAAAGTATCATGGCTAGTAAGTGATGGGGTTAGAATTTGAGCTTAGACTTTCTGACTCCAGAGTCCATGCTCTTAAATTCCAGAAAAAACTGCCTGTCCAATTGTTACCTGCAATGAGTTTTAGTAGGTCTTTCTGGGATAATTAGGAGTCCAAGAACTATGGCTAGTTCAAAAGTAGTAGACTACCACTGGTAAAGGGTTATATTTTTTAACTTCTTGTCCTGAACTAAGACACTTTTGAGAGTGAGAGGAATTTATTCTTAATAACCATGCAGGAGCAACAAGCATAAGCAAGTCAGTGTTCCAGGCAAATTAGGAAATTTGGTTACCTTATTTTTCTGGAGTGTACCAGCGTTGGCTTGTTGAGAAGGCTCTCCAAGGGAATTTTCAGAGAGGAGATAACTTCCTGTCTATCTTTGATTCTTTATGAGTGTAAACTTTATTTATGGGCCAAATACCATTGCTTCATTCTCATTGGACATAAACCTCTTCTCACACACCTACCAAAAACCTCCTTATTTTACTAGAGTAAGAACAGTTGAGGAACTAATGCTTCCAAGATGAAGTTACCAATATCTAAGGGCGTGAACAAGGCTAAGGCTATAATAAAACATGTCACTTGGTTAACTATTATATGCCATCCCTAGTTCTGCCAGTTAGCATAACCTATTATATAAGGCAAATTCTGATTATAATTATATCAGAGGTATTTAACTGTGGGTGATTTTGCCTTCGGGGAAATTTTGGCAATGGCTAGAAATATTTTTGGTTGTCATGAATGGAGAGGTTGCTGGCATTTAGTGGATAGAGGCCAGGGATACTGCTAAACATCCTGCAGTATACAGGATACCCCTCTCCTTACCACTGTCCAACCTGTCCCTCTCCCAACCCACTGCCTTAACAACAAAGAATTATGTAGAACATTTGTCATTCGTGCTGAGCTTGGGGAACCACACTTCATATAAAGGAGAAAATGAAGAATTCTTAGGTCTTTCATTTTTCTCCTCTTTACTGTGAAAAGAACTGGCTACTTATATGTTTCAATAAAACAAGTCTAAATAAATGCTGAGGACAGTCACTAGGACTGTGGGTTACTGAATCAATTTTCATATGGAGTAAAAGAAGTCTTCACTTTAGCTCTCTGAGCTCAGACCAGTTTTTCATTAAGAATCTCACAAGTATATATTCAACAAATTCCAAAATATATGTCTTGGTCTCTTGACCCTGTATATCAGAAATAAGACATTAAACCATGTTACCCTTCAAACAACTTCACATTATTATTAGTTATCAAAAATTGCTGTATGATTCTGAAAGGGCTACATTAAAGAGAAGGAGAGGAAGACAAGTCCTGCTTAGGCCTACTCAATGATAGGGAAAAAGAGATTAAAAAGTGTTGACTAACATAATTTTTTAAAGTAGCATGCTCTGGCTTAAATTAGTAAATTGAATGCATTTGAAGCAACTATAAAATGTTGTCAAAACATGTATTTAAATAAAGGAGGGATACGTCAAACATTCGGTCATTATAGTGACTTATTCCTCTCAGCGTCCATGTATTTTTTTAATTCCAACTACTGAATTACTGACAAAGTATGGATTTCTTCATGCTATTTTTTAGGTTACATTCATAGAAAATCCATTAGAAAAATAGTGTGGACATGTGACATCATTGCTTTACTTGTCTTTTGCCTATACTCACAAACTAGTTTGGAGAGAAAAAGAATTGAATTAGATAAACAATTTTATTTTTTAATAGTTAAAACTTTGGAAATAAAACTAGATTCTATTTTGATTTTGTTTTATTGTTTTTAAAACAGTAAATGATAGGGGCTTCCCTGGTGGCGCAGTGGTTGAGAGTCCGCCTGCCGATGCAGGGGACACGGGTTCGTGCCCCGGTCCGGGAAGATCCCACATGCCGCGGAGTGGCTGGGCCCGTGAGCCATGGCCACTGAGCCTGCACGTCCGGAGCCTGTGCTTCGCAACGGGAGAGGCCACAACAGTGAGAGGCCCGCATACCGCAAAAAAACCAAAACCAAAACAAACAAAAAAAACTACAGCAATAATGAAAAAAAAACCAAAATAAAAAAACAGTAAATGCTGAAATACACAAATAAGCAAGTAAAGATTACATGACATATCACCATACACAGGACATCACTATTAAAATTTTCATTCTTCTAGGTTCATGTGTATGCTCATATATAATTGGAGTCTTTCTGTGCTACCATTTTATAATTTTTTTTCTGTTATTTTGAAGATAATTTGAAGTTCAGTACAAATAATCATTTAATAACAAGTTTGGTCAAAAGGCTAATTGCTGCTTTTTAAAGTATATCTGAGTATAATTAGCTATCTGATACTGTTTATTTTTTCTTTTTTTAGCTTTACTATTTTAATTTTTGTAAGAGTCATTTTCCATTTATGAGAACGTCATCTAGAAAATACCTCTAAGTTACTTCAAATGTAGTCTGGAATCCAGTTTCCATCATAAGTACATGTTCTAAGTAATACAAAATATTTTGACTAGTCCTAACTCAATTTTCCTACATCCTTTCCTATAAAATGCACATGCATGTACACACAAAAGCATATCATTACATTAATTGTTCACAAGATTGAATTAATATTTAAGAATTATTTATAAGATAAGGAAACTTGCTTTATATGGCCTTAAGGCCATATATCTCACAAATCTGCATATATAAGCCAAATGTTGTCTAGACCACAACATGGTCTAGACCACAGTGGGTCTGAGACTTTATGCTACTTGCAAGTCAATAAGCTAGTTTACTGACATTTTATGGATATTGTCAGAAAGCATGAGATTCTGGTCTTAGAGACAAAAGATAGTTTACTTCCAATTGCAAAAGTAGTAACCAATGTGTGATCATTTTCTTGTGGTGGTTCCCCGAGCCTAAATTCCCACAGGATGATGCAAACAGGCAAGGTGTTACCTGCACATGCAGTAAGTTTTACAGGGAAGAAACCATAATCTCAGGAAGCTCCAATCTTATAATGGGCTGCAAACAAACCTGTCCCTTTGTTTTGTAGGGAGACATTATCTTTATTATACTGGAAAAGAAACAAACCTCTCTTTGCTCCAGATGGAGACACTATATTTTCTAAGTCTGTTTGCTGTACAAATATCCTTGAAAGGATAATCTGGAACAAGTGACTGTCAGTGCTTCTGCTTACAAGACTACAGACATGTTAGAGATCTATGAAGTGTCTTCCAACAAGTGGTAACCCAATGTTAAACAGAGTCATTGATCTGAACAACCTCAGGTGGATTATCTAGTTTTATAATCTACATAGTTTAACATAGGACTAATGTGATCTGAAACACATAAACAAAGTGTTCCCTTAAAAAGACACATTATACATTTTTGAAATGGGTAATTGTTCAAATATTAACACAATTATGAAGTCATTCCCCCACCCGGTTCCTTTCCCCTCTATTTTCCTGCCATCTAATGTTAACCACTTTTTCAGTTTCTTAGATATCCTTTCAGCTTTTCTTTGTGCAAATATAAGCAAATGTGGACAAATTCTGGTTTTTCCAGTTTCTTAGATATCCTTTCAGCTTTTTTTTGTGCAAATATAAGCAAATGTGGACAAATTCTTGTTTTTCCAGTTTCTTAAGCAGTTCCGATAATATTTTTATTTGGTACATATTGAATCCTTTCCTCCATGTTTCTATATATAGAGAGAGAGCTTCTTAGTATTTCATTATGTTGATATACTTTAGTTCCAATTACAAAAGACTTTATCATTGAATAGATGAGGTACTTTGTCTTTCGATACTTCAGTAATGCAAAGATTTATGGTATACACATTGCTTTACATCTGTAGAGGAATAACTTCAGGATAAACTTCAGAAATAGCATTATTGAATAAAAGGGAAAATGTAGTTGAAAATTTTTGTAGATATTGCCAAATTACCTTCCATAAGGGCTGTATCATTTTGTACTCTCCAACAGTGTATAAGATTTCTTGTTTTCAGAGAGCTTTATTTAATGATGCTCAAACTGGGTATTCATCTGGAAATGATAAAATTGGCTCATAATACATACCATCTACTAGTATAAACTTCAAGTGAATCAATGATTCAAATGCAAAAAAATAATAATAAAGCCAGAAATACTAGAAGAAAACATAGGTGAATGGCTTGTATATCTGAATAAAAGTGTTTCAAACACAAACACACACATACACATGCACAGAGACACCTTCTATATGACAGTTATACTAATAAAATAATAATGACAATAAGGGGGAAAAAAGAGGAAACCACTGAAAAGAAGAGCAATGAGGAAACAATAGCCCTATAAGATTTATTAAACCAGTAATGAAAAAACATGTGTTACTCGTTTGTGAGTAGACAAGGAGACAAAAAAAAGAAAAAGCTCAAATGCATATGGAAATTTAAGGAGCCTTTTTAATCACAGCAATTAAAGATAGACTGTTGGACCTTTAACTTTTTCTCATTTCTCTTAAGGTTTTATTTTTTGATTCTTTCTTTTTTGAGTTCTGTCAGTTCTTTCACTTTTATGGGTTGTCTGGCCATGTCTTGCTTGAGTTCTTGTATTCCTGTTTTGAACTTTTCCTTCATTCTCCGCTTGGTTCATCATTACTATAATCGTTTTTAATTCATGGTAGAATGTTTACAGTGTTTATCTGTTCCATGGCAACATTTACTTGAGGAATTATTTTGTAGAAAAATTATGTAGCTCTCTGTCATTTATCTAATCCTTATTTGAGTATTTTCCTTCTTCATTTTTGATTACCTATATTTAGGCAATTGGCAATTTATGGACTAGTTCTTTGCAAGAGTTTTCTTCCTGGGAAGGGAGGGGCATAAGGTAAAGGGAGAAATAGATCCCTGGTACATTATTTTAGCCCCTAGATCCAAATGTCCTGAGGTTAGAATCAATCTAGATTCCTAGAAGTCATAAGAGTGATGGGGTAGATCTCTAGCCTTTGCAAAGGACTTCTTCACTTGATAAGATGATTTTCTGTTTCCTTCAAATGTAGTCTTCTGTCCAGCCATGACTTTGCTGCCTCTTCAAATTTAAGCAGGTGCTAGAGGCTTTTCGCTTCCTGCCGTGCACTACCAGTCTCTTCATCAGCTGATGCCTCTCATGAATGCATCCAATATGATTTTCCTACTTTTGGAAGATGTTTTTTGCTGGTGCTTTCAGAGCTTTTCACTCTGCATTTTCCCCACCTTTCCTCTATTTCTTTACTACTACTCCTGCTTCTTTGGAGAAATCTGTCCTGCTCATAGCATTTCTTACTAATGATGGGGAGCTCACCTTTTGGGAATGATTCTTAACTGGAGGTGTCTGAGATTACCATTGCTGGGTTTCTGTGGCTCAGCTCTCTGTGTAACTTCTTACAGAAATTCTTACATTGCCCTATTGGTCTCAACTAATTTTGGTTATGCTTAAAAGTGTATTGCAATTTTCAGGTTTTATGTCACATAGTTTGTATGAAAATTCACTTATGGATTTCCCCCTGCTTTTACTTTGTTTCTGGAGGAGAAATGGTAAGATTCAGAATTAAGTTGCCACAATGTTAATACTAGTAATCTTTTTGAGTGTTTTATTTTTAATGAGGGGCTCAAAGCCCATTTTAAAATTAAAAACACAACATTTATTCAACTATAAATGATAGACTTGTTCCATACAAATATTGCTAATAGGAATATAATTTGATTAAACAGGGAATTACAGCCTCATAAAGTTGTTCTTTAAACATGATCTAGTTAGTATAAAAAGTTATCTTCTTTATATTCTTGCCTAATCTTTATTGCAGCAGTTCAGAAAGTACAGGTACAGCTTTAGGAGGATTGATAACTCTCTGGGGGATCTTAAGAGTTATATTTGAGAAGCTATTAAGTGAGACTTTGAGTAACATTATATCATTGTGAGAAAATTATATCAAGAAATGACTCTCTGGGTTCTTCTTACTCATTGCAAATTTCCCTGTAGCCAGCCTAAGCATTATATTGCAATTTATTATTCACTCTGCTGCTCTAGTAGGGAAAAAAAAACACTTATATTTTTTTGACTTTCCATCCATCGATACTGGCTTCATTTTGCATCATGGTTGGTGAGGTGAGGTCACTCTTTCAGTTAACTTTGTATTATTAATCCATTAATTTCTTACTTTGTCTTGCTTTGAAATGCAAAAATATAGAAAATATTAAAAACAGTGGATTGATTGGGAGTCTATCACAAAAGCAAACAATGTTGTTTATGTTTATTTTAACATTATTTATCATTTTATTTTGGCCGCAAGATCTGCCCTTTTCCTATAATGCCGAATCCCTTAATCTTTTACCGACCATTTTCAAGAATTGCATCTCTTAGGCAATATGACCATTCTATTTAATAGACACAATAGAACATGCACTTTAATGAATATTGTTTTTCATAATATCTATTATAGGAAATTATAAAATATTCCACTGGATGTTGTCATTTACCTAATCATTGTAAGGAAATATTTTCTTTTCTTTTAGAGATAGTTTTAATCAACAGTGGAAATCCATTCATCATTTTAAAGTAACTCAACATTTTTTTTGGTTCAATATCTTTTTCTTTTTCCAAAATTGGTTTGGTGAGCTAGGTTGATAGATGTCAGCTGGGCTCGTTCATGCATATGCAGTTAACTGGAGGGTGGTCTGGGTTATGGTTGTGGCAGTCTTACCTGGGACAGATCAGTGTCTTGCCTGAGACAGATCACTACATGTAGTTTCTCATTCTCCATCAGTCTCGCTGGTGCTTATTCCCATGGTAGTTGGCAGCAGTAAAGAAAGAGAGCAGAAGCATTCTATTGGCCAAAGCAAGTCACAAAGCCATGCCAGATTCAAAGGGTAGAAAACTAGACTCCACCTTTGATAGCAAAAGCTGTAAAGTCACATTGTACTGCAAAGGGTGTGCAAACAGGGAAATGCGAATAATGGAGGTCATTTGTGTAATCAGCGTACCAACCCTTTCAATATGGAACTACCTCATCCCCACCTCTAGTATTTCTGTTATTTATAGTGATCTTCCTTTTGCCTCTTGACTATGCACATGTTTCAAGATCTGGGACAATCAGTGTATCCAAAGCCTCTGATACAATAATTAATCAGGGCTGGACACATGACCAAAAGAGTCTCTGCTTTTTAGAATAGAAGCTGATGATATACTTGCAGAATAAAGGGAGGTTGACAAAATGAGGTACAAGAGGTAAAGGGAGAAATAGGTCCCTGGTACATTATTTTAGCCCCTAGATCCAAATGTCCTGAGGTTAGAATCAATCTAGATTCCTAGAAGTCATATTTTTACATTCCTAAATAAATTGTTTTTCTTAACAAAGCCAATTTGAATTAGGTTAGCTCCTGCTTTAAAATGAAGCATCTCTGAATAATATATCCCATATACACTTAAGTGATACATCTGCAAATATATGCACTGGTATAAATTCACTTGAATGTTTCTTGCCTGTTGTTGGTATCATACATTAATAATTTTGTAACTGACTCAGTGCCAGAAATGATTATTATGAATTAATAACTTGAGGATTATCTACCTGTGCATTTCACTATCATGTAATACTTATGTTCCATAATAAAACACTTCTTTTACTCATTCATTTAAATTGATCACTTATTAGAAAGAAAAACATTTATTAAGTGAAAGATACTGAGCTAAGCTATGACTGAAAGAGACAAAGTCATTATCCTCATGGAACTTAAACTTTTAATACTATTTAAAATCCTGAGTTATTTAGGTTTTCAGAAAAAAATGACTGTTGCAAATCTTAGCACTATCAATGTTAAAATGGTGAATGTTGAATGATGCATTATTTGAAAGTTAAGTTTCAAAAAACCTGTTCAGCTGTTTTTGAGACATGACGAGCAGAGTGAGAAAATCTATTTTATTCATTTTTCAAAAGTTGCCCTTTTCTAATGTCAAGCTACTACAGAATGAATGAACTTTGGATGTGTCATTCTTGGAATGTTATGTAATTTGTTCTGAGTATGAATTAGTCAGGCTGAGCCTTTGAGTGCATTAGAAACAAGGAAGATGAGCTGAACACTTCCCTAAAGGGCAAAAATACTCTTATGTCTGTTTAGCTCAGTGTGTGCCATTTCTTTTTCAGTGGAGATTTCCCAGTTTTACTGTACTGTTGTCTAATCTGCCAAGGTATCCTTAAAAGTATTAAGGTCAGGACATAATGGACAGAAGAATTGGAATTGGAATAAAGTAATCACGTACTTTATTGGATTGACTTACTACCCAGAAATGAATAAATCCACAAAAAATAAATCCACAAAAGATGAAAGACATAAGGACACTCTTTTTTTCTATAGTTCTTGTGGTTTAACTTGGTTCCCAGTTTAAAATTAAATAATTCATTTATGCAACCAGCATTTTATCTGAAAATCAGAAAGCGTTTAGTGTGATTTTGTTTTTACTATATTCACAAATTTTCTAGTTGAAGTGGTTGATATCTTTAATATTGTAAAAGCACACAGACATATCCTAAAAAGACACTTGACAGTGAAAGGTCTAGGACATATGTTGTAATACTCACATACGAAAGCCACAGTGTGATCCTAGGATGCTGGGAAGTAGAGAGAGTTATTGGGGGGGCTGGGGGGAGGGCAAAGAGTACAGTGACACAAAAGGGGGAAGTCGTAGAAGCAGGTGAGTAGAAGGACCTGGCTGGAAAGATGTCAATTCATGTTTTGCTTCTCCTCCTTCTGCCTTCCCTAGTCCCTGACAGCTTCCATCTTAATCCTGAAATATACCCTTGTTTATGGGACAATCTTAATGAAAACAGTTCATAGCTAGAGTATATCTTGTTTTTTTTTCTTTTTTCCTAATCTGATTCTGGGAATTATCCCTCCCCCATTTCACGTGATTCCTGTGACATTGTCAGAGAGGAAGGCCTGCACTTCCCACCCTGTGTTCTGGCTATGTCATCACTCAGGACATAGAGGCTGGTTCATAGGTGAGTGCACTTCTGAAGCAGAGCCAGTCAGGACCCTTACAATATTGACGCTGTGAGAGAGATTGGTTCCACTTTATTTATTTTTTAGATAACTTTAATAGAATGTTTCTAATGTGCCAAACACTATTCCAAGTGATTTTTGCAGAAGAAATTAATTCTCACAATAACTTTATGAGCTTTAATACTATTATTATACTCATTTTATAGAAAAACAGAAGCTCAGAGGTGTTAAGTTACTTACCCAAGTTCACATTAGCTAGTAAGTTGCAAGACTAGACTTCTAAACAATACTGGCTCAAGCTGCCTTCTTAACCAACTTATGACATTATTTCTCTTCTGAAATTATAAATTATAAACACTACATAACCCTGAGCACTGTAGGGGTCTTGCCTGAAAACACAATCAACAGAATAAAAGCATAGCCAATAATAATAATATAACAATAACAACAACAGAGAGGGAGAGGCAGGCTCACAACATTATTTGAACACATTGCTATTCAATCTTATAATGAATCACAACACTTCCTCCTTCCATTCTATTCTCTTTGGTAGGCTATTTCTTCTCCAGCATATACAGACAGAACAAATATTATCATGTGATACCCAAAATCCTTTGCTGTCACATTCTGATATCCTGGTGATAGATCAAAATGACTGTTTTAAGAATTGAAAAATAGGGTAAATGACCATCATTCCTGGGAATAGCCTTGAGTGTTTATTCATTTACCTTTTCTTCCTTCATTCTTCCATTCTAAGACCCTTATGTTGACATGGACTTTAATAATTCATATCTGAGACTGAATTCAGGTAAATGTGTGGGAGGTGTCACCATCTAATTACATATCAGAAAAAATTACATGCTGAAGGAAAATCATTTAGTCATGCTTTTATGCTCCATGGCATGAAAGCATTACTTAGGCCTCTTCATAATACAAAGAGAACTCTGTCCTTTTCTATTTAGCACACTAAAAGAGGTAGTTTGCAAACAATAGCAGAGAACTTAAGCAGAAGATTCCCACAAGATTGTCCTTGTACACATATTCTGCACCCCATTCTCTACTTTACTACAGGCTCTCATCATGCCTTCATTCTCGACCAGCTATTCAAGTCTTTTGGGTAGTTTTGGGTAGTAATTATAGAAAGATATTTCAGAGTTTTCAGTAAAGTGCTCCTTTACCAAAAGGAAGAAAAAATATGTCACTGTTATTGCACCCTATTTCTTGTAGCATATGATATATATGTATCTAACTGGGACTAACTGGGACTAACTAGTACCTAACTGGGACTAGAAAATGAAACAGTAAAGAAAACAATAAGCCAGAGTTGTTTTCGCCCCCAGCACCCACTAACATACAGAACACTTCTCATTTAGCTGGCAAAATGTTTTAAACACAAAGCCAGTACCCAAGTGTGATACTTCCTTTGTCTGGGAAGAGAGTCTAGTGTTTATTCTTCAGCAGTCCCTGAAGCTCTGAGCAAGCCATTACTTTCTTTACATGCAACTCAGTTGACTCTTCAGGACCTGTAGCTGAATGTCTAACATCAAATAACTTTAGCCTTTAGATTTTATTTTCAAAATCTTTTCTATTTTGCTCTTTTAAAGGTGCTTTCCACATAGATCCAGATGAAACATAGATCCTGATAAAACATGGCTCCAGATAAAAAATTTCTGTGGCTCTCTGCATTATTTTCTCTACCAGCTGAGGCCAAAGTTTAAATTATCTCTGTGATTCTTTGGTCTGAAACATTGTGGTTTCTTTCTGAGGAAGAATTCTTTTAGTACTTTGTTATAGTGAATTGCATTGCCAAACATATTTTTATTGTGAAGTGTATTTATAAAGAAAGAAGTTCTTAATCTTTTATTGGAAGATTTTACTTAAACAGATCTTTTATTTTTTTCTTAATGTAATTTCTGTAGACTTCGGTTTGATCCTTTATTAATCTTTAAGACTTGAAACACCATTGTCTTTAATTATAGGAGTGATAAGTGCAGCCAGATGGGTGTGTGTAATAAGTTCATTTAAACCTTTTTAAACAAAGTACCAGTTTGTTTCTGTTTCTTTAGTTCTTTGTGGAGGCAGCTGCCTTTCTCTTATATAAATTAATGCACTGACTCAATTTAGATGTATTTACTTTGGCCCCTCTTTTAAACTCCCTTAGAGAACCATTAGGAACTCTGTTGACAGTTAGTTGAAGCTTAAGTGAGTCACACAATATATTCAAATTGCAATCCGAAACATCAACTCTATTGACTGTATACCTAGCTTGATCACCATATGGAATTACTCCAATCTTGTCCATTATGTCTGTAAAATATTACTTGAATCCATCCTGTGAGACCTATTGCAGGCACTTGTCATGTCTTACCTGAAGTTTTAACTTTCTACATAATATACATGTATCCATTTTCTTCTATAACCATTCAGTTCATTCTCAATATTGCTGACATCGTTTTTTACAAAGAAAATTTTTGCAAATAGTTCTCACGCTGAAGAAACTGGTGATACTCTGTTTCAAAATTAAAATCTAAGGTTCTTACCATAGTATGTTGGGACTTCTTGAAAATTGTTTTTATCATAGTTTTGCAGCTTAATTTCCAGCTAACGATTACCAAAAATACATTATACTTTATCAATACATGTGTGCTTGAGAATTTCAAGTACTTTTTACTTTCCCTGACTGGCCTAAGTAGATTTTATTTGATGATGTTTACTTGGATTATATTTTATACAAGATAATTTTCTAAGAGTTGAACTATAGGAAAAATAAAATAGACAATGTCTTTGTTGTTTTCCAAATTATACTATAAAGAGAGAGATCTAAACAAATAATTAAACATATATATGGAAAGGAGTCCACAGTAAATGTGAATATTTATATATGTAATAATTTTAGGTAGTAATAAGTGCTATGAATAAAATGAAAAGAATATAGTAAGTTAGTGCTTTTTCAACAAGTTGAAAGCAATTTAAACATAGCCATATTTATAACTTAGCATAATAATAATAGCTAAAATGTATTGTGTGTTTACTATTAGTACATGCATTATTCCAGACACTTTTTCATGGATTAAATTATACTACCAGGTCATTATTACAGACGAAGTAACAGAGCTAGAGAAAGCTTAAATAAATTGTCTAAACCATAACTAGGGAAGCTAAGAAGAGTCTTCTTCCAGAGTTTATACTCTTAATAACTGTGCTCTGCTGCCTCTTTCTACTTGGTACTGCAGTAATTTATGTCCCTACAATCCTCACCCTGGACCCTCACCAGTTGATTGTTAAGCTCTTGTTAGAAGGGACCATGCCCAATTCATCTTCATATCATATGTGTCAGCATGTATTCAGTGTTCACTAAATTGTTATTGATTAAGTTATACTCTTGAAGAATGCATGTTGAATGTACTAATCTTGTCAAATTACACTTTGTACATGTTCAGTGGGGGAAAAAGAGAAAGAGAGAGGATTCTTCATAGTTTAAGTATGAATTTTTGAATTGGCTTAGGTCGTATATACTTTCTAAATAAAATACTGTATACAGAATGGGGGCAAGAGGTTGTCCACTCATTCATATGCTCAACTTTTGCAGGAGTATAACTAGGCCTTCCCTTTGTTAGAAGTGATTTTCCATGAATCTCTCATGTTACTTCATGTCTAGGCATTACCAGACAATTTGCTCAGATTTATTTATACCCCAGTAGAGTAAAGATAGAGATGTCTCACTCCCATCTCTAGAGAAGATTCACTTACATTCCAGGGTAATAATAATAATGTCTCTCTATTTGGAAAAAGAAGATACTCAGGTTGCCAGCAGCCCCTATGTAAGACCAAGGGCTTCCTAATCTTTGGCTTCCTCCTCTTGTAATACATTCTCACAGTGTAAGATTCAACACCCAACTCTAATCATGTTGCTTTGTGGGAACTGGGGCTTGTTAACCAGCACAAAGATAATGTTCTGTCTACTGTCATTTTTGTGAGTAATAAACATTGTCTCTCTGGCCCAGAGGTTTTATGTTTTTCTGCTACCATATATGCAAATGTAGCAAGATAACTTATCTTGCAAGTAGAGTAAAATCTCAATCTCTTCATAATTCCAGACTTAAAAACTCATAAGAAATCAGAAGAGGCCTGAATTCTGGGGAGTTAAAACCCAAAATTTTCCATTACAGATGGAATAAAGTATTGATATCAGGAACTATGTTTTTCCCACATTATTTACCTGATATCAAGCAGCATCTGGCTTTAGAAGATACTTGCTATAGTTTTCTTTAACAAATGAATGAATAGTAATACAAACAGTAAATATCCCTGTTCTTACCCTATAGTAGAGTGAGAAAAATTGTTTTAAATAATATTTACAGTTAGATTCCCTTCGTAAGAGTTCTAAGTAACACACAAATGAAGGATTGCACCTGCATATGTGTTTCACTGTTACTGGATAGTTCATGAGAGTTAGAGATCATTTTTATGATGATGTAACTTAGATGAATGTTATGTGGTTGCTAACCTAGACTCACCATCCAACTAAAATCTCATCTCTGATCCACCAATTCGAAACAAATACCTAAAAATAAATAAATAAATAAATAAATATATATATATATATATAGCTACTTACTGCAGTAACTTATGAGAGCTCAGTACCAAGACCTTCTGAAAAAATGTTCTCTTTCATATTTCTCCAAGTCGAGCTTCCAGTCTTGACTAGCTAATCTGATAAACTAGTTTTCTTCTGAGAATTTTTAATAACATAAACTGTGTCATTTGTGAATAAAGATAATTCTCCTTCTTTTCCAATTATCATATCTTTTATTTGTTTGTTTATTTGTCTTGCCTTGTGTTCATTCTAATCATAGTTGAGAGAGGAGAAAGGAGACTGAAGGAAAAGACCACACGTACGTACTTTCCTTTTTTACTGCTGTTCTCTGGTCTAGGGAGAAAAAAGAAACTTTACATTGAATGTAAGATAAAAGTACTTATTTAGCTTAGACTAGACTTTTTCATTGCCTGAAATTTACTATTAAATTTTGAGTTCTGACCACATTTCTGACAAGGGGCATGGAAGTAAGAACCATCAGAGCTTTTTAAAAGTGAAAAATAAAACTGTTACTTGATTTCTCCCTAAAGATGTAAGTTCAGCACATCTTTTTTTTTTTTTTTTTTTCAGCACATCTTTATAAAACCAGGGCATTTAAGAGTTTATCCATTGTGCTCACATACATACACACAGAGATGTATAGAAGATTGGTCACTAAAACATTAATGTTATATCAAAGAGATGGAATTTCAAGTTTTTTGTTGTTGTTTTTTTTTACATGAAAGCACAATTCCATTCAGTTATAACCTGAACTTAGAGTTAGAAATTGGTGCTCGTCTTTCTTTTAAAACAGATACATTTTCTTTAGGCTTATCTCTAACTGCAGTTCCCCAGATACCAGAAAAACCTCTCTCCCAACACGCATGTACATGAGTACACATACAAGGATGCAAGTAGAAAGTCTCCCAAACACTTCAACACTAAGTTTCTGACAGACCTTCTCTGCAAAGATGCAATTTGTATGGCTCATTAAAGTATGAGTCTCAATCAAAAAAATTGTATTCATATATGCAGCACAATCAAGGAAGCATACCAGCTGATTGTTAAAATATGCAGCCCATTCAGTCAATCCCATTAAAGACAATTTTAGAGACTAAAATATGTTTGAAAAATTAGTAAAATATGTGATTTCAGTTGTCAAGTATATTCAAATATTTCAAAAGATACAAGAACTTGTTGTGAGGAAAAATAGAAAACATTTGAACTCTGCTAGTGAAGAAAGCCTGCACTCGGTCTATGGGAGTGAGTTCTAGTGTGATGAGAGCAGGGAGTAAAAGCAGGTGTGAAGGATGTGGTGTGGTCCCCTGTATCACAGCTCTGCTTTTGAAAATCTCAGAAAACTAGAGCATGGAATGGTGAATAGCAAATGGTGAGATTAGTTCTTCCTTCATTCCCTGGAGGAGCAGCATTTTAGTCTTCTGGAAGATATATAAAGCGCCCAGGGGATAGTAACTAAGGCAGAGAAAGGGAGGTCTCTCTGTGAAACTGGCAGAAATTGTCTTCTTATCTTCCAACAAAATGTTGTGAGGCAAAACTGCCAATTTAGCATAGTTTTGGCTTAAAACCATTTCCTTATTTTGTCCATTATTTTTTAAAACTCTTTTTTCTCCCACAAAGAATAAAACTGTATCATTGAAATATTGTGGTTGATGCTTATATTATGCAGCTTGATTATGTTACATTAGTCATCTCATATGTCTTTATTTAATAAGAGAAGGAACATTTTAAAATATTTATACAGTCTCTTCTTTTGGTGAATTCAGCTTGTGATGAGAGAGGATATGTCTGGTTTCACATAAACAGGCACTATGCAGCCTGTCCAAAAACGTGCAGATGGTTAGTTGGTAATATCAAGTAGTCTTTTGCACAGATGGAGGAATAAAAATGATTAGTGGAAATTACACAGGAAGATTCATTCAGATCATGGCAAATGTAACTGTGTAGGAGTTATGGTTTATATTTCCAAGCTGAAATAGGACAAAAAGAGATTGGCCTATCAAAAAAAGATGTGGTCAATTCAGTGATCAGTACCCAGAAGTCCAATAACATGAAATATATGGTCATTTTAGAAATACTCAGAAGGCTGCAATTTAACATTCTTCTTTCTCAGGCTCTCCACTCAGCTGATTGTGAGCACATTTATTAGAAATCATATTCTCTCAGCAACAATAGTTTGGCTTAAAAACACCTTTGGGAAACTTTGCTCATTTTAAGTTTTCTGGTTCTCTCCTTAATGGCTAAGTTATGCAACTTTTCATGACTATGTAAAGACTAGCATGACATTTATGTAAAACAAACAAACAAAAACCTTACAGCTACATCTGTGAGAGTTCTTGATTTTTCTCAGGTCGAAGCATATCTGAGTTCTTTCAAATTGCATTCTAGAAAGTGAGCATGTTGAGTGTATGCATTTATTTCTCATCTACCCCTGGGATTTTAATTCTAGGTTATTTAAATACGTTGAGAAAAAAAGAACATTTCTTTTATACAGAGAGAATCACCATCTTAAAAGTTTGGAAAAATGACTCAACCACATGTCTAAAATTTTTTTAAATATAAAGGTCAATGGGTTTCATTTAGAAAATTATGAATATATTGTCATTGGTACATTTTTTAAGAAAAATAAGATTGATTTTTTAAACTCAATGTAAATATAAGTTGATTTGTCCATTTTTAGGCTATTGATTCATATTTTATTGAAACAATTTTATATGTAAAGTTCTAATTCAGTTTCAGTATGCTTTATGGCATTATAATTTAGGGTTTCTGAAAAGTTCTAATGCAAGATCTTTCAAAGAGCAATTTAAACACTAGTTAAAGTATTATCACGATACACTCACAATGACACAATGACGACAAAAGTGTTGCATACCTAGATGTAGACTTTTAAGAAATATTCAGGCTATATGTGAAGAAAACTATAACATCCTCTATTGGCACACATAAATGAAGTTTATATGTTTTGAAATGAAGTTTTGTAAATATAGACTTGCATTGTCTTGGGATTACACAGTAAAGATGTCAGATTTCTCGAACTATTTTTCCAGATTCAGTGCAATTCCAATTACAATTCTAATGGGATTATGTGAAACTTGATTAAATGGTTCAAAAGATCATCTGCAAGAATATAAAGGCAAGAGATTATTAGAAACATCCAATGAACAAAATAGGGCTGGTTATGCCCTTTAAAATTTAAATGTATTAGGGAAATATAGTAAAAAATAAGTGTGTAATACTGATTTAAAAAATAAGCATATTAACCTATGGACCACAGCAAAGAATCAAAAAACAGATATGAATAAATATGAGAATTTAGTATATGATAAAGTTGGAGAAGAGGCCAGTAAACATAAGTAAGTGATTTATAAAGGAAAAATACATGGTTTTTAAAAAATTCATTCAACATTTTAGTCTTGAATATCTACTACATTGCCAGAACCTGTTCCAGTTGCTAGAGATAGAAAACTATAGAAAAGAGACAATGTCCAAACCCTTATAGAGTGTAAGTCCTGATGGGGGAAGACAATAAATACTAAATCAATATATGGTATATCAGGTAGTGAAAATGCCATGAAAAAAGAATAAGGGAGGCAGAGTGTGATTGCTGAATAGGGTTGTGCTATTTTATAGAAGGTAACCAGGGAAGTTGTCCTTCCAAGTGGCATTTGCGCAAACTAATGCAATACTTTTGTATAAAAATTGGCAAAGATGAAGAAAAGAGACAACATTAGCATAAGGATATAGGGAAAGTTTGTTTTATGTGCTATAGGTAAACATGTAGATTGATAATAACTTTTCTGTTGTGCATTTTGGCAATATGTATAAAATTCTTTTCATTAAGGAGGTAATCAAACAATGGCAAAGATTCATGCTGAAGCACTTTTTATATTGACATAAAAGGGAAATAACCTCAAATTTATTAAATGGTAGTGGTAAAATAAAGTTATGGTTTATCCAAACAAGGAGAGATTACATACCCATGGAAAGATAAAATGCTTTGTTCAATAATAAATGTTATAAAATTGGAAGTACATTGTAACTCCATGAGTATAAAATTATGTTATCAATTTGCATTTCTCTCTCTCTCTCTCTCTCTCTCTCTCTCTCACACACACACACACACACACACACACACACACACACACACACATATCTGAAAAGTCATTCATCAAAATAGTAACATAGATTGTCTAAGAGAGATGAGATTTTGAGTGGTTTTTACCTTATTTACTTTTTATTGTTGAATTATTTAGAGTAAGCATATATTATTTTTATAATGGCTTATACAATAAAGTTCTTTTTCTGTTTTAAAACACTCTGTATAAACATCAGTTCTGTAGTAGTTTCAAAGAAGTTACCATAATGTTAATACAGGTTAATTAATGTAATTTAAAAAATAAATTTCAAGCAAACATTTAAAGTGATGTAGAGATGTGAACTGAAAGTAATGCTCTGTTTTGTGAATGGGACAAAAATGGTCATTGTAAAGTCAAGTATTCACGAGACAGATTGTTTTTTCTCCAGGTTACCTTAAGTCAGATAGGAAGAAAGGAAGATCTTTAAAGGCAATGGAGCCAAAGACGCCCGAGTCACTAATCCAGTAGTCCATATAAAGAAGGACAATAATGTGAATAAATCCTAAAGCAGGGAAAGTCTTAAGTGGACATGCTAAAGGAAGAGATTCACCTTCTTCTCAATGCCTTCCCTTCTGCCCTGATGCCATCTTTCTACTTGAATAGGCAGGCACTGAGTGTATGAACAGTAATTTCTTTGAAAAAGACTTCATTGAGTTGTTATTGAAACACACAGTGATATTAAATATTTCTATCAATGAAACTATGAAGGATAAAGAAGAAAGACAAAAAAGATTTATAACAGTTGAAGTTTAGTGCGATTAAGGGCAGTTTGTACCTTCTATTTAAAAATTCTCAAAGGTTTTATTCTTACATGCTGTTAATCTACACGAGTTTATTGTTTAATAGCATCTAGTGTATCCTTGTAGGGGACTATGTTCTATTTTAACCATTATCAAATGAAAAAACATGATTCTATTTTTTTTTCATGATCACTAAACAGTAAGTATTCTGGCCATTTGAAACACAAGAAATCATGACCCCCACCCAGATCTGTTTCTCTCTCCTTTATTCCTTTCCAGATAGATATTTCCACAATCTAAAAATCTGTCAAGCCAAAAACTCGTGTCATCTTTAATTCTTTCCTATCTCTTAACCCAATGCAATATCTGTCACTGAACCTTATTGACTTTTTTTAATGTCTTTAAAACATATCCTCTTTTTTCATCTTTACTGTCACTACTTTAGCTCAGACTTTTATGATTTCTCACCTGGATTGCTGCACAATCTCAAAACTCTTTGCTTTACTTTCCTCTTGTTTTCTGCAATCCATCCAACCCTTTGCTGTCAATAGTCTTTCTTAAGCATAAATTCAATCTATTTCACTTTGATGCTCAAAAGCATTGAACAGCATCCTCAAATCTACAAAGTTATAGATGATCTATCCACTACACATCCTCCCACTCTCTTCCCCCTCAGAACCTGATAGAATCACACTTCAGTCATACTAAAATATATGTAATTTCTTGAGTGTTTATGCGTCTGTGCTTTTACACAAGATATTTTCTGTCAAACACACACTTACTTCTTTCAAACCTCTCACCAACCCCACTATTGTTTATTTATTTATTTGTTTTCAATGAAGTTAATATTTTAATAGTCCTTTAAAATTAAACTCACATATGATTGTCTCTGAGAAAGTTTTTCTGTGTAATCCAGTATGATAAATCATCTCACAGCACCTGTGCTTACTATATCACAATCCATATCACGTTGCATTGCAATTGTGTGTTCATTTGTCAGTTTCTTCAATTTGCAGCTCTTGATGGGAGGACTTTTTTTTCTAATTTTTGTATTTCTAGAATCTTACAGCGTGACCGTGGTCAGTAAATATTTTCTGAATGTAGAATCTAGAGATAACACACATTATCTATTTGAATCTATCAAACCCCACAAATAGCTATACTTAGGTCATCAGAAGAGTGCTAGTCTCTTGTAGTTTTTAAAACTTCCTTTTGTGTGAGAATTCATAGCACACTTTGTGTTTTGTTTCTAACAAAACATAAGATCGTTTTCCTAAAATTATTATGACGTTTAACCACATATTATATGAATATGATCATATATTATAAGTGTGATCCTTATAGTATAATTTTTATAAACTTTTATGAAAGTGAACAATTATTGATTCATCAGATATGTATTGACTTTGTACTGTGTGTCAGGTACTGGAATAAACTCTAGAGTAGAAGAAAAAAAAACACATACTTTTCCTATCCTTATGGGACCATTAGTCTTCATCTTCTGTTTAGGGTAAAAAACAATGCAGTGAACCTAGAGTCTCTTCCCTGAATAGAAATATGAGAAGCCTGTAAAAAAGAAACAAGGAGGTTAGACAAAGAGTTAGTGAAAATGTGAAAAAAACAAAGATTGTCATAATAAAACCACTTATTGTGGTAACCAGCTTGCTTTCATTTATGATATTTAAGCCTCTTAAGAAAGGGGGTAACTGTCAAACTTTTATGTTATTTCATAACATAGAACTGTTTATGATTGTGACTTACAGATGTTTATACCAGCAAGATTACTGTAATATAGAAAGCAGGGTGAGACTTGGTATGGGCCTTGATGGAGAATATTATTTTGGGCAGGCAGATGGAAGGAGGAATAACTATCTTAGTGAAGGCACAAAGGTGGCAAAGTGAGACAGTGAATACATTTATTTGGCTTGAACAGGGATTTGGAATAGGGGAAAAAGAGGCTTAGCTCTGGAAAGGCAAGGCAGTTGGATTAACCTGACCCTTGAATTGTAGCTTAAGGAACTTGGAATTTATCCTGCAGGGAGGTGAGTAAGGTGTCTTACTTTTATTCTGCAGATGACACTATTGAAATAGTATTCTAGAATGTTTGATCTGGCTGGGGATTACAGGATGCACTGAAAGGAGAAGAATCTCCTGTAATGAGGGAAGAATTCATAAAAGATGTGGTCATGGAAATAGAAAGTATAAAATATATAGAAATTTAAATTTAACCATTTTGCTGAGTAGAATATACTCTAATATGTGTTTCATGTCTATTTGCCCTGTCTGTCTTTTGCTGTTACCTAATGTTACAGTCAACAAATTCAGACAAGCTAGTTGTTTCAAACATTTGGGATGTTTCAGGAGGCACCTGGCTGATTAACAGGAATGTTCACTTTCCAGAGAGTTGATTTGTAATTTACAAATTTACAGTTTATAGCCCTGTCTTTTTCTGTCATCTTCTGGAAAGTTATCAAGAAAATAACAGTGACCCAGACAAAGAAAAATAACTGACTCCAGGAAAATGAGGACAGTGCAAAATAGAAAAGAATCTAGTTTGGGATTATGCACTCTGCTTTAGTACCATCGATACAAACTGAAGGAGTTTTTTTCAAGTACATTAGCATCAACACTTAATCACTTAATGCACTAGGTGGAATTAATGTGGAATTGGAACTGGCATCAAAGCCAATGAATGCAAGTATGGAAGCCTATAGCCTTCAAAATAAATGAAATAATAAAGAAATGAGTCTTTTGGAAATTGTAGAGAGGTGGAAAAGAGGGGAAGAGGGGACTGTGGAAAGCAAGCTGTCATTCTCAATTCAGACTATATTCAAGTGAGGAGAATTTCTGTCAGGTTACATAAAGATGGTTTTTTAGACAGGTATGTCATCCAGGTGTGAGAAGTGTATCCTGCTGTGTTATTAGGAATAGTTTCCTGGTAGGGAATACCTTCTACTGTCAGACATAATGATCAATCTGCCTTACTGTAATAGTATAATTTTAATTTAGTCCTTGGGCCAGATTTCAGTTAGGCATGTAAGACCCTGTTGCAATGTTAGTTTGTATGTAGTGTATAAGAATGTCTACTTCGCCATACATAGCTGCTGGAACAGAAGAAGACATAATTCCTCACTTATTTCATTGCCAAATCTCATGTTCTTGCCTTTGCTTACAGTTTTTTTTTCTTTCTTTTTTCTTTTTTTTTTTTTTTTTACTGATTATTTAGTCCTCTGGCTTTCACATAGATGTCCTCTTCAGAAATTCAGCATCTTAAAGATGCTTAAGTTTTCATCATTACAGAATGAAAAGGAAAAGATCTTTTAACATATTCTGAGAAAAAGGTAACTGTCTTAGGGGCTGTTATAGCAAAAATACCATAAACTGGGTGGCTTATAAATAATAGAAATTTATTTCTCACAGTTTTAGAGGCTGGCAAGTCCAAGATCAAGGTGCTGGCAGATTTGGTGTCTGGTGAAAGCTGGCTTCCTCATAGAGGGCACATTCTTGCTGTGTCATCAGATGATGGAAGGAACAAGAAAGCTCTCTGGAACCTCTTTTATAAAGGCCTAGCTTCTAATATCACCTTGGGGATTAAGATGTCAACATATGAATTTTGAAGGGACACAAACATTCAGACTATAGCAGAAGCTCAGAAGTCTTTGAAACAGAGTCGTTGTTGCCCTCTTGAGAAAGTAAGATAAAATACCATTTCTTTGCTCCTTCTTTTCTGATGATCCTCAAGCCTGGAGAAAAAAGATTGCATTGATTTTTCATTCAGGATAGTTCTTGCTATTCATGAGCTCTTCCATAGATTGATTGGATACTGACCTTAGTATAACTTTTAATCCTTGTTCTTAATTCTGCTGCTGGAAGCCACAACACAGTAATAACTAACAGAATAAAAATAGCCAATTTTATAATTACTTATAATTTGCTAACATTTTATTTTTGAGATCATATATTTTAGCCATTTCTTTCTGAGCGCTCTTTAAACATGCTTTAATCTGTATACTTATTCTTTGAGGTAGTTGTCATTATTCCCATTTAGAACTGAGGAAATTGTAACCTAAAAGGAACCTTCACCCAACTAGTAAATGACTAACCCAAGTAAAGAGTATAACTCAGTTCAAAGATCACTTTGTTAAGAATTACACAATGCTACCTTGTGCAGGTCTATTGTGCTGTGGGAAAGGTTCTTTAGAGGCAAGTCAAAGGTCAGTAGGTCACAGGGGTCATGAAAGAACAGAGTATTGTAGTGCTCGTTTGCTAAGAACTGTTCAAATGATTTCTTCTTCTCTAAAAATTCCCAACTTAATTGAAGTTCATGCTACTAGGTTGCACTACCTATTTCCCTCTGAGATTCCCAATACTACCTTGTATCATTCCACTTACTTATGCAAATACTTCTAATCCCATAATTTTTTTGGCCTGAATGATGAACTCAGTTTCCTTTGGCCCTATATTGTTTTAGCCATGTTTCAGAATCCACCCCACGTTCACATTCCCTTCACTCCTCTCAGGTTAGTTTAGATATGAGAGTTTTCCCCTTACGCATAGTCTTTACTTCTTTGCCCCTCTGTCTTTTAGTCAGAATCATCTGATTAACCTCTTTCTCTGGGTAAACCCAACTGAGCAACTGAATAGTGCTAGGGAAATTTTCTAGGATCTATGAATTTTAAATTGACTTTTAATGCTGTCAGACAATTCTACTATACTTTCTCATTTTGTTGAGATGACTGTCTCACATTTTTCACCTATATTATTCAACTCTACTGTCATCCCATTCTCTGTTGGGTGTTTGCTCCATAATTCCTAGAAAAAATAGAGGCAGTCAGCTGATCACCAAAGCCAGTAATTTTATTTCACTTTTGTATGCATTACACTCCTTTCTTCTCATATAAACAGAAGTGTTCTTGTTCTAAACAAGCCCAATCCCTCCACTTGTGCTATAGCTCTTGCCACTCAAATAATCTTCCATTGGCCCTATTTCATTTACAGTAATTCAAGCTACTAAAAAAAAAAAAGCCAAAATATGTAAGATGACCACACAGTAAATAAGTTCCTCACATAATAATTCAAGACCAGAGAGCCTGATCTACAAATGGCTTTCCTCCATTTAATGATTCAGAGACTAAGGTTTCTTTTGTTTTATTAATTCAGATGCCCTGGGGCCTTGTCATCAGAAGGGAAAAGAGAACATGGAGCATGGTATGCATATCCATTACTTAAAAGGACACACATCACCTTTTCTCACATTCCGTGGGTGAGAACTAATTACACAGCCATACCAGGAAGTGAAGTGGACATTATAGTCTCTAATAACAGGCAACTGCTTATAAGAAAAACTCTTGTTTTAAAAGGATGATCAGAAAATATGGTGTACAATTAAGTATCTTCTCCATAAGGACCCAAAAAAAGAGATCAGATAGTCTAATTTTTTTAAAATCTTGTAAGTTTTTTCCTTTAAAACATGGAGAACAAAAGTTTCAAAAAGAAAAATGTACCAATTAAAAGGCAGACATCCATATTGAATCATTATGTTGTCCACTGAAACTAATATTATGTGTCAATTATACCTCAATACAATAATTAAAAATAAAAGCAAACATAAGACCCAGTTGTATGTTGTCTACAAGAAACCACTTTAAATATAAAGTACATAGAGGTTAAAATAAATGGATGGAGAAAAATATACCATGCTAATATTAATCAAAAGAAAATAGTAGTGGCTATATTAATTTCAGACAGAGTAGACTTCAAAGCAAGGAAACATCAGTAGTAAGAAGGGCATTACATGATCATAAAGGGGTCAATTCTCCAAAAAGATGTAAACATCTTTAATGTGTATATGCTAAAAACAGAGTATCAAATTAAATGGGGCAAAAACTGAAAGAAATTCAAAAAGAAAACAGTTGAATTTACAGCTGGAGACTTCAACACTCGTCTATCAGAAATGGACAGATCCACTCTCACAATGTATACATATATCAAATCACCATGATGTACACTTTAAATATCTTACAATTTTATATGTCAATTACATCACAATAAAACTGAAATTTTAAAAAAAGAAATGGACATATTCAACAGGACGAAAATCAGTAAGGACATAGTGGAACTCAACAACACTATCAACCAACTGGATATAATCAACATCTAGAGACTCCTTCATTCAACAACAGCAGAATATACATTCTTCTCAAGATCACATAGAACATTCACTGAGATAGACCACATTTTGGGCCATAGAAAACATGTAAACAAATTTAAAAGAATAGAAGTCATACAATGTCTGCTCTCAGGCTAAAATGGAATTAAACTAGCATTCAATAACAGAAAGATAATGAGAAAATCCCAAAATCCATGAAGATTAAAAAACACTTCTAAATAACACATGGATCAAAAAAGACATGTCAAGAGAAACTTTAAAAAGTTCTGAACTAATGTACACAAATGTAAAATGCAAGCTATAAAACTACTAGAAGATAACAGAAGAAAATCTAGATAACCTTGGGTTTCATGATGACTTTTTATATACAATATCAGGGATGTTACATGCTTCATTAAAGAAATAATTGATGTTGGACTTCATTAAATTAAAAAGTTCTGCTCTGGGAAAGAGAATGAGAAGACAAGCCATATGCTACAATGTTTGCAATAGACATATCTGATTGAGGATTGTTATCTAAAATACACAAAGAACTCATAAACTCAGCAATAAGAATATGAACAACTCACTTAAAAAATGGGCCAAAACCTTAACAGACACCTCATCAAAGAAGATACATAGAAAACAAATAAGCATATGGAAAGATGCTTCACAAAATATTCCATCAGTGAAATGCAAATTAAAACAATAATGAGATACTACTAGACAGCTATTTGAATGGCCAAAATCTGGAACACTGACAAACCAAATGCTGGCAAGGATGTGGAGCAACCAGAATGTCATTCATTGCTGGTGGGAATGCAAAATGGTACTACCACTTTGAAACAGTTTCACGTTTTTTGCTTTTTTGGGGTTTTTTGTTTTGTTTTGTTTTTTATAAAACTGAACATACTCTTCCCATACAATCCAGCAATAGTGCTCCTTGGTATTTATCCAAATGAGTTGAAAGCTTATGTTACACAAAAACCTGCATGAAAATATTTATAGCAGCTTTATTCGTAATTACCAAAATTTGGAAGCAACCAAAATTTTCTTTAGTAGGTGAATAAATAAACTATGGTACCTCCTAACAATGGAATATTTTTAATGCCAAAAAGAAATAAACTATTAAATTATAAAAAGACATGGAAGAATTTTAAATTCATTTACAAAGTGAAAGAAACCAATCTGATGATTCCAGCTGTATGACATTCTGGAACAGTCAAAATTACAGAGACAGTAAATGGATCAGTGCTTGGCAGGAATGAGAGCATGGAGGGTGGGGATAGGGATGAATCTGTGGAGCACAGAGGATTTTTAGGGCAGTGGAAATACTCTGTATGGTACTATGATGATAGGTATATGTCATTATACATTTGTTCAAACCCTGAGACAGTACACCACCAAGAGTGAACTCTTAATGTAAATTATGAACTTTGATTATGATGTGTCAATATAGGTTCATCAGTTGTAACAGATGTACCACTCTGGTGCAGGACGTTTATAATGGGGGAGGCTATGCATGTGTGGGGCGGGGGTATACAAGAAATCTTTGTAACTTCTCAGTTTTTCTGTTTTTCTCAGTTTTGCCTAAAGCTGCTCTAAAAAATTATATTAAAAGAAAAAAGAAGGCAAATGTGGCCAACTGTTTTGAATGCTGCTGAGAAATTGGATAAAATGAGAAGGGGGTAGTAACTATTGAAATTATAAAGCTCTAAGTCATTTTTAACTTTAACAAAAGTATTTCTTACAGACATTTGGGAAATAATAGTGTGGTTCTGCTGAAGGGAAAAGAAACTTTTTTTTGGCCGATTGTCTGTAAACAACACTTGAAAAGCTTTGCTGTGATGGTGAGTTTAGAAATGATGCAGTAATTTGAAGGATGGCATGGTTATTTTCATTAAGTGCATGGCTATGTGAGTAAATGAATAAAGGAAGGTATAAACATAATGTAAATATTTCTGAAATTCTTTGAAATTGCTATTTGCATACGAATGTCAGGTAGAATAGCACATTTATTCATAATGTTTCATCTTTAACCCACTGAAAGATAGATACATGGCTTTTTCGGCTGTTGTTACTTTTTCATAAATAATGAGATTTTCTTGATTGGAATGCTGTCAGCTTTCAGAAACCTGTCTTGGCAGCATGCCACTTCCTTCTTCTCACTTATGTTACCTCTTCCTTTTAAATAAACAGTTCCCACACAGATAGGCTTCAATAATAAGTTCTAATTACTTTTAAAAATCTAAACAAAATGTCTAGCATTATGTTTCACTACCTGAACGCAGGAAATTTAGTTCAGAGGAATCGCTACCATCTCTGTGGCTCTCCACATTAGAAGGAAAACATAATCTAAAAGTAGTTGTATATGCTTTTATATCCTTTTTAGACAAAAGAGATGACTATTTTAAATGGCCAGTTCTTAACAAGAACTCCCACATTGTTTAGCTCATAGAGGAGGTCACATAAGCATGTATTTTTTTTTATTATTATTACACAACTCCCCCAAGTAGCACATTCTCCAACTCAACTTCTTTTCAGAGCTCAGGAAAAGATATTTCTAAATATCTCAAGACCAAATGTCATCTTCTGCCTATTGTCAAATTATTCCCTTTTGTCTGATGCCATAGATTCTGAGCAAGAAGCCATGAAGGTGAAAGGGTGATGAGAATGTACACTGGGGGCTGTTGCCACCAGGACCTCCATATCAAGGTGCACAGGTTGTGCATTTCACAGAGACGCCTGTCCCTGGGAGTGAGAGGCTGAAATCTACTTTACAATTTGCTCGTTAAAGAGCTGTTTATCCCTGAAGCAAGAGGTGTCTTTTCCTAATTTGTTCACACATTCTGTTTATAACTCATACGATGACGCTATGTCAACTGGTGGTAGCCCTGATACCCATTTTTTAGAAATAAAGTCAAGACAACACAAATATGTAGCACTTATGTGCAGAATTGTCCGTTATTTTTTTTTCACAGCCTGCTTCTCTTTTTTTTTTTAAACTTATCACACAATTCAAGAATTAACACATTTATTGGCATTCCACCCCATGCACTGTCCTAGGAATCTTGTATACTTTTTCTTTTAAAATTCTCTAAAACAACACTTTAATGTAGGTATTGTTACTTTCACTTTAAAGAAGAGGCAGTTGAGATTCAGAGAGTTTAATTAACTTGCCAAACACCTAATAAAGAGCAGAAACAGCTTTTAAGTCCACGACTCTGAAGCCAAAACTCATTTTCTTCTCAATATGCATTTTAATATTTCTGTGATCAGTTTTCTTACCATAGAAATGTCTCTCACTGGTGAACTGCTCGCAATATTCCTTTTAAAGTACATAAACCATGCCACTGAAGCCTCACAACAACAGTATAGAGCAGAAAGAGCAGATAATAATACCTTAATTCCACAGATGATAACACTGAAGCCCAGAAAGACTAAATGACTTGTCCTTGGCCACAGCCTCTAATTTATAAAACTAGAGTAAGACCACATCTTCAGATTCCTTTTTTCTTGCTCTGTCCCTCTTTACTACACATATCCTGTTGAATGCATTTAATTTTTATATCAGAATCAAAATGCCTTTGATATTTTTGTTTCTAGCTAAGATAGTATAAATGAAACCAGATATAACCTCCTGCTTGAAACAGTAAAAAAAATTTGGCCAAATAGATAGTAATAATAATTTTCAAGCTATCAGGCTGCAAAGGACAGTGAACCTTGAGAGATGGGAAATAGATAATATGAGACTTTCAATTCTCTGTCTTGAGAGAAATTCCACAGTGCTGCCCAAGGAGAGCAGTAGCTTGGCAGTATCTCTGAATTCAGGGGATGGAACCAGGTGTCTGGAGAGCCAAGGTGACTAGAGTTTGTACGGCACACTGGAGATCTTCAGAGGGTTCTCGCCAGTCTCCAACTGAGTATGTAAACATATGACGAAGCTATGCTAGACTGGGGAAGAACCAACAACAAAGATTAGAAGAAACAATCTCGAAAGCTTACACATGACAGAAAGTAACTCCTTTTACCACCAGCCGGAATGGAAAACCTTATAATGCATAGGATATTAGATAGAGTTCTGAGAAGGGTTTTGCCTCAGTAGGAGTGTGAGAGATGGAGGATTAGCCCTCAACTAAATCGGGCCTGGTTTCTCCTAAGATAGCTTAATATCAGGAACTGAAAGGATTAAACTGTTTACAATTAATTTAAGCACTATCCAGACTAAGGCGCAATAATAGTTATTAAAAATACAAATAGGGCTTCCCTGGTGGTGCAGTGGTTGAGAGTCCGCCTGCCGATGCAGGGGACACGGGTTCGTGCCCCAGTCCGGGAAGATCCCACATGCCGCGGAGAGGCTAGGCCCGTGAGCCATGGCCGCTGAGCCTGCACGTCCGGAGCCTGTGCTCTGCAACGGGAGAGGCCACAACAGTGAGAGGCCTGCGTACCGAAAAAAAACAAAACAAAACAAAACAAAAAATACAAATGTATCTAGCACACAAGATATAAAATTCTGTAATTTATTTTGAGTTAATTTTTGTATATGGGTTAGGTATGAATGTGGATATCAAAGTGTTTCAGCATCATTTGTTAAAAAAAAAAAAAAAAACTATCTTTTCTCCACTGAATTGTCTTTTTACCTTTCTTGAAAATAAGTTGTACATGTATGTGTGAGTCTGTTTCCAAACTCTCTATTCTGTTTCTTTTATCTGTTTGTCTCTTTGTGCCAGTGCCACACTATCTTGATTGTTGTAGCTTTATAATAAGCTTTGGAATTGGGGAGTGTTTATTCTCTAAATTATTGCTCTTTTTCAAAGTTATTTTGGCTATTCTAGGTCCTTTGCATCTTCACATGTGTTTAAGATTCAGTTTATTGTTTTCTACACACTTCATACACACACCCACACAAAGTCTGCTGGGTTTTGATAAGGATTGCATTTAACCTATAGATCAATTTCAGGAGAACTGTCATTTTAAAGATATTGTCTTCCCACCATGAACATGGTCAATCTCTCAGCTTATCTAATTCTTAAATTTCTCTTAGCCATACTTTGTAGTTTTTGTTTACAGGTTTTACAGATCTTTGGTCTGATTTATCCCCAAATATTTCATATTTTGGTGCTATTGTTTATCATATTATATCTTAATTTCAACTTCCAATTATTTGTTACTCATATATAAAACCAAAACAAAGCAATTTTTTATATTGATCTTGTATCATGAAAACTTGCTAAACCTGGTAGTTTTAGTATCTTTTTTGTTGATTCCATCAGATTTCTACAAGGAAGATCATTTCATTTGTGAGTAAGGACAATTTCACTTCTTCCTGTCCAATTTGGATGGTTTTTATTTTTCTTTCTTACATGTTTGCCCTGGGTATAACATCCAGTAATATGTTCGATAGAAGTTCTGAGAACAGAACTTGTCTTGTTGCTGATCTTAGGGTAAATCATTCGATCTTTTACCATTTAGTATGATTTTAGCAGTAGTTTTTTCATGGATACCCTTTTGTGTTTTAACTAGATAGATTGATTTCTGTTACTTGTAGTGGAATCCTGACTGATACAGATATTGTATAAAGAAAACAGGTACATTTTGTGTGAAATTAAAAGTGCTTTTCATCACACCAATGCACACGGAAATCCATCCTCTCTCCCACTTTCTTATATAAAATCCTTATAGTAGGGCTAGGGCTAGGATTACCATAACAAGATACTGTAAGACTGGATAACTTAACAGAAATTTACCTCTCACATTTCTAGAGGCTTGAAGTCCAAGATCAAGGTGTCAACAAGTTTAGTTTGTCTTGATGCATCTTCCTTGTCTTGAAGATGGCTCTCTTCTTGCCCTGTCCTCATGACCTTTTCTCTGTATGTGTACATCTCTGCTATCTCTGCCTCATCTTATAAGAACACCAATAATATCGGATTAGGGTCCCACCTTTATAACCTAATTCAATCTTTATTACCTCTTTAAAGGCCTTGTCTCCAAATACAGTCACATTGGGGGAGCAGGCTTTCAACATAAATTTGGGGAGAGGGGGATGCAATTGAGTTCATAATAATCATATTATTAATTTCTAGTTGTGTGTCTGAATAGAGTTATTTTTTATTGAAATTTAGCTGACTCTCATATATTCCAACAATTTTAAACATAATTATATAAGATAACTTTACAGCACTATTATTACTATATATATTGCTGTATATCTGTCTTTATCTTAGCAATTAACTCCAAGTTTTGTACCACAGAAGTGATAAAGGTGTCAATGGCATAGAGCTTTGCAATTAAACAGATCAAAATTTTATTTCTGGTATCACCTTTTAAAAACACAAGCTCTAATATCAGAAAGAATAGGGTTTGAATCTTGGCTTTACTACTTAGCAGCTCTAGTTCTTGTTCAAGTTGCTTTAACTTGCTCACTCTTATATCCTAATGTGTAAAACAGAAAGAGAGCTTGTGACTGTTAAGTGCATGTAGATGTAAACACTTTATGAAGTGTACCTGGGGAACAGTTAATGCCAGACACACATTGTTGTTTTTACTATGATTTCTTTTCTTCTTTTCCTGAATTATGGGGACAACACTATCTAAGCAGGCTGGATTGTCTGTTGCTAGGTCAGCATCAGCACTTGTTCCTCCTGACTAAAGCTGGGAATTGCTTTCCTCAGAATTCTCTTTGGGGTGTGGTTCCAAGTTAGAGTTTGCCAAGGAGAACTCATTTAAGATTAAGAAGTAGATATAGGGCTTCCCTGGTGGCGCAGTGGTTGAGAGTCTGCCTGCCGATGCAGGGGACACGGGTTCGTGCCCCGGTCCGGGAAGATCCCACATGCCGTGGAGCGGCTGGGCCCATGAGCCATGGCCACTGAGCCTGCGTGTCCGGAGCCTGTGCTCCGCAACAGGAGAGGCCACAACAGTGAGAGGCCCGCGTACTGCAAAAAAAAAAAAAAAAAAAAAAAAAAAAAAAGAAGTAGGTATAGGTCAGACACAGTGGCTTTATTCGATGGGGTGGTTAGAACAGAAAAGGCAGCTTTGCAGATGTTTCCTTGAAATTTCACTTGTTGATCCTATTTCTGAGGCTTGGATTCTCCATCTGTGTTCGTGCTTGAGGGTGAAGAAGTTAGTTACTGTCCTGTTCCCTAGCCATAGCTTTCCTGACAATCATTGTTAAGCCTTCCCTTCATTACGCCTTAGTCATCATATTAACCTCCACTTAACTGTAATATGTGAAGAGGATGTTCTTTCCTGCAGGAACTCAAATTGATAAACTAGTAGGGGGTCATAGATGTTATTAAATAAATTAACACCCATCTTAAAAAGATACTTAGCACAGTGCCTGACACATGGGATGTGCTCAGTAAATTATTCTTTTCCTCTTTCTATACTGTATTTCATGAGTATAGAAGTATATAGCTATATATCATATAACTATATATTACATAAGTATACATTAAATTCTATAATTATTCTTTAATGTTTTTACAGTTATTAGTCCCATTTTATAGACCAGATACCTAAATTTCAGTAAGTTAACTTGCCCAATAGCTTAAAGAGAAAAAAAAAAATTAGACCTGGGATTTAAACCCAGATCTGGCTGATTATAAGCCCCATCTACTTTTCATAAATCCATTTTGTCCACACAGATCAAACTTAATGAAAGATTCATGCTTTGCAGAATATGATTTGTGCTTCAGATGTCACTTATAGATCAGCTTCTGATTATTCTTAAGAAATAATAGTGTAAAAGATCCAGTCATGAACTAGATACGCCCCACATAAAAAATAAAGTTTTAATGTCTAGAAAAAGAGACAAGAAATTTCGATCCTTATGTTGATAGCAATTAGTTTCTAAATGCCTGATATAACAAACTTTGTTAGACTAGAGATAATTTGAGTATTTATTCTAGCTTTGAAATTTTGAGCATGTATATAATATTTTCCCACCATGAGAGATATTTTAGTTAGGGTAATAAAACCTGCTATAATAGCTACACCCCAAATTATCAGAGGCTAAACACAATTGAAGTTTATTTTTCAGTCACATAAGTCCAAACAGGTGGATCTGATAGGTGGACAGTCCTCTTGTAAGATGTGATGTAAAGACCCTAGCTTTTTCCACCTTATGCTCTTTCAATATTTAAAATGTGGATTCCATTGTCACCTTTCTCTTCTGCATGAAGACAGCAGAGTGGGAAAAACCTAGAGGATTATGGTGAGAGGGTTGTAGGGGCCTGGCCTGAATGTGGTATGTATTATTTCTGCCCCATAAACTATAAGCAAGCTATGTTGTCAAACCCGCCTATTAAGGATGGTAAAAAATGCAGTAGAGCCATGTGTACAGAAAAGAGAAATGAGATTGAAAATCAGAAAGGAGACTTCCACAAAGTGTAATGTCATTTTCCTGGAATCAAAAATATTCTAAATCCAGAAACTTAGGAGGCAATGATAGCTTGAAAAAAAGTTATGCATAGAAACTTAGATTGGTTCCTACATTAAAGTAAGAATAAAGTTCAGTCAAGAGTGAAGTTTATTGAAAGTTCATAGAAATGATACTGGTAACAGTGTTTCTAGTTACACCAATAAAACTAAAATAATAATTATAATAATGAGATTAAAACTAATGAGAGATGTCAGACCATTTTCTAATACCTTTATGAATTAAAAAAAAAATAATCCTCTCAGTAACTCATGAGATAGCTTCTAATGACTTCAGTGTTCAGTCAAAGAAACTAATTTACATAAATTATTAGTTTAAAATTATACAGCAACATGGTGGACACAGATTTGAACTCAGATATTTCGACTCCAACATCATGCTCTACACGATAGGTAATCCCCTTTATAGCTTAGCATCCTAAAATAATTCAAGTATTTTTGCCTCATCTAATCTTTTAAAATATTACAGCTAATAAAATCAGAATAGTTTATTTCCTGTTGGCAACATATATTTAAAACAAGAAGCCTTGTGTGTTTTTATTATAGTAGCTTAAAGAAGAAAAGCATAGAACTAGATACTTTCTCAGCTTCCTGCTATTCCCATGTGTGTGTAATTTCAAAGCATACTTTAAAGTGTGAAGTAGCTGCATGCAACTACATTAGTTTCTTTAGCAGGAAACCAGAGCTTCCAAGGAGATCTTTCAAGAAAGTGCTAAGGGCCAGGGTGTGAAATAGGGAAGTGATGATGCATACCTGATGGCAAATTATTGTTTGTTGTTATGTGATCACTCAAGCAATTGTTGGCTGAAGTGCTCTGCTACCTGCTCCTTTGTCACATCTGTCAACAAAACTGCATTGTTCCTTTGGCTCAGCTCTCCCAGGCCAGACTTCTGCTTAACGGATATTTTCAGATGTTGCTTTCACTTTTCAATAAGCTTCAAAAGAGCATCGCATCATGGTTCATAATTGCATGGTATGCTCCAACTCCTCTGCTGGTGTATGTTTGGCTTTTTCTTCCAGAGTTGGAAAGATGTGAGTTCACTTTGCAAAAGGAATTGCATTTTCTTAAAATTGCCTCTTCATGTCTGGATATACAGAATCAGATAATGCCAATCTCAGTTTGATAAAATTCTATTACTAAATCATCGTAATTGATAATATTCCTTTCATTTTTCCTTCAAGTCAACAATTGTTTTTCAGCTTAACATATTGGATAAATAAAACTCAGAAATTCAAGTCAATCCACAGGTTATTTAAATACATTCTTTGAAAATAATCATACATTTTTTGATAACAAGAGAGCTAATTGGGATCAGTAGCTGGGTTTACATACAAGTTTTCTAGGAGTGTGCAGGGTGCTTTTAAATGAATGAAGTGTGAGGTTAAAGTTATTTGTCTTTAAAGTTAACAAGTACATATTGATAGGGTGACTTTTTTTTTTCTTCATTTACCATAAGATGCTTCTGAAGATAAACCCCAGGAGTGAATTTACTTGAGAGAATCTCTTATCTTTTTCTTCAACATAGAAGGCCCGTTAAAAAAATCAATTTGGAGATTTTAAGGCAGTAGTATTGACACTCTCCCTAGGGATTTTGAGACCTGGTGTGACGTTGCAAAGAGTAGAGGAGGACATGAAGAATAAGCTTTTTTCAACTAAGGCATTTGGTCATTAGTGCAAATATAAATTAAGCTAATTACGTAAAGTAAAATGAGATATTATCCTTCTAATTACCTCAAACAAGAGAAAATACATCGATTAACTACAATATAGGGCCATACAAAATATTCTGAAATGGGTATCTAGAATACATTCTAATGGTGTACACATCGACACTTCGCAAAATTCAATTTTCTGTGAAATGTAATGCAAATTACAATGAAAATTGTAATTTGTTACCGTGCAATAGTGCTATTGATTTAATTTTTCAAATATATTTCTTTAAGATTAAATGTTGTAAAAATTCTTCCTTTACAACTCACATACAGAAGAAGTTATTATAATAGTACGATGAGTATGTATTGATTTGGAGTGTTGTAGAACAATTAAGTTGGAATTTGTTTAAATTCTGTATTTTAATTAGCATAAAATATGATTAGAACATCTATATTAAAATTTGATAATAGCTTGGGTATTGGATTTTACAGAATTAGTAATAATTTTCTTAGATGGGATAATCTAAGGTTATGCTAGAGAATGTTCTAAATCTTTGTAGACACATGGTTAACTATGTAAGACTTAAGTGTTATGATATCTCAAATACTTTGAAAGTATTCAGTAAATTTAGGTAGATGATAGGAAATAGATGATAGGAAATTATACAGCAGGAAATGATAGGAAATAGATAAATGTAGCAAATATGGCAACATATTGACAATTGTTGAACCTAGGCTGTGAGTATAGTGTAGTAAAACCTTCCTTTAACTTTTTGTATATTTGAAAATATTAATAAAAACGTTGAAAAAATAAAACAATTATAAATCAGAAGAAAAAACTACATTGCACAATTATCATGTATACAGTGTAAATTTTTAGAGTTTGAGGGTAAATATTTTCTTATGTTCTCTTGCAAAAATAGCATATTAAAATAGCTAAGGACTATTCTGTTTACTAATTATCAACAGGATCTGTGTTTGCAATATTTATTTTTTTAATGTTATATACCTTCCTGCATCTCCACTTGTATATACTTGCAAGTGTCATACTTACTGTAAATAATTTAAAATACTCAGTGATATCAATAGATATGTGTGTAAATGAACTTTAAGTATAACCTTGGGGTAATCGTTCAAGTGAGTCATTCACATTAGGAATTTACTCAGCTCTTCAAAGAACTTAAATACTTAATAGGAGTATACATTCCAAAGTGGCCACAGTAAGTTCTTTAGGATATTACTACATAAATAGAAATTAGCTTAGGAGATAATAGAATTTTTCTTTGTTGCAGTGAGTGGTATTCAAGTTATGTAGTTGACTAGAAATATGGACCAAGCACTACTACCCCTGTATGAACCATGAATGGAGAATATGCAGTCTGCAACCTTCCAAGTGGAGCCTTGAATCTAGAACTCTATCAGTTTTCTGTCCTTTCATTTAAGGGAAGTTTGTGTAGATTGCTCTGATAGGAATATTAGTTGATTCGGCCAGAAGAATGGTATTGTCTTTACATTGAGAACTGAGACCATCTTTGCCAATACCTATGACAAAATCACATCTGTTTTTGCAGCAAAAAATTTTGCCTGGTTATATAGGACCATACACCAGTAACTTACTTTTGTGTTTGCTTCAGAAAACTCCGACAAATTAATTCATGAGTGACAGCAATCTGCACACCTAGGCAAACATCTTGCTTATCAAACAGCAGTTTACTTGTCAAGACTTGCTTGAAGATCTTCACTTCTCTGTGTCTACCAATCCTCAACCATTATGTCAACCGCTTTGCCCAATACCAATCAATTCTATACCTTACCTTGAAAGATCTGCCTCAAAAAAACTTGACCCCAGACTGTAAAACCCTGTAACCTGTCACTTCTGACTTCTTCCTTTGGAGACCCTTCTAAGACTCTATCAAGGTGGTGTTTTTGCTTCCTGAAGTGATTGCTAATCACCTAGATTTATAGGTTGTCTAGCAATATTTGGGGGTATTCAACAACCTCAAAATGGACTCTTGTTATAAGGAATTTGTCAGACTGCCTAAAAGGACAAAGTGCAAGGACTTTACTAACTTATGCCTGCTTGCAAATTAACATTTGATGTGGTAGAACTTGGTCTGAAACTAGCCTTCGTCAGAATATAACACCTGTTGGTTGAGTTTGTGTGGGAGAAACCTATAGCCATTCACTTATCTCTCAAGTTGCAGGCCAAATATATCCACTAAAACTTCAGGGAAATTGGGAATGGTCAAATTGGCTTATATTGTTGTGCAAAAGCAAGGTAAATGACATGGGTGGGGCATCGTAAAGAACGTATGCTATTACTGAAATGTGTATTCCTGATATGAAGTCATGACAAGGAATAATATTTCTTACACATAACTCCCAGTGTATTTTTCTCTGTAGGAAAAGATAAGTATTTTAGTAAACAAAAGAAAAATGTTAATAAAATGAACTAACTAAAATCAGTATCCAGGGAAAAAGATTAAAACAATAGTTGTAATGTCCTATTGCCAGAAAGTTGCTATGCTATCAAATAACCTTAAACCACATATATATTTCCTTATATAGACACTCAAATTTAACTATGTGGCTTAAAGTGAATAGAATGTTGCCTAAAACTAAAATTTTAAATAATCCTTATCTTTGGAAATATCACAAACCCCCAGAGTCTAGCATAAGGTAAGATTTTAATAATACTACACATGATATCAGTCAGGGTAATACTTGCAAAATAGTGGCATATTGCTGTGGCCTTTGGAAAAAATTATACAGTAATTAAAGCTTGTTTGTAGAATTATTCTCCTCTCTTCTTGGTTTCCTCAAGATCTTAGTCTATTTAGAAATGGAGTTTTGAGTATTTATTCATACTAAAGTATGAGTGATGGAAATCAGTCACTACTGGATTGTTTAAGTATTTAATTTAAAAAAGCACTCTGTGCAAAGCACTATGATGGCCTTGAGTAGATTTCTGTGCGTGAGATATATCAACAAAATTTAAGTACTTGAAGTCTTTGGAGTCAGTATCAACTGTGGCGCAGCCTTTTATTATCTGCATCACAATGGAAAAATCTTTTTTTCCGGTTTTATTGAGAAATAATTGACATATATCACAGCATGATGGTTTGATTTACATATATTGAGGTTGGGGATGGAGGGGTGTGCCACTGGCTGATAGAACTGTTGGATAGAACTGCTGGCTTGGTTCCCTATCTAAGTGAGTCTGTAGGATAGCTTCTGTAGTTGCCTGTTTCTTCTGGTGAAAAACTACTAGATGGTTGGGACTGGACCCAATATCTGGTAGTGGATGAGGCTGTGAATTAACTTACCTGTTCTGTCCGGGCAGCAGGGTGGAACCTGGGACCTGTACCGCTCTTTGGGAATCTCGATCAGGCTAGAGTGTCCACTGAACTCCCTGATCAGGTGAGGCCACAGGCTTTGCTCTGCAGGTGGAGGAAGCCATAGGCTGTGCTCTCTGTTTGAATGCACTGTACATGGGGCTATTGAATGGGCTATGCAGCCTCCCATGTGCTCTGGTTAGGTTCTCCGGTAGAACAGGCTGAAGCCTGTATTCAACCATGAGTGGGACTATGCATTAGATTTTCTGCTCAGGTGCGGTGGGAGAAGCAGCTCTAAAGCCAGTTAAGCTCTTTGTTCATTGTCTGAACTCAAGCCCACCCACAATTCAAGTTCCTTGATTGACCAGGGCCACTGGCTTTACTTGGCAAACTATCAGCTCTGCCCACCCACATCTTCGCTCGAGTGCTGCCAGGCTGCACAGCTTGCAGGAGTTGTCTCCAGCCCTTCTGGTCAGATGGGGCCGGAAGAAACTCTCCACATCAGGTGGGGCTGTAATTTAGCTCTCTGCCTGGGGTGGGCAAAATGGGCTCTAGGGCCAGCCAAACTCCTCCTTTGAGGATCCAAATCAGGCAGCACCCCTCTGAGTTCCCTGGTCAGAGTACACCCCCAAGTGGTTTCTGCAGAAGAGCAAAGCCACCAGTTGGGATTACTACCTGGGAACTGCAGGTATACACTCAGTCTGCCAAGATCCCTGTAATGGTTGTTGCAAGCCCCTCCCCACTTCTCCATCACAGATTCCCAGTGGTTGAGCCCCACAGACTTCACTTCAGTCCTCGTGGTACAAGATCAGGGTAGAGGCTCCCACAAAGCAGCCCACAATGCTGAGAGGAACTGGAGGCTCAGGGGAGATCTCTCCACTGCACTGGCCTGGGGGAGGGACAGTGTGGTCAACATGTGGCTGCTTCTCTTACCCTTCTAATGGGGTGTGTTTTGATCCAGTGGTATGGCAGTGGGGGTGCTTCAGCCTCATCCCCATGATCTAGGATTCTCAGTGGTATCTTGTTCTTGAATAGCGGTCATTCTTCTTGTGAGGGAGAGCAAAGTTAGGAACAACCCATGTCACCATCTCAGTGATATCAGAATGGGAAAATCTCCTGATTTCTCTGAGCTTTAGCTTTCTTATGTCTTAGAAAATTGAGTTACTGATCCTAAGCTCTTATGATGGTATGAGGATTAAATAAAATAAGTTATAGGAAGCACCTTATATTCTACTCCCTACTAAATATACCACAGTCTATCTGAAGACACAGAGATAAATATAAACTTACAGCTATGAAGCAGCCAGAATCAATGTAGAGGTGTAACACATTAATTACAATGGCATGCAATGAGTAGAAATTATTCTTCCAGTATTTTATGGGCATATGTCTTACTGGCACACATGGTTTCAGTGCTTTTGAGTACTTGAAATCATACCAAGTTGTCACTTTCACTGCCTCTGTTTTCAGTGGCATCACACAATTGTGAAAATCATCTTCTTTCTCACTTAACTCAGGAATACTTTTTTTTTACATCATAGAATTAGATTGCCCACTGAAATATAAAGATGATAATACAGCATAGGTGAGAAGATGTAATTATCATAACTGCCTTTCTCTTCACCTTGTCCCTTAAAATGTAAATTATAATGAGATGAAGACTTGAAGTAGAAAGTAGCTCTGTGGGTTTTGTTTTTCGTATGAAGAGAGGCTGAGTTAGGTTGAGCACACTGGCTTCATTCTCAGTTGAGGAGTGGTTGTTTTTTGTTTTCTGTTTTTTTTTTTTTTTTTTTTTTTTTT